>NW_006911284.1:0-311312 GCF_000523455.1 Bipolaris oryzae ATCC 44560
AACCGTGCTGACTAAGCAGGCACTAAGCCTTCTTAGAAGCAACTACTACTTCTTAGCTTTAAAATGAGCTAGCCCGATTAGGAATAGCTCTAATATCCACCGAGTTATACTAGTTTAAAAACTAGAACTTTTAGTAACACGTTTTTTTCATGTCACCCCTCTGTACTAGATAGCTACTAAATCTTTATAGATAGCTTACTAGTAATTATAGAGATAGCTTTAGTATATATAGAGCTTAGAAGTATACTTAATAAAGTTATTAATCTAGTTTTTACTAATAGAGTTACTAATATACTTTTCTAATAGTTTATTAGTTATTACTTAAATATTAGCTTTTATAGAAATAAATTCTTATATAGACTCTTTAAGAATATACTTAATAATAGTCTTCTTTTCTAGCTTATTTAAATACTTTAAATTTACTTTATAGTTATATTAGAAATACGTTCTAGCGTCTCTACGCTAAAGTATTCTTTATAGAATAGTATAGATAGTAGTAGTACGTCTTTAGCTTTTAATATATTAAAATTAATAATTAAAAAGAGTAAGCTAAAGATCTAATTTAGTATAAGAAGTTTAAGTACTATATTATTAAGATATTACGTGATAAGGTATCGGCGTTGACGCGCCGGTGCAAAGTAGCGCGCTCGCTTGGGTGGCGCGCTCGCTTGTGAACCACGTTAAACGGAAAAGGACTTGCAACAGGTCGACGGCGCTACATTGGTACCAGTTTGGTAGAGTAACGTGTAGCAGCAGTATTTCGGCTTACAGCATAATGCCTGAGAGGATCACGACTGACGAGAATACAAGAGTTGGACGCACAAAAAGGGGGTATTGAAACGATTATGACGGCTAATAGAATGGACAGACGAGAACTAGGTGTTTATTTTATTTTATTTCCTTGGGAACAGCGAAAATACTAGGACAATATGATACCCGTGAGCACCAATTGCCTTTGTGTAAGAGTATGGTGTCATGATGTGGGTGTTTGGGGAGACGTCTTCGGCTCACCCCACTGCTTTTACTCCTGAATGATGAAGATCCAATGAATGTACGAAATTATCAGCAGAGAGGGGAAAGATGATTCTCACCATCCAAGTCATGTGCTTGCATGGACACACGTGCTGTTGAGCAATTGGTCGCCTTTCATTTCCATTGTGATATCACTACTAACACCTTAGTAACCCCTAGCAAAGACACGCGTACCCCCCGTGCCAAAACAACAACAACAACAATAACAAAGCACCACTTTACTGCCAAAACTCCTGAACAAGGGTATACCTCATTTACTATGTCGAGCTGGGTATCCCCTCTTATTCAAGTTTCCCTGGCCGCGTCGCCCATTTTTTCCGGATCAATATCTCCAATTACGTTTCGAAGCAAATCGGGCACAATCTGTGCTGCGTCGCCCTGGAAGAACCAATCGCCTTTGTGCAGGCCGCTAGCAGGTACATCGTTTAGATCCATGTTGATAATGGCAACCCTTGCGCCTTTTGCTCGCGCAAGGTCGACGTAACCCGCGGCGGGGTAGACCTTGGCAGATGTACCAATCACCATTATGAGATCTATGCCTCGCTTATCTGACATGAAAGTATCCACATCGTCTATGACGGATCTCGGTAGGGCCTCACCGAACCAAACGACACCGGGCCGCAATAGCCCGCGCTTGCATTCGGGGCAGCGGGGCAGGTGTGAGTAGTCAAGCTCAGGGAGGTCTACGTTGATGTCTGATATGTCGAGTTCGCGGGCGGCGAGGGCTGAATCGGTCGTGGGGTCGGACTCGTCGCTGGGGATGGCGAGAGCGGGCACAATGGGGTCGGTGAAGTTGTTGGGCCCAAAGTGCTTGCAGAAGAAGTCGGAGCATTTGACGTCGAAGAGCGAGCCGTGGAGGAGCTTGAGTTTCTCGGGTGGGTGCTGGGCACGGGGGGAGAGGCCTGTGGGAATTACCGTGAGTTATGAAGATATGACGAGGGGATGTAAGGACGTCACGCACCATCGACGTTCTGGCTCAGCGTGATAAACTCGTCCTTTTTGCGCGCCAGCTCGGCAAGCGCATAGTGAGCGGCATTGGGCTTCGCTTTGAGCGCCATGTGCCGCCGGTAGCTGTAGAACTGCCATACCAGTGCCGGGTCCCGCTCGAATGCCTCTGGTGTGGCTAGCGATGTTGCATCGTGTGTCCTCCACAATCCGCCTGCGCCTCTGAACGTCGGTAGTCCTGATGAAGCTGATAGCCCCGCGCCTAGCAGTGCGAGAATGCGTGTCGACTTGGCCAAGTGCTGTTGGAAGCTCTCGAGCTCCTCCTGCGGGACCAAGCTCGGTCTGGCGGCCGAAAAGGCCATTCTTCTGATGATGTGAGGAAATAACACGATGGCGGCGGTTATGGTGGCTTCCAAGGGGTTTCTGTATCTACACGCAGATGGCGTGGGGTTTGTAGGCGTATCATGTAGGCGGCGTAGTCGTGCAAGGCAGACGTGTTTGCGGGGAAGGCGGAAAAGTGGCATGCAGGGCAGTACGTCAGACCGAGCCAAGCTTTGTGCCCCACCGAATGCAACCCGCTAGCGGCCATCCCCATCTGCTCCAGCCCGCCGCTCGACGTTTGCGCTCAGCCGGCGCTCGGGACACTGCCGCCCGAGACTTTGATTCGCCGACAACTTGGAGGAACCACCGAGCCTCCGACTTTTGCATTAATATCACAATGACTCTGGTCGCCAGATTACTGCGACCCACCACGCGCCTGCGCTGCCGATGCAACACGAGACCTTTTGGGGGGCTACGCAATGGCCAGCCCACTGCTAGTACGAGGTCGTGCACTGCTGTGAATGCAGTACCTGCTGCCCAGCTTCGATTCGGACAGCCGCTGCACGAGACACATCCACACCTACTCAAGGCTGGGGAAGGTGATGACCACCCTTTGATCCATTGTGCTGGTACTAACACATTCTGCAGTCACCCCAGGAATCTCCGCGTTAGAGTACTACCAGCGTCGTGTCGCCCTCGCCAAAGACCTTGCGCCCAATTCTGTTGCGATTCTCGCCGCCAACGAACTCAAGTTTGCTTCGGGTGCCGTGTTCTACAAGTTTCACCAGGATCCAGACTTTTTGTACCTGACGGGGTTCAAGGAGCAGGATGCCGTGGCTATCATCGAGAAACATGAGCATGGAGAGCATACATTCCATCTTTATGTCAGGCCCAAGGATCCCAGTGCAGAGGCGTGGGAGGGCCCACGGTCAGGTGTGGAGGCTGCAGAAGACGTCTTCAATGCCGATGTTAGTGGTAGCGTCTATGACTTACCTCGTCTTCTCCCGGAGATCGTGAACCGCGTGCAGACCATATACACTGATCTTCCACAATCCCGGATTTCGAAGAACTTTCTTTCCCGCTATCTTGCTGGTGCAGAACCCTCGCGGACCGGCGGCATTTACAGTCCTCTTCGTGACTCTCCAGCAAATATCAAGCCCTTGCGTCCTCTTATGAATGAACTTAGGGTCATAAAGAGCGAGGCTGAAATCGAGAATATGCGCCATGCAGGTCAACACTCTGGCCGTGCCATCACTGACGCAATGCGGCAATCCTTCACCGCAGAAAAGGATCTCGACTCCTTCCTCGACTACTGGTTTAAACAAGACAACTGCGACGGCCCAGCCTACGTCCCCGTTGTAGCCGGCGGCATCAACGCAAACACAATACACTACGTATCCAACGACATGCTGCTAAAACCCAACGACCTCGTTCTTGTAGACGCTGGCGCGCAATACGGCGGCTACGTAACCGACATCACGCGCACTTGGCCTGTATCCGGGAAATTCAGCCCCGCTCAAAAAGATCTGTACAACTTACTCCTCAATGTCCAAAGAACATGTGTTTCGCTATGCCGCGCCTCGTCAAATTTCACCCTCGATCAACTCCACCACACAGCCACCAACGCCCTCGCCGCCGGCCTCAAAGATCTAGGCTTTGACATGAAACCAAATAGCATCCAAACACTTTTCCCCCACCACGTCGGTCACTACGTCGGTCTAGATGTACACGATAGTCCTGGTCTTAGTAGAGACAGAAAATTGGAAACGGGCATGTGCGTTACGGTTGAGCCGGGGATTTACGTTCCGGACGATGAGCGGTGGCCTGCTTGGGCGCGTGGTATCGGCATGAGGATTGAGGATAGTGTTTGTGTGGATGATGAGGGGCCGTGTGTACTTACTACCAAGGCAGTTAAGGAGGTTGTGGATATTGAGGCGTTGAAGGGATGAGATGGGGGTATGTGTAACGGAGGTGAATGTAAGAATATACAGAAATGGGACTCTTATAAAATTGAATGAAGAAAATAGTATGACTGTATTTTTCAACTGCTTTGTTGTCGTGGATCTGCATCACTGAAAATCTGCGTGTGCATACACTTGTCGTATCGTTTGTATCGCTTGACTGGGTCCTTGCATACTTTTCATGGCGGTTGTTGGCGCAAGGAGAGTGAGTGTTAGCGAAAAAATGCCACAGCGAGCGAGGAGACGAGAAGGATTAATCGTGACCATTCTGTGGAGCGAATACTGGCCGATGCAACTAGTATGATGGTAGGAAGCACTGAATGCTCACCATAACTAAAAAAAAAACTGGTCCTATAAAACCTACCAATGAATCAACATCACTTACTACAGCGGCTTTACCCGCTATCTTTGAACCGACCGTACTTACAAACCGGATCGCACACCCGATTTCCCACCCCGAACCCTGCACCATGCGCGCAACGATAAGGGTACGGGCAACCCCAATATCCAGCCCGCAGTCGGCAACCGGGAGAAAAAAAAATCAGAGATAGGATCTGGTGGCAAAAGATTGATGAGCCGCGCAGAATCCTGTATGCGGAATAGATCTCTGGATCTAGAATTAAGTTGCATGTGCATGTTTTCATTCCGGGTGTCTGGATAAATGCAATGCTGAGATTTCCTGCTACCGGGTCGCCTGAAAACCATGAGTCATGGGTAATGGAGTGCGATGTTGAAGTCATGAGCGGTGGTCAATCTTAGCTGCGTCGGAGAAGCATGTAGCTGGGCTTTTTGATCGCGTTGGATGCGAAAGCGGGTCCTACGGGTTAGTTTGTAGTATAGGGATATACTTTTCTTTCCGCTTTCTGTTTTTATTTTTTGCTTGAATGTCAAGTGACTGTAAGGCAACGAAGGAAAAAACGTTAGATATCGCAATGGAAAGCCAGTCATGTGGAAGAAAAAGGGGAATTGAGTAAAAGTCATCAGACAGAAGGACATTTCCATGATTACATTCGATATCACCACTTCATTTTTTTTACACCCTACCACTAAGCTCTCCCAGTCCTACCTAATAACTGTAACAAAACACCTCCCCCCTCGCATCCAGCAACTTGGCCAACGCAACCGTCCCCGCCACCGCCCCAAGCTGAATCTCAAACTTGGGCGTAACCTCCGTCTCATTCCCATAAACCTCAGGCACCAAATTGCCACCGATCTCGAAATTCCTCGTCGCAAGATTACCCTGCTGCCAGAGCCACCACAGCCGATCAATCGACGCGTGGTGCAGCCAGAACAACGGCTCGCCAGGCGAGTTCTTCACGTCGCCCGCTTGTCCGAATACGCCGCCGACGCCAAAGTGGCCTGCGGCGTGGATATTGGGGTTGATGAAGTTCTTGGCGCCCTGCAGCGCGCGGTCGAATGCGACGTAGGTGTCTTTGCTGAGGATGTTCTCTGCGACTTTGGGGTCGGCGCCACGGTTGAGCAGGTTGGGACTGAAGTCGCGGCGGAGACACTGGGGTTCGGGGCCGGGGAAATTCAGCATGAAGTTCTTGGGGACAAAGGGGCCGTCTTGGATGCAGCCGCCTCCCGTGTTGTTGACGCCTAGGGGGTTTTGCTCGGGCGTGGGGATGACTCTGGGGCCGTTGCCGCCGAAGCCGAGGGTCGGGGAGAAAATATCGGTTTCGTAGATGCGGGTGGAGTTTAGGTTCTGCGGGTCGGCGTCGAGGGTGTAGTCCCAGTAGGGCTGGGCGCCTTTGTAGCCGCATTCGTTGCGGAGGGTTTGTTCGTAGGCCCAGACGAAGTAGCGGTGCCAGGGGAGGAAGAATCCGACCCAGTGGATGTAGTTGCCTTGATCGTGGTGGATGGCTTGGAAGTCGTCGTAGCGGTTTTTAGCATAGGGGAACCCGGAGATTGAAGGGATCTTTTGGAGGCAGAGGACGGCGGAGATGTAGCTGTGTTTTTGGCTGGTGGACATTTGTCTCCTGTGGAAATTACTGTCAATATACGACTCATGGAGGTTATCTAGGGGTTTCTTCTCACCATTCGAGTCGTTTGGCAGGCTTCTTGCAAGTAGAGACATGAGGAGCAGGCAGTGCTGCTGCAAATGCCAAGGAGGCAAGGCTCAGAGCAGAAGTGATGACCTGTAGCTTAACCATGATGGGCGATGGTAGTACAAGTTACCGTCAAGAACTCAAAGGAGACGAAAAGAGCACGTCTGGCCATCTAAGCAAAAGCGGTGCCTCTCCTTTTATATACGCCACTTGCTGACATGGTGTCGAGTTCACGATGCATCCTACGATCTTCCTAAGGCACGGAAGCAAAAATCGTATACGGTATGCTACCTTAATGGGAGATGGGCGTGCAATTACCAAATGTAAGGCGTCTTACATTCTAGCGAGATGTTTAGTCTAGGAGGGCCGACCATGCACGCCAATGTAGTCACATGCACGCCAATGTCGTACCTCTAGCGTTAAGTGCGGAAAGATGCCAATTACACAAGCACCCAAAGGCGCACCTGTATGCATGACTCAGCATAGGTATGTAGTGGCTTGACGGATCGCCACTGCATTCGATAACAAATCGTTTGAGGAAACCCTCATCTATTGGCAGACTCGGGTAGACCCAAGCATCGGGTATCCGGTCGAGATCATTTACTCTTAACAACTCCAGGTCTATTACTGGTCGCGGAGGATCGGCTTCGAATCGATCCAAGTGCGGCTGTGTGCCAAGCGGGCTGTTAAAGCAAGGATGGAGTTAACGCTCTGCATGCCCCGGGGACTTGGCTCATCTCCGCCACTTGTTTGCTTGGCTTTTTTTTTCTGTAGGTAGTAGTAATGCTAGAGAGGACAATTTCCCATCTTTTGAACATCGATCAAGGCTGCATGGACGCTCTCCCTCTTACCTTTTCTTTGCTAGTCCAGAGGCGCCTGGTTACACATGCAAAAACTAGCAAGCGATTGCATGATAATTTGCGGGGGTGAGTAGGAAAAGACTCTGGTTAAGGCAACCAGCCTTAGCACTCTTAAAGTGTCGTCGTTGCGGCTCGCCATGAAGGGAGAATAATTGGACCGTCGGTGTTCAGCCTGAAAAGGAAATAGCGGTTGTGGAGGTGGAAAAACCAGGGCTTGATGCAGGGATAAGAATGCTGAGGACGAACTAGGTGCAAAGCCGTTGGGACTACCGCAACCGATATTAAGTCTTGTATGCTATACCAAAGAAGGAAAAAACGGTGCAGATAATGCGAGATGAAGGGCTGGGAAGACTAACGGCCAGATTTGGCAGTGCAATTCGATTGGGGCTGGGTTTTTTGAACGTGAGTAACGCGGGTGTACAGGGATATTCGTCGAGCCTGGACTTACATTAGTTTATTGACATACGTTTCCTATTCAAGGCTGAGGAGCATGTAATACTAATCGCATGAAAGCTTTCTGCATCCTTTGTATGCAGTGGACATCGGCGACCTTACACCTATATATGGTTGTTGCTTAGAAATCTACGCTAGACTCCCTGAGTCGATGCTAAGTATGCGATCTGCCAGTCTTGTCAGCTCCTGTTCCAGAAATTCCATCAACTGCCAATCAGACACTCGAAACACAAAGTTGCCATACCTCAAGAAAAAACGCCCACCATGATCCTAACAGCCACATGGATCAAAGTCTCTCCATCCTCCCGCCTTCAAGCCTAAAAACCTTGTCTGGATTCAATATCCCCTTCTGATCCCATGCCGCCTTGATAGCCCTCATACTCTCCACCCCACTCATCCCTACTTCCTCCTCTAATGCATCCCTCAACTCCAATCCAACACCATGTTCCCCCGTGATTGTACCTTCAAGACTCAGTGCCAACCTCGCCACATCCCTCAACACCGCCTCCGCAGCCCGGCGATCAGCCGCAAGACAAACAATCGAAGAATGCACATTGCCATCCCCGACATGTCCAACATTAGCACAGAACCAACCTCCCTGATTCCCCGTCGCAGCAGCAGCCTTTGAGATGAGTGCCTGCGTGCCCTGAACAAGATCTGAAAGTTTAGATATAGGAACCGCGCAGTCAGAATGCAGAAACAAATCCTCGGGACTCTTCTTCATACAAACAAGTGCTTGTCCCATGCATTTCCGCGCTTGCCAAATCGCACTTGCGCTCTCCCCATGCGTCTCTTGCGATGCGATTTGGAACCTACTCGCGGAATACTTGCGACACAATTCGGTCACGATACGCTGTTGCTCCCGCACAAGCTCGATCGATGGACCCGCGATTTTGAAGAACAAAGTAGGGATCTCGGCCCACGTGATGCTAGATAGCCGCGAGACATTGACACACTGCATTTGCGGGCCGTCTGCTAGCTCCAGGGCTTCCAGCACGTGCCCTGTTTTCTGGAGTTCGACTACGAAATCCACGCCGGACTGGAACGAGGGGAACATGGCGAGGCCCACGTGCAGGTTCTTGGGGAGGGGGGAAAGGCGCAGCACGGCTTCTGTGACGAGGCCGAGGGTGCCTTCAGAACCGATGAGAAGGTGAGTGAGGTCGTACCCTGCAGAGGACTTGCGGGGCCGATTATGGGTTTTTACTATGCGGCCGGAGGCCAGCACGCAAGTGAGGGAAATGACGTTTTCTTTCATGGTGCCGTAGCGGTAGGCGTTTGTGCCTGAGCAGGACATTGCTATCTAGATTATCCCTTTATATCTTAGCATATCACAGCTTTTCCAACATCGAGGAAAACGAGAAGAGGTAAGAGAGAGAGAACTCACCATCCCCCCAATCTTCGCCCCAGGCGCAGGATCCACAGGGAAAAACAAGCCTTTACTTTCCAACTTTTCATTCAAATCCATCCATCCCAGCCCCGGCTGCACAACAACATCCATATCGTCCTCATGCACCGCGATAATCTCTTTCATGCACTCAAAACTGACGCATACGCCATTACGGCTCGCCGTGAGTGCACCGCCGAAACTCGTTCCACCAGAGAATGACGTCACAGCGATCAGCCGATCGTTGCATGATTTGAGGATGATTGATGTCTGCTGTGTTGAAGTGGGGAAAAGAACCGCTAACGGTGTCTCGTGAGGTGCTGCGGGCGAGTGCGTGGTGTTGGCTTTGGCATCGCGCTCGTGAGTGTCAAGCGTGTATTCAATACCATGTTTACGCAGTTCTGCGAGTAAACTCTCAACATTGCTCGGCGAGTGGTCGTACGTGTACGATGACATGTTTGGATGTGTTCTGAGACAGCTTTTATTGTACACAAGGATACAGTTTGCGGATGTAGCCGGGGGGATCTGGGGAAGTGGGAGCCGAGGCGAGTCATGCGGGCTCGGCAATAACTTACCAGGCTATTCCCAGAGACCCTAAAGATTACGCCTGTGTATTGGCAAGTAGAAAAGTCGCTATTGGGTGGGTATTGTTACATTCAAGATCAGCGCTACGAAACCTATCGAATTCCAATCTCGACCCATGCTGACAACATTGAATAAACTCAAACTCCGTGTTAGCATGAATATGACATGCAAAAAGTGGGTATCGAGAAGCCATCGTCCGTTCAGAAAGTCCATTCAGAAACAACAATCCGTAATCGTCCCCTTGCCTCCTCTTTCCTTCTCTTTCTTTGAAAAAAATAAAGTATGAAATAAATCTATCTAGCGAATGATTTGAAGGGATGTGAAAAAGAAAAGCAAGCCGTATGTCTCGTGTTCCACTCGTGTCACAATAGTATGATGATTACGGCAAATCACCATACGTCTTTTTGCTGCGCCAAAACTTTCTGCTCTTCTTCTCTTCCTTGACTGGCGGAGCACGAATGACTGGTGGCTCTGGTGGTCCAGAGTTCATGAGGAAATCGGCTAGGTCGCTCGTGCCTGTGCGTGCGCCTCCACCGCGGGCGTCACCAGATGCGGGTGCCCTTGCTTGTAGGCGAGGTTTGTATGAACGTGCGGCATCTGAAGTAATTGATGTTGAGGTCAACGAGCCAGGATGCGCGCTACCATGGCCATTGTATGGCTGTGATTTCGCGGAATTTGCACGCGCGCGTGCAGCAGCAATAGTCTCCTCACTCAGCATAAAAGGCTGAGGTTTACTGACCGATGGGGGTTCCATGGCATTGAGGAAATCCATCAGACTCTCCTGTCTCGGTGCAGCTTGTCGTGGTGGCTGTGCCGGAGCCTGTCTGGGTGTTTGCGTTCCGCTAGGTGGAAGTGCAGTGAGCTGATCTTCGTCTTCATCGTCATCTTCGTCCTCGTCGGAGAGGTCAATCGCATATGGATCCTTGATGCGCCGCCTCGTTCGCGTGACTTGGGGCTCATCATTGGAGGCTGACATGCTTCCGCTCAGCTGCTTTGGCGTATTGGAATAGGCCGGCTGCACAACACCAGGGGATGCAATGAGACCAGTTCGAGAATTGATGGTCTGGGCACTGTTCTTCGACTCTAGCGTCGATGTTGCAGAGCCATACGCTGATTCAACATTGCCGTGGCCTTCCAGCATGCTGTCAAACTGATCAGAATCTACGGTGCTGCGGAAGGGGGCAACGCTCCGAGGAATTCTAGGTTGCCCATTATTCGCATCCGGAGGTCCTTGTCTGATAAAGTCAATCAAGTCGCCATTGCCCGTGCTCAGGCCTGCCGGACTGCGTGGCTCCATGTTGGCCCGTGCTTTTGCAGAATTCCCGTTAACAGAAGATGATCGTCTGGTAGATAGCTTCCGGCCGAGTGAAGATGATGAAATGTTGCTAGCCTTGGAGCTTGGATTCTGTCCATTCATGCTAACAAAAGGTTGCACAGGCTTCTCCTGGCCGGGCGAAGGGCCAGTCGATCGGATGAAGTCGGCAAAGTCGCGCATCGATTCTGACTCGATCTTTGGGTCTCTTGCAAGCGGTCTGGTGACCACATTGCGGCTAGGCGATGGCCTGTGGTGGGACCCATTAGATGACTTTGCCCTAGGTGCAGTCGTGTTGGGCAAGTTTGCAGTGCCGTAAGACTTTTCGTCAGGATGGGCACGAGGGTATGGCTTTGCGGAAGATGAAGATGAAGAGCGATGCTGCACAGGCTGATGTGGGGGAGGTTCCTGCTTGTTGTTAGTTGGTTGAAAAGGAAACAGTGTTTGTGACTTACATCGAGGTCTCGCATGTTTTGTGGTGTCAACGTGAACTTGACCGTCTCCTGTCCCTTGATCAAAGAATCAAACTCACGTGTCCGATCTTCCTCTGACATGCGTCCGCTCAAGCCTCGCGAACGGTAGCTAGAGACGGAATCCCGTCCGCTAGAAGTCACAGGGTAGACAACCTGCTTCTTCAGAGAAGAGGATGTCGAAGCGCCTCGCTTTAATGACATATTGTCTGAGGGAGATTTTTCAGAAGGTGCACTCTGGGAACGGATAGATTCTCCAGTCGATATGCGTTGCAGTCTTCGATCAGGCACTTGTATGGGCTGGTCTTGATTTGTGGAGGTGGAGTCGCGTTTCGATTCTTCGTAAGTGGGAGAACTGGATTTGCGGTTACGTAGAGAGCCGGCCTTCTCGAGGGGCTGCGTTGGATTACTCTCCACCTCATGCAAAGCAGGCAACGACGAGGCGAGGGATGGGGAACGAAGGCCATCCTGCCTCCGTGGGGCGCTGGTGGGACTCTCGTGCTGAATGGGGCTGGATGTGACATCTCCATTGCTGTGTGGCTTCCTTCCAATGTCTTTTCGAATTACTAGACGCTCTCCTCCCGCATACTTGTCATCGGGCGAAGAATTGTTGCGGCTCTGCAGCGATGTCGGAGTAGAGGTACGAGGCTGGACTTCTACATAAGCTCCCCTAGCAGGTGGTCTGCTGGGTTCACGAGCCATCTCGTCTGGAGTAGTGGGTGTTGATCGGATAGCATTGTTAGTAGTGCGTGCAACACCAATTGCCTGGGGCTTTTCGGGCTCCTCTTCAGATAAATCGTCGTCTAGATATGATTTTCCTTCTGCGTGAGTGATTGCTTTTGGTGTCAGTGCAGGCGTGTGGATTGGAGACTTGATGCTCGAAGTGCGGGTAGAACTGCGAGCTGAAAATGTGCGCACCAAGCCCGGAGGCCCCGGTCGTTCTATGGACATTCTCTTGGAGCTCATGACCTTTCCCACACTCTTGGGGCTGATATCGTTGATCACGCCAAGACCATCCGGGTTTTTTCCCTGGACGTCAGCGGGTTCGGGAGTACTCATTCTAAAGCCCAGGCCAGTAGCTGCTGCAAATGCCACCATCGAGGCATCATGTTCATGCTCATGCGATTCGTCTCTTGGAGATGGCACCGAGTGCTGTTGCTTAGATGAGTCGTTGTGAATTTCGTCATCGGCTGGCTCGCTTTCAATTGAAGTATGGATGGATTGCTCATCTTCATCAATAGGCCCAGTGGGAACAACGAATGCTGGTAGTTGCGAGAGGGGCAGAGAAACAGGGCGCGCTTTCTTAATCTTCTTGGCTGGTATGGCTGAAGAGGAAATCATGGCACTCGAAGGTCGTCGCGTTTGTGAATATGGTGTAGCGTCCGTGTTTTCGTCTTCGTCCTCGTATGTAGGCGCCAAGCCAGGCACTTCAATCTCGTTGATGTCATTGTTGCCCATTGGAAGAGGTATATTGGCTGCAATGTCCGTCTCGGTAGGTTGGTGCTCGGGCAGGAGCTCGTGGCCGCTATGCACCGTATTGATTGTGTCACGGCTTGACTTTCGCATGGGCAAGCTCATGTAGCTTGAGGTGGAACGCATCCGCCGTATGGGGGTAAGGGGCATGATGGGAGACCGCACACGCTTCTTCCACGTCCTCCAGATCCTTCCCAAAGCAGAGTTGAGTGCAATCTTCTCTACATCAGGCTCCTCTATGGTCAAGCGTTCGATGATAGACTGTTCTTCGTGTTGCTCCATTTGCTGGGACAGCTTTTGTATCCGCGACTCCATGCGCGCAAAAGCTGCGGATCCAGAGACAAGGAGCAGCTGTTCAGCGATGAACTCCATGACCGAGGTCAGGAAGATGGCAGCTGCCCATGACACCAGGCCAGCTTCATCATCCTCGTCCTCGTCCATGCTGAGCCCGCGCTCCTGCTGGACATACCTTTCCTCGTCCTCATCCTCCAATTCGCCCAAGCGTGTGTAGACCATGATGCGCAGGCGGGTGCGCTTCCACACCTTTTCTACATCCCATGCGCCATTGGCCTTGGTGTTGTGCGTAGGCGACTCGTCGTCATCCTCGGCAGCCAGTAAGCCCTGTAGCTCCTCGTCGGCGTATTCTATGGCCTCGCGGGCAAGGCGCGGCTTGAGGACATCGAGTATAGCTGGGCGGATGGCTGCCAGAGACGGGGCTTTGGCAGAAGAGAGAAAGGCGAAGAGGAGATGGTCGAGAAAGCCATTGAGGAGGGCCAATGCCTGCTCGGAGAAGATGGCGTTCTGCAGCTCTTCGCCGTCTGCATCTTCGTCCCGTAGCTGGGCATTCTGGTGGTCGGTGACGGTTTGCGAAGCTACCGATGCAGCAATGTAGGCGGGCGCGGGTCTGACGGTGGTGGGCATCTGGAAGGTGACGGAGCTGCACAGGGAAGGAGAGCGCTCACTACTGAAGCTGTGTGTTCTGCTGGAGCGCGACGAGGGCATGGCGGCCGTCTCAGACATTGTATGTCTATGCATGGCGCAGTCGGGCGTCTGCAGCACGTCGCTGCGAAACACAAAAGAAAAGGTCGTCAGCGATGCGGGCGGGGGTGGGCAATTGGATAGGAAAGGGTCGTCGGAAGGTGTTTTCGTCCGCGACCCTGGCTGTGGCGCGGGTCGAGGAAGAAAAGCGTCGGGGTGACGCTAGGAAGAGGGTGCAGGACTAGACGTATGACGATGCAGAGAGGGCCCGTCAGCGCTTCATGGCGGCAGGCAAGCCTCGTCAATGCTCAGAGAGGCGGATGGCAGGACGAGAAGGGGAGCGAGGCAGTGGAAGGGAGGGGGAGATTGGACAGTATCAGATAAAGCGTCTAGTCCGGGGGGCTTGTTCCGGCTCGTGATAGGGATCCTAGACGGCGATCGTGGTGTTCGCTAGGCTGGGCCCTTAGCGGGCACCGCTGGTACCGAACCACGACCACCTTTGTCTCTCTCGTAGCTCCAACGCCTGAATCATAGCCTCGGCCGCATCGACGGACAAAGACGAGTACGAGCAACAATGGCGAGCTCATGTTGCATGGTCAACCGCACGAGTCCGTGTGCTGTAGCTGCGGCCATGTTGCAATGGCGCCATGCCACCACTGCTAGTACTTATACTTGAGTACTGTGTACTTACGTGGGTACAAGAGAACGCTCGCGCATCCCTGCATGGCCCACGCCTAGCCGCATCGGCCGTGCCCTGAAAACTCCTTACTGCATCTAGTGCTATTGCTAGATCTGACCTGTTTCCCCCTTGTAGACGAATATGGCATTCATACTTTATTGCCATATTCTCTCACTGCTCTCCGCCATCTGTCCGGTCAGGCCATGCCCATCTCGACGGCCTGGCGGATTGGGCAAGGCCGCAGTACAGCCGCAGCGCATCACGGCCAAGTATCCAGCTGCGCATGCGCATGTGCATGTGGACTTGTCGCACCATCCGGCAAATTTCCGACCCTTCGCTGTACCTGCAGCTTTGCTCCACCACCACGTTCGGTCCCGACGCACGCTGCCAATGTCTGGCTGTGAGCGTATACGAAACTCGCGCGTACGCCTCGATTGTCTTGTTACCTCGACGACGCAGCCCGTCTGACCCAGCGACCTGGTAGGAGCCTGTACACATCCGAGTCATCGCACCGTATTCGCTAATCTCAGGGGCTCGTCCAACAAGCCAAATCACCTGAAGACATATGGCGCATGTATGTGTGTGTGTGTGTGTGCGTGTGTGCCAGTGGCCGGTGCTGGCCACCATTGCGTTGGTTCTTCTGCTGTTTGCCCATGACTGAGTTGGGCGCCTTATTGTTTGACCCCGGAAGTATGTTTTATAGTAGATTGTCTCTTTTTGGCGGACCATACGTCACTCAGCCACCCTTCGTACCATCCTCTGCCTACCAGTTGGCTGCAAGACAGACGACGGGATTCGCTGCAACAAGCTGTCTACTGCCCGTTGGCTTGTTGGTGTCAACGGTCGAGCCAGGAAACAAGAAAAAAAATACTACGAGGCCCAACGGCTTCCACTCGTCGTCCTAGGTCACTTGTGTTGAACAGCACGTGGGTGTATGTCACGTGCAAGCAAATGGCGAAAGCGTGTTATATATCTACCATGGAGCAACAAACGGTGAACATCACGACACCTAAGAAAAGGCCATGCAGACCCCGCATTTGAACAACAACATAGATAAATGTCTCTAATACTACATTCGGCCAACCCCATGACCATCGGCCTCATTTTCGATGGCCAACTACCGCGCTGTCCCCCAAAGGAAAGAGCATCCAGTTGTTGTTACCTCATGGCAGCCTCTGATTGGCCACATCCCATATGCCAAGCCCTGTCCCCTCACCTTGCTACGACTTCGTGACATTCGACTTGAACCTCTTCCAGTGTATATCCTCGATTTCTGGTCCTTCTCAGTGGTTATGGCACCTTCTCCACACTCTTGTTGCTCTTCCTCGCCTCGGACTGCCGAGTGTGTATCAAGATGATGGATCCATGCCCGTTTACTTGTTCAAGAGGCACCAGCACCGAGCGCTTAGCCAGAGAGATCCGAGGTTGTCTGGTGGGAGATGCGGCGTACCATGATTCAAGCTGATAGAAGCCATGCCCGTTATTCGATATGTTTTGCAGTGGCGGCGTCATGTTCCATCCAGCTTTCCGTACAGCTTCTCGTCAATCCTAGCCTGCGGGACCACAGCAACACCAGCAAACGGTCGCAATGCCCCTCCACCGGCTAGCCGGTACCTACAGTCCGAACAAAGCTCATTACTGTTAACCGACCCCATCTTCTCTGCATAGGTGCATGCTATAGGATGGCCGTTGGCAAACCGAGACCTGCAGCACGGGTCACCAACAAACTGATCGCGCCCCCAGTGGCGGCATGGCCGGTGATAGACGTGCTCAACGTAGCACATGTGTGGCTGTCTAGTAGGGTGTTTCCGACAGCAGGTTAGGATTTAGTTTCTCTGCTGGATATCTTGGAGTCATCGCTGACCGTTTCCCAGGCATATATGTGCTGGCTTCCAGTAAACAAACATGCAAACAATGCCCGTATGAGAGACTCCATTGACCAAGACTAAGACCCACCATCCTGCTTGCTTGTGCCTTCACAATCGCATTGTCACCAATAATTTTCCATGCCGTCTGCCCCCCCCCCCGCCAGGACATTGGGTTTGGGACTGGCACCGGCGGCAGCGGAACTTGTGCCGCGTCGCCGATTTCGAACAGGTACCATTGTCGAAACTAAACAATTGTCAGGCTTCATTGTTTCTCTGGCACAAGTCTCACCTCTACTGGCGTTGCGCGGGACTTGTGCGAGCGACGGCTTGGCCCGGCCTTGCCGAGACGACCACTAACAGAGTCTCCCGACACCAGAAAACAAATGTAAGGTTTCAGGCCGTCTTATATATGGGTCAGATAAATATTCGGGCACATTTTGCTGACTTATTGCGGAACAGGTTGTGATTATGATTGGTTCGAGCTGAGGACTTCGAGGAACAGGACATAAGTAGACACTATGTCGACGCACTTGCGAGCAACACCAAACACCCCAACAAAGTCTACCCCAGATCTACCCTGCACCATGCCACTGGCGCCGGTCCCTAAGCCTAGCCGGCTCCCGAACGTCGGTCGTATCCTTGGTCGTTCCCGTTTTGCCCCGACCCTCTCGTTCAGCATGGTCTGCTGCCTGCTGCAGGTACAGCCGCTCTCGATGTCCAACCAGAGGCAGAGGGTGCTGCTGCAAGTCATGACCTAGAGCGGGAAGTGAAGGGGGCCGTGCAAAGTTGGTGTCTGGGTATGCATGATGGGCGTCGCAGTGAACACAGCAGGGCGGGAAAGTGCATGGGCTCATTGGGGAATCAGATTGGTGTCGAGGCCATGACGAAACCATGATGTGCTCATGCCGGGCATTGTCTGCTAGATACCATGCCCGGATATGTCTCTTCTTGACCCCCGGATGGTGTTGGTTTCCTATCGGTCAAGGCCACACGTGCCAGCGCTTGCCCAGCACCATGCGCCCCATCTGATAAGGGTCGCTGCGAACCATACACCCACAGCGGCTGCTCCTTGACTTGATCAGCAGCTATCTAAGTATAATCTGGGGAAGACACAAGCCTTTTGGAACCCCTTCCAGCACATGGAAGGGCCCGCAGCTTTGCCTAAAGCGGACATGACACCGCCATACCATTGATGGCTGATACGCAAGTCCAACTCCAGGCGGATGGCGACTTTTATACCAATCTTTTGAGGAGCAAACCCGCTTTTGCACACAATGTGGGCGTGTTCACGATAGGTGTTGTGTCGCTGCCACATGTCAGTCAACGAGGCCGGCGGCGTTACTCGATAGCCTGACGTAAAGTGGGAAAACCATTTTTCCCCTTATCTTTCGGGCCAGGGGCGAGAGGCTTGGCAGATCGACGGTACGCCCGCAACCCCGCCAGGCCCAACGTCGTGCAGACTAGATTGCGGTGCCGATATGGCGATGCGGCTTTTTTTTTGCCTGCGTCGGGACAAATGGTCGCGGTGGACGGGGTGGTTAATGGCGCACGTGGGGTGCCGGCGGGTGAAGGAGAGGCTTCAGGCAGAGGTGGACTTTGATTCGCATTCGGATTTTGGGCATTGGACTTGGATTCACGGGGGTGGTGGGCGACGGCGGCGGCGGCGTGGAGCTGACTATCTGACTGTATTGCAAAGAGCGGGCTGCAGGAGAATCTGTGGGGTCGGCATGGAAATATCTCAGTCTGTGCCTGGAGCAGAGGCGGGTCCAATAAGCAGCGAGCCATTGAAGCGTACGAGCATGGTAGTCTAAGCAGCGGGCTTCTGGAACAGTGCACGTCCAGCACCCAGGACACATCGCGGCCAGGCGGGCGCGAGAAAACGATTAACTTGACTACAAGAAACGTCGCGGCAAAGAGTTTAGTGCTGCTGGCATGACGAGGCACAGTAACTGTAACATCTGCCATTGGCGGGCGGGCGTCTTATCGCCCCCGCGACGTCAGTGCCGGCCAGAGGAGGCAACGGGCCCTGGCCAGCAACAAGAAGAAGAAGCAGCATATGCAGGTGTCGCGAGACGTCTGCACGCAGGGACGGCGCTGCTCGTGTTGGGCACACGGCGTCGACGATGGTGTCGAGGGATCCGATGGCGGACGGCCAAAAACAACAGCACATGTGGAGCGGTGTGTGCAATGCAAATGCAAAGGCTCTTGTTTGGGCGCCGGTCGTCTGCCATGACCAACCTGCTGGCGTTGAGCGGGTAAATTTAGCTACGCTGAGGCGACGGTTTCCACCTCCGCCGCGGTCAAACTCGGAACCACCTGAGGCTGTGCGTTCCGAGCGCCGCGCCAAACCGAAACCGCTCGTATGCAGTGCAGTGGCCGCAACCGCACCCATTGGCAAACATCTCCAAGCACTCCACACGGCCCTACGCTGCCCGTCGCCTTTGCAACCCAGCGCGCAATAAACATTGTGTATGTGTGTGTTTGTGGCTGGCAGCGCCCTGCAAGTGTCCCAGCCGGGCGGCGCGCCGGCGTAAGCGGATGCTCCACGGCCGGGCGTGTGCGTGGGCGTGGGCTCAGCATGCCTGGGTGTGCCGCCTGTGGTTGCGCGTTGGAGAAACGGATTGCTTCCTCATCCCACGGATACAGTCCGGCGGCGGCTCTTGGCTACGGCCAACCTAGTTACTATCTGACCACACCCAGCCCCGCCACATGCCGAGACAGGTCAACCCATTCCACGACACTTACCTTATAACTGAACCCTCAGCCCGCTATCCTTATCTCCCTTCCCCATTCACTCTCCCCACTTCCACCATATAACCCCTCCTCCACGCCCTTCTTCCAAAAGACAACGTCGTCTCCCTGTTCCCTCCCTCTTCAAGTTTGACCTTTTTTTTTACTGCTCCCTTCCCTTCCCACGCACATACAAACCGCAGTCATGGTATGTTTCTACACACTGCCCTGGGCTCTTTGTTTATCCCTGCCGTTACTCACACATGCTACAGGCGAACTCTACAATCATCTCCAATGCTGCCAACGTACGTTGAACCCTGCTCGCGTGCTCCCCGTCTGGCCTCACTCTGGCTTGTTCTAACATTCCACAACAGCTCCAGAAGTACCTTGACCTCCCCCAAAAGGGAAATGTCATGGCCGAGTATGTCTGGATAGATGGCTCCAACGGCATTCGCTCAAAGTCCAAGGTCAGTCAGTTCTTTCTCTCTCTTTTTTTCTCCTTCCTTCCCCTCTTCCATTTCCCTCAACCGATCATGTTTTGCGGCATTTGTTGCGGTCCGCCATCGCGATGCAGCCTAGTGTGCGGCTTGCAGGCTTTCAGCCTCGGGAGAATCACTGGCTGCGATCCACTTGGCGGTTCACAAACTGCACAGTCACGATCGTGGTGATCTGCTTGTGTGACGTATCCTGCGCCAATCGCTGTCGCAACAGGCACAGATGGCGTTCCTTATCGCGACCCCACGATAAGCCATCTACCAGCCACAGATTGCGCGCGGCAGGACCTGCGCAACTTCTGACGTCTACCCCTCCACTTGCCCCCACTCACCACCCATGCCCTTGCAGCCCAGTTCAACCAGACGCATGTATCCTGACATCAGTTGCAGACCCTGAAGAAGAAGGTCGAGAGCCTTGCCGACCTCCCAGAATGGAACTTTGACGGTTCGTCAACTGGTCAGGCGCCCGGCGAGAACTCTGATGTCTACCTCCGCCCGGTTGCCTACTTTCCCGACCCCTTCCGTCGGGGCGACAACGTCCTCGTCATGTGCGAGACCTACATGTCCGATGGCTCCCCAAACGCATACAACTTCCGCCACGATGCTGCCATAATCTTTGAGAAGCACAAGGAGGCCGACTTCTGGTTCGGTCTCGAGCAGGAGTACACTCTCCTCGACGAGTTTGGCTGGCCATATGGCTGGCCCAAGAACGGCTTCCCTGCCCCCCAGGGTCCTTACTACTGTGGTGTTGGTACTGGCAAGGTCTTTTGCCGTGACATCGTCGAGGCCCACTACAAGGCCTGCATGTACGCCGAGATCAACATCTCCGGTACCAATGCCGAGGTTATGCCCGCCCAATGGGAGTACCAGGTTGGCCCCTGCCCCGGCATTGCCCTTGGTGACCAGCTCTGGATGTCGCGCTTCCTTCTCCACCGCGTCGCTGAGGAGTTTGGTGTCAAGGTTACCTTTGCCCCCAAGCCCATCCCTGGTGACTGGAACGGTGCCGGTCTCCACACCAACGTCTCTACCGTTGACACCCGTGGTGAAAACGGCATGAAAGCCATCGAGGCCGCCATGGAGAAGCTTTCCACCCGCCAAGCCGAGCACATGGCCGTCTACGGTCAGGACAACCAGCTCCGCATGACTGGCAAGCACGAGACTGCCTCATACGACAAGTTCACCTGGGGCGTTGCCAACCGTGGCTCCTCTGTCCGTATTCCCCGCGCCGTCGCCGCCGAGGGCAAGGGATACTTTGAGGACCGCCGTCCCGCCTCCAACGGTGACCCATACCAGATCACCGGCATAATCGCCGAGACCATGTACGGCAAGGTCGAGGGTGCCGACATTGCCAGGTTCGCCAAGAAGGCCGACACCGTCGAGACGGAGATGGTCATCGAGGTCAACAAGCCATAAGAAAAAAAAAGGCTTTTGCTCGTTATCCTATCTGTTCGGTTGTTCAAATTTTTTTTCTCCCCCATACCCCCAAATTTATTTCGCGCTTTTAGACCACTTTTGGGTTTGACATGTTGTGCCGCACTTGTTCATGGAAATGAACTGGTTTGTCTGGCTTGGGCTTGGCCTCGTAGAATTTTTATCGAATGATGAGAGTTGTTTGGTGCCGTCTATGATATATCTATATATGTAGATTGGGTATATCACGATTTTTGTGGGAACCTTTGCATGACATGCAATGATTTAATGAAGATGAATTTTTGACTACTACTGCTGCTGCTACTGCTACTGCTACATTTTAGCCTACTTGGAGGGATGTGAGCAGCCTGTTGATTAATTGATGGTCAAAGTTCTCTTATGACTAAGTGATGGATGGTCTTACGCATACCCAAACAACAACAACAATAATAACTATCACTACTCCTCCTCATCTCAACTCCACCCTCCTCTTCCTACCAATGCACTTCGTAAAAAAAAGAAGGCCTTCTAAGCCTCCTCAGCCCTCTCTTCCTTGACAACCTCCCTCCTCAACCACTCACCCCAAACCCCCAATTCCCCAGCTACATCCAATCCACCCGCCAACCTCTTGACTTTCTCCTGATGCGCCACCATTTCCTGCGCCCCGTCTTCATCCTCATGCTGCATGTGCGTCTCCGCCTCGCGTTTTAGCGTGCGAGCAGCAGGCGAAGTAACAATGTTTTGCTCTGAGACGACGAGATCGCCATTTGCGTGTACGTCAATGGTTACGGCCAAGGGCACGTGATGCGCTTCTGGCCGTTGGTGCTTGGGGGTGAGCAGGTCCGAGAGGAGGTCCGAGATTGCGTCCGCGGTGGTTGAGGGGGGGCTCGAGGGGGCGGTGGAGGAAGGGTGGGGGACTTGGAGGGTTATGCGTGGGATTGGGGGTGTGTAATTTAGGGTTACGTCGAGTTGGAGGGTTGGGTGGTTTTCTGATGAATCGGCGGTCTTTGGTTTGGGGATTTGGGACTGGCCCAGTTTGTGTATTGGAATTGGCTTTTGTGGTGCTTCGTAAAAGCTTTTGCGGAGGAGCGTGGTGACGTGCGCGTACTGTCGTAGGACTGGCAGGATTTCCACGAGTTGTTTTGGATGGCTGAATGGGAGACTCTCGAGTGTACGACTGTACTCTAGCTTTGGTACATAGAGACTCATGTTGTGACGATGTTGTTCGTATTTGCCATGAATGTCTTTTGAGAGTGCCAGGTGAGAACTGCGAATCTCATGTGTAGACTCGCCAGTTGCGCCAGACATGCCGGGGTCAACTTCTCCAGGCCTCAGCGCAAGTCCAACAAATGTGGTCGGCCGTAGATCATCGTTGCGAGGCTCGATGCCGACCGTTTGGTAGAGTTGCATATGAACAGCATAGGGTACGACGAGCGGGGGGTTAAACTTCGCAACAAATCGTACATTTGGCAGTCTTCCTGCAGCGGAGTCAAGGTTCATGGCATCATCGGTTTGCTCTGGTGCCTCGAGATATGTCGGTTTTGGCTCAAGCCAGTCTATGGAAGACGTGTTCATGAGCATGTTTTCCAAGTGACTGACATCGTTGTTATCCATGGACTTTTCGACCTGGTCGCTGATCCACTCGTTCGATATGCGGATGGGGGTATAGAGAGTCGAGGGCGACGCTTCGCATTCGATAGTCAGCGAGTACATCTTATTGTTACTCCAGTAGTCGTCTTCGGGATATGAAGGGGACTCTTGCGAGCTGGCATCCATCTTTTCTTTGCCTTTTTCCTGTACTTCAGGCGCAGTCTTCGGAATCACCCACCGCGAGTCCATCCAGTATTCCAGACTTAACCCAAGACACGATCCGCCATTAAACCGAGGCCGCCCGCTCTTCTTACACAGTACCTCCCTCTCTGCCTTGTATATCCTGTACCGCTCGTCTGGTGCCCGTTTTGCAAGCTCAAGCTTCTTCTCGTGGTCAAACAGCTTCCGAAGGCTTGTGTAGATGCCTGCAATCGCGTTGTAGCAACTAATGCCCCCGTTCTGCGAGGAGCCCAATTTGTCAAGTGCCAAAAGCTTCTCCAAGTTTTCTGAGAAGCGCTCAAGCGTCACGTTGAACTTGCTTTGGCCTGGAAGAGGCTTCAGACTTCGCACCAGAATCTCCGACCCTGCAGCTCCAAAGTTCAAGTCGGGTCTTGAGTCGTCTAGCCCGGTCTGTAAATTCACACTGACAATCTCATCGTTCTTGAAGGTGACGTCGCAAAGGGCCTCGTCGCCAATTAAAAGACTCCATGTACCTGCATCATCCATATGCTTTTCATACGATATGCCTATTCTGTCGCAAAGCGCAAGCAGACCCTCTTCACTGACGCGTCCAGGCTTCTTCCCTACAATGTCTATTATCTCTCGGAGCCTCCGACTCCTCTCTGCCTCGTCTGCGCGCCCTGTTGCGCTTGCCGTCATGCCCAAATTAGACATGCCTAATCCACTCATGCTTATGCCCATGCCGACGCCTCCCATACCTGAGTTCGCAACATCGTTGAGCATGTTCAATACTGCGGGTGAGTCGTAGGACATCATGTGGATGTTTCCGGTAGGTGGGACGCTGCGCGGTGCAGGGGAGAATGCGTTGGGGTTCTTGGAAGGCGTCTCCTTGTCTTTGGAGGGCGTGGGTGTTGCCATTTTTGCAGTACGTGCTGAGGTTATGGGCAGCTAGTCGGATTGAAAGCACAATGCAGCGGGTCGCAGGCCGCAACCGTAGGTACTGTGTAGCTAGGATGCGGTTGGTACACAAGGCAAAGCTGACGTATTGCACAAGGCTTTCTGAACGCCTTTTAGGCCAGATGTGGCCGAAATGCTATGAGAATATTGGATGTCAAACGAACATGTTGTGGCGCAAGGTTGGAAGCAATTGTGGTGGGGTAGGAGAAGGACGGGCGCAACGCGAGATGTTGCGCGTGGTGAGCTGGGTCTTGGCACAGTGTGAACCGCGGCTGGATGGTCCACATGCCCACCCACTACAGGTGAGAAGTATTTAGATGGACAGAAATGTATTCACTTCTATGAAGCCAACAGGATGTTTACAAAAAGCAGAAATATCTTGGTGTGGGTATCAAATCGCAACGTCAAGACCGTAACCAAAACGCCGTTCCAATGCTCATGCCCTTTCAAAGCCCTCGAAAACACTTCAATCCAGCTCTACGACCGGATTGTCGTCCAAGATTTCACTCAGCTTCTGCTTCGCCTTGGTCCCGGCAACTCTTCCAGGCTTCCTTTTCGGAACAGCACTGGCTTTGGGCCTTAATTTTGCCCCCTGCAACAGCTCAGTGATGGCCTGGTTGATGTCCTCCTCATCGTCCTCCTTGTTGTATTCAATGGCACGCACGCGCTTCTTCGGTCGCTGCTGTGCCTCATCATTCTGCTGGGCCCTTTCTTTGGCTTCGGTTTCCCAACGCTTGCGGATCTCGTCTTCTGTTTTGTTCTCCATACTGTGGAACGAGGCATGGTGTCCGCATCCGTCGCATTCATATGAGGATGATGACTGTACATCTATTAGTACACGTTAAATGCGCCTTGGTTTGAACCCAACTAGGAGGTTGGTAGAGGTTGCTTACCTTGAGCGGGTGCAACATGAAGCGCAGACAGGGACATCTTGCCGCGAGTAGAGACGCTTTGTGGTTACATTGGCCGCGCGGAGGGACATAATTCATTTGCGTCCAAACATTGGGTGAGCCCGTCGCCATGTCGAGCAAATGATAGACCAGGGGTTTTGCAACGTGCTCGTGCAAGTAAACAAGTCCATGACATTACGCAGAACGCGCACGTCGGTGCTCAAGCAATGGGCACATGCAAACGCCAAATTGTCTCGACTTCACGTGCTCCAGTTCGGCAGTAACCGCATTGGGGAAACCCCGCGCTCCACAGCTTTCAGGCCCATCCCACGTCATAGCAGATATGCACTGTATTCGTTTTCCAGTCACGTAATTGGTCTATTAATGTTCAAGCATCCGGCATTCTAGATTATCAGTGTCAAATTTTCTTACCATGCACAAATCATGTGTTCTCTGCATGCCAAATTGTAAGATGTGGATCTATTCTAAAGACACAGCCTGAATTTACACCTCGGCTTTGAGCATGAGCAGGGAAGCACCGCTTTGGTCCCGCCTTAGTCAGAACCCAGTAATCTGAGCAAATGATACTCGGCGAAGAATTGGAAAAAGTGAAGCTTGATAAGCGCTTCTGTCGAATAACCCGTGACTGATGGTTATACGGGACATGGGCGACCCATGGCGACCCATCGAAGCGAGGCGGAGGGTCTGAAAGTAAATGTCTAGCGCTAGAGCTAGTGGTGGACAACACGGAAGGCTTATGACCCCTGGCCGGTCGATGATCGAGACAGCGGGGTATGCGCCCTACGCCAGTATAAAAACCTCGGGATACATGACAAACAGTCCAGACACCTGTGTTTATCATCTCCTCCTCTTGACTCAACCCAAAAGTATCCACATCAAGTTTTACCCCACATCACAGTCAACATGCCTACGGGAGGATGTATGTGCGGCAACGTCCGCTATGAGGTGCAGGGCGACATGGAGGCCCAGGTAAGTGGTACTTCCTACAAGCTAAGACAAGGCTAAAAGGAAGTACAGATCCTTTGCCATTGTTATGACTGCCGTAAAATCTCCGGAACGACCTATTCGACCAACGCCCTCCAGAGCAAGGATGGATTCAAGATCCTCCAAGGAACTCCCAAGGAACACAAGAAGACAGCAGATAGCGGGAGCAATATTACATCCTTCTTCTGGTTCGTAACAGCGCAGATTGTAGATACAGCTTCTAACGTTATGCAGCGGTGATTGCGGCTCCACCATGTGGCGAGAAAGTGACAGCTACACTGGCAAGATGATCATCAAGGTATGTCCACAGGTATGTATGGCTGGTCGGCCCTGCTAAGTGGTGAACAGGTGGGAACTCTAGACGATCATAGCATCCTTGACAACTTCAGCACCAAGATAGAGTTGTTCACCAAGAACAGGCCCAAGTGGGTTGGCACCCAAGAAGGCGCTGCTCAAAAGTAAACCATGGCTTGAGCGTTATGGCGTTTGTATATAACAACGACAGCTGGGAATCAGGTGTACGGATCGAACGGCGACAAGCGGCAACGGGAATGGCGAACAATTGCGGAGTCGGAATCGGCTGCGAGTGCCAGGCCAGGTACCGAATCTACGAGCTCTATTCGGAGTCTGAACTCTCTGGTTCCTTTAAGCGTTCCCTCATCATCTGTAATTGTCAGCAATGCGCGTGTCGCCTGGTATCGTGATGCGCACCTGATTCAGTCGGGCCTTGAGCTCGTTAATTTTGGTCTCCTTGACAAGGATGTGCTCCTCGTCAAGTTCCTCAATGATGTACTCATTGTTGTTTTTGCTGTCGATGTCCACCAGCATGGCTTTGATTGAAGCATCGCACTTGACGAGCGTTCCTAGGGCGTTTAGCAAAGCGAAAGGGGTTATGGCGTGAACAGAAGCAATACCTCTGATGGCTTTGACCATTTCAAAGATGGTGTGGAGGATGTCTGTGGGGGGCCGACTGTGTATGTAGTAACTAACTGGACAACAGGGTGCGAGCAATCAAAGGTAGGAGCGGCTGACGCGATTGCTTGGCGGAATCTGCAATGATCAGCGCGCTAACATTCTAAGGGTGTTTGCTGCACGCCAGCTGCGAGTGATCACAACGCCATCCCCAACTTTGCCCTGTCGGCCTTCAGCTGCATTTCTCAATCATACAATGTAAAGAACTTCTTTCTACGATGAATCAACGCATCAACGGCACTCCACTGTGCTTCGCACCTACTCCTCGGCCCCAAAGTAGTGTTGCCACTCACTACTTGCTTCTTCGGCACTCAGCTATCGCAGAAGGAAATGGCTGTTCGCCATGATCCTGAAACATGTTGCTAGAAATAAAGACACGAGCGCGACCCTACCTTCCGCCGCGTCCTATTCCCTTTTCTCTGTTCTGGCCTCGCCCTCTTGAGGGTAGTGTTTTCATACTCTTGCTCCTGCTGGACGCCTCTGCTTCTTCTACCGTCGTTTCGTTCATCCTTCCTTTTCCGAGCCATTTAAGGGCAAGCTCCCCGGTTTCGCTTCCATTGTGGTGTTTATCGACATAATGCCCTTGCTTCCTCGTATGGTCATAGCCGCCAGGCAAGTGTTCGAGGACGAAACGCCACACGAAGTCAGTGCCTTCAAATACTACTTCCTCCTCATCGGCGTGCTTGTTGTGATGGTCGCTTTCTTGCTATGGTACTTGAATCGACGTACGAAGCATAGAAGAGAGTTTTTTGGGCAGGACAGCGAGCAGCCACCAGCAAGGGATATCCAAACGTGGTCTCAACCTCGGAGATTCATGTATGGTATTTACGAAGCCAGCAACTCATTCCTTAGCCGCCAGAGTGAGGGCCCAGATCAAAATGGCGATGCTCCACCACCGTATCAGCCCAAGTCAAGAGCCCCAACTATCGATGTGGAGATTCCACTTCCAACCCTCTCGAGGAGTCTGAGTCAACGCTCGCAACACTCGCAACCACCGCACTATCCTAGCAGTACTGGAGCAGCCACAAGTACCACCGAACGACAGGAAGTTTTTCACTCTTGAAGAGCCACTGGAACAAGACAGGAGGGCCAACCTTGCGGTTTGGCTACAGGGAGAGAGTTTGGGACCATAATATCCATCAGAACCCATACTGGGCACTTTGTTCGACTACGGAAGTTTTGATCAGCCACTATGAATCAACTTATTCACAGTTCCGATACTCCCTTTTACTTTTGAACTTTGCACGCGCTTACGCTACTGTCTTATATGATTGAACCCGACCGCCAAGAATCAACTTAGTCGCGAGCCACCTGGACTATACCTTCTGGCATCCTCCATAGTCGCGTCGTATCGACCACTTGCAGTTTACAGCCTTGATCCTATATGCAGTGTAGCGTCGAAAGTCTGTCTTGTGGTTTCAAGCTAGCACGAGACACATTTCCTGCAAGTTATCTTGCCACGCCAAGTGCTGCGTCGCTTGGATCTGACATGCTTCTCGTTGCCTAGTTGCCACTGGAGGTCCTCACCAATGCCCAGTTTCAGCATATGGCCAAGGGCTAAGCGTTCTCCTTCTGTCCGGGCGCTTTCAAAAACGTCCAGGTACTGTCATGAGTGGTAACTAGCTAATGCAGCTATCATGGACTCAAATTTTACGAAGATCTCATACGTAGGCAACAAGAACGATGTATCATGAATTGGCCACCTGCGTCTTCTGATCTTGAAGATACGACCTTCCCATACTACCTGACCAGATTTTGCATTCTTAAGCGTCATTGTGTATACTCCTGAGTGCAAGGTTACTAATCGGATTTCTGCTTATGTTATGCTAGTTCGGCCTGCTACCCGGACCATGCCGCTTCCCCTCTCGCGTGGTGGCCGCATCATGCAAAAGCGGCACGACGGCATACAGGCGGCATATTGGGTGCACAGGACAGTCATGATGGTTGCATCTTACTTTGTGTTCAGTAATCTGTCATCCTACTGGCTGTTCCTCGGTTCAGAAAAATTCGAACCTCCCCTTCCATCGCACAGCCTTCGTACGAGGCCATGAAGCACACACGTAGTGTACACTGAACGCACTGCCAAGATCTCGTCATGCACCCCACCATGACCAGTTGGCTACCGATATCTCACTATGCGAGGATGCTGCACCTTTTCCGACCGCCGTTCGACATGCTGCTTGTGATTCCAAATTGTCTAACAAAGCCAAGAAATTTCACAGTAGAAACTCTAGGCTACTTCTGATCGCTATACTTGCCCAAAGTGTAGACTAACGGAACGATTCCTCACTCAATGTGACTGTGACGTCGAGTACTACGCATGGATGGGCTTGCTTACCGTACCCAAACTGTACCTGACTAGGTAACATGAGGCAAAAGCGTACTTGATTATAAATTCGTCCGTTGGTATGCTGCCATGAGAAGCAGTGATGGCATTTGAAGCTGCACGATCGGTGGCTTGCATGTTATACCTTTCTCCCGAACTGCTCGGAGCCGAGCTCGGTAGGCCGAGAACAAACAGACCAATCAAGTTTGCCAACATACGCCACTGGATAAGGCTACTTCTTCTCTACAAAATTCCATCACCATCCGTTGTACAATAATCTCATAGTTATGACTGAATCGCGCCAAGATGAATGGCTATTATCGGCATGTTCAGCTGTGGCACTAATGCATCGGCCGATCTCCAGTCTCCACCTTCTATGCTAAGGCTTCTAGCGCAATGGAGCAATTTACTACCAACACACCGGAGAGCCACTTGCTCTTGATAGCTCTCACTAGATTTTCTAATCATTCCGACATTGATCTCTCTACAACTTTCCATGCGCCATGGTTAAACATCCCTGTTCATGGGCGGTGTCTGAAAGGGCTAGTAGCATGCAACCAGCCCCAGGGACTGATAACATATCGAGACATAGGGCAGGGCAGAGACGCAGTAAAAGGTGAGACATCCCATAATAGGAACAATTCCATTAGAGACACTTTCTGTGGATGCGTAAGAAAGACGCCCGGCATTCACTTCGGCCGGGTCGAACATTGAGACGAGTCCTTTTCTTGATATCAGCACAACATCGAAGCATATATCGTCACTGAATTCCCACCACCGCCAGCATCAAGCTACATTGTTGCCTAAAACACCGATCATCTGCTATCCACACAACAGTCATGTCTATACCAGGAAATCTCGTCGTCAGTGAGTCATATCGCTGTCCGTTAACAGAATAGTAGCTTTGGATACATTTGTAACAACCTTAGTCACCTGCAACGAGGCCAATCCAATAATTGACCCGGCACGCCACTTCAATCTTAACACTAGTACTACACGGGTTATCAGAACGGCTGGAGGACGCACAGAAGGAGCCATCAGCAGTATCTATCAAGTAGCTCAATCGGTCAAGATTGACATGATTATTGTTGTTCAGCATACTAGTATGTGTTTACTTTGTTTTTTATGGAGTCTGTCTCTAATCAGCTGTTATTTAGGCTGTCCATGGTTGCCAGGAGAAGTGGAAAATAACATCCGGTCAGACATTCAAGGGCTCAAAGCCTCACCGTATATTCAGGATGATATATCCATCATTGGATATGTCCTTGATCTGGCCACTGATCGACTACGTGAGGTCAAGTACGTTGAAGCTCTCTTCGGCCCGTCTTCATGGCAGTCTACATCTCCAGTTGTTATTTTTCAAAATCCGATTTTTCCCTTCTTATGGCACTCTGCAGGCAATCCATCCTCACGCTGAAGAGGGGGCTAGATCAAATTCGATACATGCTAGAATTATGAATTGATTGGAGCTAATATGCAAATTAGTGTACCTCGAACCGGGCCTGGAGCTGAAGCAAGACAGCATGTACTCGATCAGATGAAAGACTTTGGTCCGTTCTGGAGCTGAGACATCTATGTATCTGCATAGTTTGCAACACATGGAATGATTACTCATCTGCTGACCACAGGTAATTATACCAAAGACTATATAGACTATAACGAGAACATGAGATCACGCCTAATCAATCGTTTTTCTGCATCATGTGCGTGTTACCTCGAACCCCTCAATTATATACTATGAGCTTCGAATTACATTACAGGTCCTCGATCAGCTTCGTAAGATGCTATCAACACCTATTAGCAATACAAATAAAACTTGACGATCCCATAAAGAACACTTGTTCTTACCTTTCCAAGTCAAGAAGACTATCCCAGGAATATCATAGTTCTCGCCCAAACCCGTATAGTACCTTGGCACTCACCTGGTATATGTAATTGCCTCCGGGTTGGATTGACGTCAGTCAACACTTCCATTTTATCCCCTCACATTAACCTCCTCAATTTGTCCATCCGGATGGCGGGTATTGGAATAAATCTACGATTACCGTTCCGTGTCACGATGCATTTGCAATATAGAGTAACTACTATCAGGAATCAATGTGCCAATCAAGCGATAGGCCAGTTACCACCCAGCCTTCTTCGGAGCTCCATTACATATGGATATGTTCTTTTTCACTGCCCTTTTCAGAACGTCGTCCGGACGCTGCGGGAAAATGAATATGAATAGAAGCTTTTCCAGCATTAGACGAGCGTGAAAACCCCCGTATCACCTTTCCTAGCTTACTTCCGGTCGCTATCATTTATATTTTTAGATCAAGTTCGTGCGAGATACTTCAAAGATCTCAACTTATATCAAATTCAAGTGGATTAAACGCTTTGGCCCTGAGCACAATACGCAAACCAAGTCCGATCCAAGTCCAATAATCAAGCGATACTATCAGAACCATCCCCATCCACAGATGGCTCAAGAGAATCCTCGCTACAGCATTATGCACAGAATCAGGTGCCCAGATGTGTCTGATGCTCTCAGATCTGCAGTGGTTGAGAACGCACGTGCGAGTTCGAACCAAGGAAGCCAACGCGAAGATCAGCACACGCCGCGGGTATCGGAGCACCCAGCCACGCATCTGGGATCTCACAGACCATGGTTCGAGATAGCGTTGGCATGGACTGGTGTGCGGACAAATCTCTACTATTGGTGCATCCATACCGCTAACGCACGCATGCAGTCACACGCCCGCTTTATCTGCTTCCGCCACCGACGCGAATACATGAAGTACGCAGATACTTTTGTAAATCACTCAATTTGGAAGGAATCGTTACGTAGTTCCGTTTATTACTAGGTCAAACGACCAATCGCAAACTATGATATTTCTTTTTCCGTATCTGCATACTAATGCATCCGGGTCGTCGATGCCGCTGCCTCTGTGCAGGGTCATCTACACGCGTCGTCAGCTTCTTCAAATCAAGCGGAGAATGGCATGCGGTAGTGGCAACATTGCCGCATTGCGGGGTTCCTAAGCGTGGCTGTAGCTGTGGTGTTAAAAGCGCGGTTGTCCCGTGGGATATGGCGCCGAGATGAGCGCTGGTAGTCCTCACGCTGGCCTGTGTATGGAGTATCGGCTATGGCGAAGAGCAGTGACAAAGATCGAGCAACAGTGGAGAACATGAGGGATGTCGAGAAAGCAGGTGTTGCGCAACAGGTGGAATGTGGACAGGAATCTGTAGCTGTGAATGCTACGGCTTCGACAGAAGATTCGCTGTTATCCAAGGCTCGGTGTGTAGCACTGGTTGCGGTGCTGACTATAGCATCTATTATGAGTGTAAGTGGAGACTTTTTATCTTGAGAAACAACAACTGATCTCGAATAGACAGTGGCGATACAAGATTCAGTTAGTGTGCTACCCACCATCGGACGAGAACTGAGCATTCCTGCTAGCCGACAGCACTGGATTGTCTTGTCTTACAATATTACATTTGTACCATTCCTTGTCAGTCACTCACATGCTCTCTTCGAGGGTCTTTCTAATTCTCCCGACAGATATTCAGTGGCCGCTTGGCAGACATTTACGGCCGACGACGAACATACCTCCTAGGCTCGTCATTCTTCACAGCAGCATCAATAATGGCACCCTTTGTCCCGAACGAAAGTGGTTTCGACGCTATACGCGGACTACAGGGTCTCAGTGCCGCAGCCATGGCATCCGCTGCGCTGGGAATCCTATCTTCCACATTCTCACCCGGAAACACCAAAGACATAGCATTCAGCTTCTTCGCTATCGGCGCACCCCTCGGATTCGTTTTCGGGAACCCCCTTGGCAGTCTAATCGGCGAGCATCTCCCCTGGCAATGGACATACTGGATCCTCAGCATCACCGCCGGCATCTCAACAATCGCAAGCTACTACATCATCCCACGACCGCCTCCTTCCCCCACCCCCATCAAAGCCAGCACAATCGACTGGATCGGCGCCGCAGTCCTCACACTCGCTCTCATCCTCCTCGTCCTCACTCTCTCCAACGGCAACAAACTCGGCTGGCGCACCCCCTGGATCCCCACACTCATTGTCCTTTCCTTCCTCCTCTTCGCAGGCTACACATACTGGCACTACCGCCTCTCCAGAACACCCAACAAGACCCCCTTCATCGCCCCCTTCATCCTCACCCAAAAGCAACTCACACCCACCCTCGTCATATCCGCGCTCCTAACAGCTTCATACACCATTTTCCTAGCCACCTCCCTCCGCTGGTTCACAGCATACCAAACCCTGTCTACTCTGCAAATCACCTTCAATTTCCTCCCCGCAGGTATCTGCGCCCTGCTTGTCGCACTGATAACACCCCTGCTCCTATCCCGCGTACCAGGGTTATACATCCTACTCTTCAGCACCACGTGCGTAGCTCTATCCTGTCTCCTCCTTGCTATACCGCTTCCAGAACATACGAGCTACTGGGCCTACGGACTCCCAGGTATGCTATTTTGCGCTACAGGCGTCGTCACTGCGGGAGCTGTGCTTATGCTTTTTGTGGCGAGGATGGTAGGGCCGGAGGATGCAGCTTTGGCAGCAGGGCTAATCATGGGTGCGGGGATGGTTGGGCGGGTGATTGGGGGTGCTGTTGCGGTGGCGGTGGAGATGGAGGTTGAAGGTGGGAGGAAGGGAGTGGCGCTGGCGCCGGGGGACAAGGTATTGAAAGAGGGGATAAGGAGTATGGCGTGGTTTGGTTTGGCGGTTAGTGTGGTAGCAGTGATGGTGGTTGGGGGTTTTACAAGGGGAATGGGGGTTGTTGGGGGGAAGAGAGTAAACGGGTAGGATGTTTTGTAAAAGTAAATAGATGTTTTTTTTGTTACAAGAGGAATGAACTCGACTCATTAGAAAAGAACAGGGAAGAAGTAGATAGTGGATCAGTAATCAGCTCATTACCCACATATATCTGCATTATTTCCCCTCGGTAACATTTTAACCAAAAAAACACCATGTACACCATCCTATGCTCCCAACTTCTCCCGAACCTTCTTAACACACGCCTTCTTCTTCCAACAAGCCCTATACCACGCATCCAAACCCTTGAACCTCTCTGCACTCCACCCATTCCAGTCTTCCACCAACGCATCAACAACAGGCCAAACAAAGCAATCCGCAACACTAAACCTAGCCCCGGCTATATACGGCCCAGCATGCATTTCGAACCCATCCTCTAATCGCAGGAGTAGAGAAGAAAGAGTAGCATCAAGCTCGGATACCGTTTCTGTCGGTGAATTGGCACGGGAAAGCCATGTTTTCGTGATATCGGCGGTGACAAGCATAACCAGGTATGCGGATGCGGTTACAGAGTGGGATGAAGGTGAGGTATCGATCGGATGGTATCGATCGAGGTAGAGTAAAATGGAAAAAGGGGTGTGAATCTCTGTGTGATGCGTGTCTGTGTCGCGAAACGTAACCTGGCGGTCCCGTTCGTACGTTTTGTCTGTTGCCGGTGCTTCGAGGAGCGAATAGGGGATTTTGCATTCTGCGAGGGCAATTTGGACTTGGCGAGTCTCGATGGGGCTGTTGGAGGCGAAGAGGAGGGGGGTGTCTTTTGGTGGGGTTTGAAGATGGAGAGTGTCAAAGCCATCGCCGTACCATTCGTCCCAATCGAAATCTGGGTCATGGTTTTCGCGGCTGAATGCTGTGATGACGCGTTTGGCTTCCTCTTCGTTGCCGTTGATCACGTCTGCTGCGTCACGTTGCTCTCGGGCTGTTGCACCTTGGCCCCATATTATGCATTCCTTTGCGTCGAGAAAGGTGCCAATGTTGCGAAACGTCAGGCTGATGCGTATGCCATTGTGGCTCGTTTCCGCCTCACTGCGTTCGGAAGCCAGGCGCTTGTCCGGCTGGATAGCGTGAAGCCATTTCTTATTTGATTCGAGTCCAAGGACAAACATGGAGTTGTGTGGTAGAGGCACACGCTGGGTCTCGCGCTGGGCAACAGCGCTGTCTTCCACCAAAGTCTCATCCTTCTTCAATTGCGGTTTCTTTCTGCGAATACGCATAGTGCGTTGCGATCCAAAGCTCACGTTGACAATAGAAGAGCCTTTAACAATGTCGAGAGTCTTGTCCGAATGTTCAGATATGAAATCGTTACCCGATCGATAGAGCTGGATCAAGACGTGATTCAGTGGATGTCCTACGAGCTTTTCAGCTTGCTTCCGTATTAGTTGCACCTTTGGCGAGAAACGCAAAAGTGGGAGAGTTTGATCTGCTGGATGACGGTAAACGGGCATGGATCCATCGTCTCCAAATGTACCCTGGCAGCACACGAGACGTGGTACTTCGCCCTGCTGGTGTAGCATTTTCTGCCATCGTACTTCGTTATAGAGCTGTCCAAATATAAGGTCCTTTAGTGGTTGAGATGGATCGGAGGAGTGACAGAGATCGCTTGGAAAGAAGTTGTGTATAATCCTTGAGTCGCCTTCTGCGATTTCATCTCCAGGTCCAAGGACAGGCAAGTTGGCGAGTGACTTTAGCTTTGAAGATTTACTCTTGGTTGGAGCTTTCGCTGTTTCCTCAACAGGCGTTGTTGTAGATGTTACTGGCAGCGTCTCATTTCGTAGCGGCTCAACGGCAGGCGACTCTGACTGTGACACGGAAGCTGGCTTTCCACTCTCCACAAGGGCCTGCTGGATTTCCTTCTCATCTTGTTTCGAAATCGTCGAAGCTGCCTTTGAAGAAGGAGCTGAGCCTCGTTTCGCATCAGGTCCGGAATCCGATTTGGGCCCTCTGGAAAGTGACATGCGTACTCGATCCGAAAACCCTGATAGTCTATTCTTATCCTTTTCTTCACACATGGCCGAAAGCAATGGCACGGATGCTGCATTTTTCAACACATGCTGTCTGACTTCCTTTCCACGCAAGTCCGCGGCACTTCCTGCTTTGGTGATTTGCGAGGTGCGTTGAGTATCTGCTGGTGCCCTAGTAGATTTCGAAGTTGCACTGTCCGTGATTGGGGTCGAATCAACTTTGTCGGAGGTTGCAGACGCGCTGGGCTCGGCAGTGATATCTGCATCATCATCATCATTTTGCTCTCCTTCTTTACCCTTCTTTTTCTTCTTCTTCGTTTTCCCAGACCTCATCCTTATCTTGGTTTTGACCAACTTCGGCTTCTCCTCTTGCGCACCAGGCACCGTTGCACCCTTGACCAGCATATCAGCAAACTCCTGGTCAGTAGGCTGTTTGTTTTGCTCAGCGACCGGCTTCTCATCTGGCCGTAATTCCTTCTCCAACAACGCTTTACCATTTTCACCCAAAGACATTTTGGCTAACAAATCCTCGACCGTCTTCTCGTTTTGCTTTAAATCACTCTTTGCACCATTGCAAGACAGTTCCGACTTCTGTGGTATCTCTGCTGGGTCTTTTTCAAGAATTTCCTCGCTATTCACTAGGTATGCATCGAAAAAGTCATCCATGCGCTTCAATGCCAGCTCATGCCTGGTTTGCTTACGAAAACCCAGACAGTCTTCAATGACGCAAATCTTGATCCCATGTCGAGCTGCATCAATGACAGTTGCCAATACAGAGACATTTGTGATACACCCGCATATGAAGAGTTCTGTAACAAGCCTTGCGCGCAGTGTAATCAGCAGATTCGTACCTTGAAAAGCAGAGTAGTTAGTGGTCCGAATTACTGCATCTGCCGGCAGCTCCATCTGTTGAGTAACGAAATCGATAAACTCAGCACCGGGTGTCTTGGGCACACATGCTGGCGTCCGCTTCTCGCTCTTCAATAAGAATAGCTCGTCATCCTCTTCGACTGAAGCCTTTGCGATCTCTTTTGGCAGCGTCTTTCTCCGCGCTGATACGCGCTTGAGCAAGTCGAGGGCGCGTTGCTTGTGTTTTGATGACTTTGACTGCGCAGGTAACGAGGCCGCCTCTTTTGCCAAGTCGTCATCGCCAGCCTCCGGGCCGCTCTCATCACCGTCGATCAATCCACCCACAACAAGCGCGTCTCCCTCGCCCGTATCTGCTCCAGTGGCGATACGGTCTGCCTCGTAGAGCGTCTGGACCCATATAACATTGCCGCTAAGTTCGCGAAACTTGGGTACCAGAGTTTGGATGCGGTCGAGAAAACCGGTCGAGGTGTTTACCGGAAGGCGTCCGTCCGGCAAAACAAAGTCGTTTTGCAGGCCAATGGCAAGAAGCGCCTGATGGGTCTGGAACTTGGGCTGGTTCTGGGACACCAGGTTCATGAGATCGGTCATCTTGGAGGCCATGGTGGCAGCAAGACGAAGTGTTAGAGCTGAGTCAAGCGCTAGGCAGCTACAATTCAGCTACGATTTTAGCGCCACGGCTTTGGTAAGTATGAGGTCTCAGATGCGATCAGAGGTCGATGAGTATTAGGAACAATGGGTACCAAAAGGGCGTGCTAGATGGCATGGCATGATATGGGATGGAAATGCAAAGGTGGACTACGTAGGATCCGCAAAGAAAAAGTCTAGAAGGCGGAAGCGGTCCAAATTTGGGCAAATTCGTAATCGGAGGGCTGCAGGGATAGTTACATTAGAGAGGTGCGCTACAGGAGCGATGGGCCGGGCAGGGCGTTGGGGGCGACTCGAAACGGTGAGGCGTGTTGGTGTTTTCCGCATCCAAAGGCCGCTAGGTGGCTGCTCACTCCCCCCACCGTTAGTGCGGGGCAACTGGCTAATTGCCCAACCGGGCTGATCTACATACGCTGTTGGTGGGTATTCCCGCGGGCATGTCAGGGCCGCGATTCTAGTCGTCTCTCACGGTCAAGCCTAGATGCCTTTTCTCCGCGCGAGCATACCTTTGCTGACGGCAATCCCCCAGGCTATACTGAGCATGATATAGCGTGAAATGAGCCTCACGGCGGCTTGCGCTTCACCGCCAAACCTTACGACTCATGGAAGTAAGTCTCACTTGCTGGCAAAAAAAGCCGTAATCTTCTGCGAACCGTCAGATTTGGATGTCTTGGCGGCGCTCCCGTTGCTCGTGGCACTCCTGGTGCCGCGCTTCTTTGCAGGCGTGGACGCCGGCTTGATAGGACTCTTTATCAGAGACGCCGATGATTCGGACTTGACGCGTTTACTCGACGGTTCTTGCTCTGCTGTACTACCGCTGTCATCTTCGCTGTTGTGCTCTCGCTTGATGCCTTGCGACTCATGACCCGGCTCGGAGTGTGCTGTCGCTGGTACAGGTAACGGGGCGTTATCTTCGGTACCTTCCACGCGGTCCGTTGTCTCACGTTTCTCATTCACGTCATGATCGACCTTGGCGGCTGCTCGCTGGTTGCCAAAGAAGTTTGCAATGTTGTTCTTGTTCTCGGCGCTGTTGATTGGCATGAGGAACGAGGGCGAGTTGTTACCAACCTTGCCAACGTCTTTGCTGACTGGGTAACACTCAAGATCGCCTCGGAATGGCTGCAGGAGGGATTGTAAATCTTTGCTCCATTCGGTGCGCGTTGGGTCGAGCCAAATACGGATTGCGTCGGATCCGTTCTCGAGGATGACGGGCATGCGGTCGTGTAGGAAGCGGAGCTGCTTGTTGGACTCGGTAGTTATAATTGTGTAGGTGAAAAGCTTCTCACTAGAACCTTCAAACTGGACACAGTCCCATAAGCCGGCGAAGCACATGAGCTGTCCATCCTTGCGTTTTGTAAAGTGTGGTATCTTGTCCTTGCTCCCGCTCTTCTTGAGCCATTCGTAGAAGCCCTGTGCCACCACGATGCATCGCTTCTTCTTTTTCATGGTTGCCCATATACCACGGTCCTCGACGAGGGAGTCATCGCGGCAGTTGATTGTCTTCATCTTGGAGCCGTAGTCGGGGTTGCGCTTGGTCCAGAAGGGCACGAGGCCCCATTGCATGGACTGCAACTTGTACTGGTGGTCGTTCTCGCCCGATGGGGAAGTTTCGTGACCATGAACAGCTTCGGAGCCCTCCGCTCGATAGACCAGGCCGTGGTAGCCCGGGGCAAAGTTGTAGCTCTGTCGTGTAGTGCCGTCGTCATCGTCGGGGGCTTCTGCGACGGGCATATGCGAGTGCTCGAGCTGTCGGCGGACCTCGGATGGCCGCTGGGGGTTTGTCAGCTGTCGTGTAGCGTCGCATAGAGTGACGTGAACTTACCAAGGCCAGCACATAACGGCCGCACATGTTGCAGTGTCTCAAGGCATGGCTGGTGGTGGAGTGCAGACGTCATGCGGCGACCCTCAGCCCTACGCGGAACTGCACGCGGCGGGCACTAAAAGTTCATTCCGTCATGCACTCGCTCCACCACATTTGCTCGCTATTCTCGACACCCCGTTCACCCCGGCCAGCACACCATGTTGAGCAGGACAATTGCACGCGCCGCTCCTCGAGTGAGCGCGTATGCTCGGTGCGAAGCCCAGGCGCCTCTTGAGCGATGCACCAGGCGGCCTGCAACAGCATGGCGACCAGTCCAGCAGCCACTGGGCCGGCGTCATGCATCGATGCGGGTGCAGTTCAGCGAGCAGTACCGCAAGAGCCCGGTCCTGTTCCCCTTTGCCATTGGAGTGTATGCCGGACGATCCAGCTACCAGGCCCTGCGCTAACCCACCCCGCCAGCATCGCCCTCGTCTCAGGCATCTGCGTCTTCTACATCCCCTGGTACTACAAGAACGTCATCATCAAGCCCTACCACAACTTCCCTGAGCCCGTCGCAAAGAAGCTCCGCAAAGCCCTCTTCTACAGCCGCGGCAAATGGCTTGACATCCGCGAAGCCAACAAGCACTTCAGGCAGGCCCTCGCCCTCGCCGACGAGCTAGGCATGGATCCTTTCAGCGATGAGATTATGGGCGTCAAGTACACCATTGCCCAGTTGTTTGAGGATGCAGGGTATTTTAGCTTGGCTATTGATGTACTCGAAATTATGCGCAATGACTGCCAGCGGTGGGTCGATGAGTTTTCGGACAAGCACTGGACGACGGGAAACCGCAGTCGGGTTAAGAAGAACATGGTGCAGATCAATCTAAAGCTGGGCCAGCTTTACGACGTTCGATACGTCAATGAACCCGAGAATGGCGAAAAGAGGCTTGTCGAGGCTGTCGAGAGCGCGCTCAAGGAACAGCAACGGCGGGAGAAGGAGGGCGTCAAGAATGGAGAGGGACCATGGCTTACGAATGAAGAGATGGGTGGTACATTAGAAGGTATGCGTTACGATCTATTCACATGTTCGATGTACTGACGTGACGTAGCTCTCGGTACACACTACGAGCAGTTTGACTCGCACTACCTAGCCACGCCACTGTTCGTCAAGGCACTACAGCTATGTCCGCCAAACTCATGCCACAGCGTAGTCCTGAGTATGTTCCTATTCCCTTTATTATCACCAGCACAAACTAACCCAACCAGTGAACAACATCTCCACCTGCCTCGTCCAGCAAACCCCACCCTCCTCATCCGACGCAATCACCATGTCCCCCCTCCCCTCCGACTTCCCCGTCTCAAACACCGCCCCGCGCGCCCTCCTCATCGAGCAAGCCCGTCAATGGGCCACACGCGCCCTAGAACAAGCTAGGCAAATAAAATCCCCAGACCGCACAGAAGAATGCGACATGGGCTGCGCAGTCGCCACCCATAATCTAGGCGAATTCTTCGAGATGGAAGGCAAAACTGCCGAAGCACGCAGACAATACGAAGAAGCGGCTGCTCTAGCGAAGAAAATGGGGTTTGCAGAGGGCGTGGCGAATGCACGGGCGGGATTGAAGCGCGTGAAGGAGTTGGAGAAGAAGGCATAGAAATTCGTACCAAGACATGAATGTATATGTGTATGTGTACTTGTGCGTGGAAGAGAAGAAGAAATCAAGCATCGCATTACAAATGATAGCATAGTTCGATCCCCCCCGCTTTAGAAAAGAAAGAATCAAAGGCTAAACTACACAGTGTATATCTCTCCCATCCATCCATCCATCTATCCATACTCATGAGTTCCAAAACAAAAGGAGAACAACGCGCTGTGACAAATCTTTCTTGTATCTTCGCAATGAAGAAAAAAAAGAAAAAAAAGAGATGCTCGATGGCGAAAACGGCTAGCTACATTCATATCGGCCCCCATCTCCCTTTCCCCCCTCTCTCTCTCTCAGAAAAAAAGAAAGGAGAAAGTATGCAAGTCAAACAAAAAGCAATGTATATGTAATATGTACACCCCCACCCACCCACCCACTCCCTTTCCCTTCCCAACTCTCCCCTCCCCTAGTTCCTAGACGAGAGAGACAGAGAGAGAAAGGGGGAGGGTGACACTCACGACCCCGTAATCGTCGCACTACTAACGGTTCTCTTCCACCCAGCCCATCCCCACCCTCCACCTCCTGCATTCCCGCCAACAGGCTCCTTAGGCACAGGACTCGGCGTCACAACCGGTGTATTTGTTGGCGTACTACTTGCGCTTCCGCTTCCACCGGTGCTCACCATGCGCTTCAGATTCTCAAACCGCACCTTGAATTCCTCGAGTTCCTGCTTCGCCACCGCCTCCGCAGTCTTCGCGTTGACGAGTTCAAGCAGGAGCGCCTCGTTGTTTGCGTCTGGGACGGTGCCGTCGGCGCCTGCGAGGAAGGATTGCGTGGCTAGCGATGAAGAGCGCTTGGTGAACATGGGGGTGGTGTGCGAAGATGAGAATTGACGTTCGGATTTCTGAGATGGAGTACGGCCGAGACGGAGTTCGCGCAGGCCGCCGGAGACGCTGTCGGAGGTTGTGGAGCGGGAGAGTGAGGGTGGGGTATCGGGGGTCGTGTCTGTTCCGCCCCAGGACGAGGTGACGGCAGATTGCTTGCGCGCGTGCTGTCGTAGCTCTTGGATCGTTTTTTCTTGACGTTGGTTCTGGTTGTAGCTGTCTTGCAGGCGCTGCCGTGTGTCTCGGAGGGCGTCCCGTGCGATTTGGAGTTCGGCGTCACGGTCGCTCAGGTCACGGGCGAAGCTGTTGGCGCGCAGTGTTTCGTTGGCAAGTTGTTCTTTTGTGCGGGTTAGGTTCTCTTTGAGGATCTCTTTGGTTTCGAAAATGGAGGAGGCGCGGTGGTGGCCTTGGGATTCGGGGAATCGCGATTCCAGCGTCGACACTATTTCGGAGGCCTCTGCGCTCAGTTCATTCGAAGCTGCGCCCTCCTCGAGCGCCGCAGCGACAGACGCAGCGGTAATTGTTGTCCGCCTCCGCGACGCCCGTGTGGACGGTACGGCGAGTGTGGATGTCTTCTTCCGGACCTTGTCTACTACTGTCCGCACGATGCGATGGTCCTCCTTGCGATCCTCGCGCTGTTTTTGCAGTGCAGCTTCAAGCTCGCTATTCTGTCTTTGCAGCTGGCTCACAGACATGAGCAGCTGCTCAATCTGGTAGTGCAGGTCCCTATCCCTGGATGAGGCGCCCATTGCCATGGAGCCATGGCCAGACTTCATCGACAGCGCATCTCCGTTGGACGCACGCGAAATGTCCGTCAAGGCTGTGCTTTGCGTGTTTGCTGAGGCGTCTGAGTCGGCCATTGAGTTGAGTGTTGAAGCCAAGCTCTGCTTAGAGGCTGAGCGCCTTAGGAAGCTTACAGGCCGTGATGGCGCCGAGAGTCCCGGGCTGAGTGAAACAGACTTGGTCGAAGAGTTGGACGGGCCCCACAAACGGCCCAGGAACGACGAGGCCGACTTCTGGACCTGCTGCTTGGACGTCTCCCTATCCTGGGCTTCCTTGTACTGTTGCTCCAACCCCTGTAACCTTTCCCGCGTCACATCATTTGTGAAACCGACGAAATCGGCAACCAACTCGTCGGCAGACCCCGCGTTCCTGCCATATGGATCCCAAAGTTGGCGGCCAAGCAGCAACTGCATGACATCTTCGAATTCACTTAGTGACAAGAGCTTTTGCTCGTTGCGCTTCATCAGAGCAAGTGCCACACGCATGATTGTCTCAGAAGCGCCCTCGGCGAACAGCACATCGTAGATGCGGAAGAGCATGGGCAGCGGACATGTGACAGCGAAAAATGAAAGGAACCATTGTGAGAGATATGCAGACTCGACGCCCTGGTCATCGAGGTGCTGCGCCAGCGCGGGCATATGATGGTGGAGCAGTTGCTGGAACTGGAAGATGCGAAGATGCAGACCAGAGAGGTCAGGGAGGAAACAAGAACGAAGGTCGTAGTCTTCCATTAGTCTGCAAGGGTTAGCAGGGGTGCGGAGTCATCAACCCAGAGCAACATACCTGACGAGTACACAGAAAGCCTCCTTGTCACCCATTTGCATTAGCAGTGGACCAACGAGGAAACCGAGACCCTGGCAGTAACCAATCTTGTGGTCGTACAGACTAAAGCACTTGAGCACACGGCCAAGCATCTTTTGGCCCTCACCGTCAGCGTCCTTGAACATGTCGACACCAGGGAAGCTCCTTCCAAGATCCTTGTTGATGATGTTCTCGTACGGGCTGGACTCGCCACACAACGTCTCATACTGATCCTCAATCAGCTTCTCCCGTGAGCCGGCTGCACTCTGCCATACAACGCCACGCAGCGGCGCAGGGATACCTCCTCGAATCTTGTTCAAGCAGAGCGTGGGCAGACGCTGGACCGTCTGTGGATAATCACGAACGAGGGCTGCCCAAAACTCCAACTCGGTCATGGGTGGTGGCGAGGGCAGCTGGGAGAAGCGGACCTGTGCAGTGTCATGGGCGACGAGGCGCTTGAGTTGGTTGATGGAGGGGGGCCGCGACTGGCTGCGGGCGCGAGAGACCTTCATGTTTGCTTTGGAGTCTGACATGATGGCGTCGTTTTCCTGCTCAAGTCGAGCGAGCAGCAAGGCCATGGCCTAGAAGAAGAAGAAGAGAGTCAGCAGACGACGGGGATTAGATATCGTGAGTGGGCGCGCACCTCTTCCTCGCCCTCTGGCTCCTGTTCCTCCTTTTTCTCGAGCTCGGCCCAATCAACTTCCTCGCTCTTGCCTGAACCATTGCTTGTTCGCCTCTCCCTAGTATCTATCTTGGGCGACTCGGGCGCGTCCGTGTCCCGGACAGAGATGGTCGGGCTTGTTGGGGTAGTGGTTGCATCGGCGCTCGTCTGGCTTTGGCGACGTCCAAACGCCTGGCGGATCTCGATTGAGTCTGCACGCGACGACGATGTCCTGCGGTCGCCGACGACAATGTCTGGCTGGGCGGGAGAGGTGGGCGAGGTGCAGGCAGACTGCTCGTCTTCTGGTGATGTGCCGTCCGTCTCTGAGAGCGGGACCGTGACCATGGAGTCTGTTGGCAGTGGTGCGCTGTCGACGTGGGTCCTGGGAGAGCGCTGCACGCTTTGGTCCACGGGCTCTACTACCGTGGGCTCTGCCGTGGGCGGCATGGGGGTGGCTACGTCGGTCATGGTGCGGTCAGACGGGCAGCATCGAGGGACGCAGGACAGTGGGAATTTGAGTGAAGAGAGGACGGTCTTGTGTGCAATGACGCAGCACAGCGGTGCAGCCCCTCGGTCAAGGGCCAAATGGCAAGATTGGCAGCTCGGTCAGCGGGGCGCGAAGAACAAACGGCGCTGGTGTAGAGCGTGTTTCAAGCGTGTGGAATAGAGGGTTGCAGCCGGGATGGTGTCGTGACGGCAGGTGGAGTGGGATGCTCTGCGCGCAAGACACGAAACACACGTCGTCAATGGAGTCTGCTTCGAGGCACACTGAGCAAAAGGAGCGACGTGCAAAAGAAGAGCAGACGGCCATGGTGGTGCTATGTCGAAAGGAGCATCAGGAGGCCGAGGGCTGGCCCACCTGCGTTAGCGCCTTATCGCGGAGCGGTCAAGCCAGGGTCAAGCGTCCCCACCATTGGCTTCTGGCCTGCCGCCCTAATCACCCAGCGGCCACCCAGCTGCTACACCGACCACCGTCCAGGTGTATGCATCCCGACTTTTCATGCACCCTCTTACTCGCCGCGCCCTCGCTGATGTCACCACGCCTACCCGCCAGGAACCCAGGTTGCTGCTGTTGCGCCTTGTGCCTCCACCGCGTCTGCATCTCGCTCTGCATCTCGCTCTCGCGCTGCCCACGCCCGACTCCACGCGACCTGCATCCAAATACACGCGACACCACGTGCCTCACCCCCAGCCCTCGGCCAATCACCGTCGCCCGCCGCCAAACCACTGTTCGCATCCTGCACGCCTGCCTGCTTAGCTGTACATGTACTGTCTACTGTCTACACCACCACCACCAACCAACAACCGCCAATCACCTACACTCGACGCATGCGCAATTCCTGCCCCCGCCCGCCCGCTAGTCCTCTTCGCCTGCTAGCTTCATGTAAGCTGGTCCCGCTCGTGCGGGGGTATTCGGCACGGCAGAATCCAAGTAGCACCTCAACATGGCCCACCGAGTATAGACGACTACACTTGACCGCCTCTTCGCCATGCCGCTGACTCCTGTCCTTTGTACTCTGCTCTTTACACTCGTTCGCTTACCACAAGCCTTGCCGCTATCACTATCCTAGTCCCAGTTCCCCCGCCACTCGTCTCCACGCGGGGAGGCGGTTCATTCAGATTTTTTTTCATGCTAACACCTTTTTGTCCCGGCGCGCGTTGCACTCACGTCAGGTACATATGACACGTCTTGCCAGCGCGGCGTCACAGATGGCACCTCCTGGTTCGCAACAAGCAAAAGCCTTTAAGCTTCGTTGTCTAGAACCTGCCTTGTCAACGCTGTCATGCACCTCAGACCAAGGCACCCATGGTTAACATATTGACGTTGGATATCTAACGGCGAATTTCCGTGATAATACGGGCACATCCCTGTTACATTTCCCTGCTCGGTATCCACACGCGCTGCTGCTGGAGTAGGCGACAAAGAGAGGTCGAGTGTTTAGCCGGCTAGCGGCTGACGCCATTTAAAATGTACGCTGCTCGCCTTTGGTAGGAAGATTAGCGAGATTTGACGAGGCTGTGTTAGAGCAGTCTTGTCCATGGTATGAACGCGGCGAAACTTTACATCGCTCGTGGTAAGAACGCATTGACTGGACGCTTATGGATTTACACTCGTGTCGATTCCAAAGCCATGGTTTGTGCTCGCAATACGTCAGAATTACTATATTTGGCGATTTAGCGGGACTTTAACGCGCAGTAGAGCTCGATTGCGTACCCCGATCTTGGGTCAAGGCTGTCGAAGTAGGTTAGTTAAAGTGTATTAGCGGGCTATACAAACTCTCACAAGTAGGCTCTATTTGGACATCTAGCTAATCTTTTATTCGATACTGGTCACTCTACTCGCAGCACTCATCCGCTATCTCGAACTATCGCTGTTCTCACCAACCTCGGTGCAACACTTCATATCCCGGGAGAACCACAGGAGTGCCAGTGTCTTGGCCCCATATTGCAGAGCCAACCATTAGACCCTATGTACTCCAGTCCTATGACGTGGCAGTCGTACAATTCGGAAACCGACCGGCTACTAAAGTCGAAAGCATGATATCGTTAGTTACCCATCAGATTTAATAAACTCTAAGCCTTATAGTGGAGTAGTTGCATAGTTTAAAAGCTAGCTGGCTACTAAAATTGAGAAGATGAGGTCGTCAGTCATTTACGCAAAATGTACAAGAGGGCCTTGATTACAGGATCTGTTCGCATCTAGTCACCGGCAAAGCGATTTCACCCTAGTTCTGTAAAGTCGAAATTATTCCTGGGCTCCACGCTGCTGTGCTAGCATTGGCCGCACACGTATCCAATGCCGCCTAGCCAGGCACCGTCTCGTATCCTGTCAAACTGCTGGTTCGTCATTCGAGCAATATACCTCGAACCGCTGCTGGAGGTGCTGATACAGCCGGGTCGTTGACCGCTCACCGGCTGGTTTATCATTTCGGTGCAAATACCGCTAGAACCGATACGTCAATCGACTGATGGCCTGGCATACTGTCTATGCTCATCAACACGATAGATGTAGTAAACGTCGTGACTTTGTGACCCCATCTACATGCATTCGTGTCCATTGTGATATCCTAAAATTTACAACACTTTATTCTCATCAAGAACTAAAACCAGACCATTTACGAGGTTATTCATGAACGATAAAATCTAAAGTAGGTATCTATGAGTTTTACCGAAAAGAGGCATTCCAAAGTTCCCGCCGAACCGGAGACTTTTCTATTTGAACACAGTGAACTGCTAGGATATACACATTGATCCTTCATCCTAGACCATGTAGACACCTTCCCATAACGCTCAACCATCAGATTGCCAGCACCATTCCTATTTTCAATTGCTTGATATGAAGCCGAGACTTGGCCTGCCACCAAGGAAAAAACCAGATCTTTTAGTGCCCATATTTCGCCTTCGGAGAGCGATTCCGTCAAATGTACGAAATCGATGTGGAGCCAAGGGACTTCAACGCTGCTCGGCACACATGACGAGCGTAGGTGAGGGCTAGCCTGGATAGAAATCTGCTAATGCTAATGCCAAAACGGGGTGACTGTTCAGGCGGTGTTGAGAGCAGCTCCGTCAAGACGCGCATTCCAGCTGGAAATTACGTTGCATAAAAGATTAGGCCGAGCAAAGCATGGTTTGTCAGCTGTCGAATAATCAAAAGGTGCGCCTTGGCTTTAGGCTGTGTGGGCAACTGGTTGAAAACGGAATTTCGATATACTAGGAAATGGGGGGGGGGGGATTGAAGGATCCAACTTCTAGAGCGAAGAGTAGTGCCTTTTGATAACAACTGCTACGCGCGAAACTGAAATATGAGCACAAGATACGCCAAACTTAAAGATCGGGTAATTGACAGTAATTAGACCTAATTAGACGATACCATGTTACTTTATCCTAGGATTTTTTTCAATTGTGATTCTCCGCTCAATAAAAAGTATGTTAAATATCATCTTCATTGCTCTATTCTAGCACCCACATCCCACTATGAACCTCTCGCTAAGAATACTAAGGCTCCTACTCTCTTGTCTTTCCACTCTGCTTCAAACGCCAAAACTATATTTCCTCATACATGACGGAGATACTGAGGACACTATCCTGAACTGGTGCTTCAATACATCCATTTGATGAGGTCGGAAAGCCGAATACTTAAAATAAAGTGTCTTTTCGAAACACAATGTCCCCTCAAGTATCAAAGTGTTTTTGAAAAGACGATCCCTTCTTGATCTTAGACATTCTTCTCACAAACCCACTCCTCACTGTTATCTTGTAACAACGGTTTCGGTGATATCCCGTGACGAGCGACTTTATCAAACGCATACATTCAATCCCTTAATAACGCATTTGGCCATTTCGTACACAGTCAATCGCATGTAGGACGTGAGGTATCCATTACCCGTGTATAAGCATAAGGGAGCAATCAACCACTCTCTTCCTAACCATCAATGTAGAGATGCTACTACATCTATTCATCCAGCCTCTCACACTATCATGTCTATCCTACCACATACCTACCTATCCAAAACATCTCCAAGTATCTCGTTGCACGCTGCAATTAATCAACCCACCGTGTTAACTCATTCATACCCTCACCTCGCTTCAATCATGCTATATGCATCGCTCACACGTAATCATCTACGTAGCATACTCATCAGCATCACTTGTTGCACACGAAATACACCATCCCCCTCAACCTTCCAGCACATCATGCTAGGCATCTTCTCGAAAAAAAAACTACTTCAAACAACACCTCCACGGCCTCGTATCGGATGCAGCACCCCCAGTCCTCACCACACCCATCACATCCCCAAGCCAACCCCGCTCAATCCGATAAAATAAAACCCCCCCGAGGAACCAAAAGACTCTGGCATCATCATAAAACTGTACCGAGAGACATCCAGCGCAGGGCAAAAGCACACCCTTATATACCCATCTCCCCCATCTCCCCCTTCCGATACCGCACCCCCCCCCCCTTCTCCCATGCATCCCAATAAAACCCAACATATTCCCCCTTATTACGCAACTCGATCCACCTCTTCTCTCCACGGGGTAAAAAAGAAAAAAAAACTTTTATTCACTCCATATGACAATCTCCCCCCCTACCCGAAAATTCCCGGTCGCACGCGCACGCGGAACGCAGAACGCGCATGGTTGAGGGTTTTGACAAGTACGTTGTTGTTTTTTACGTACAAGGCGCTCGTATTCGGTAAGAGCGGCGGTACATGTCAAGAAGAATTTGTGGGGTAGGTCGGGGGGACGTGTGGGGATGGATGTATTGTTCTTGTGGAGGGAGACGGGGGGGTTGGTGGTACTGGGAAGGGAAGGTTTCGCGGGGAGAGGGGGGGGGGGCGGTTGTCGGGGTGTTTTTTTCTCTTTTTCGGTGGGGTGCGGGAAGGATGCGTGGAAGGGTTCTAGAAGGGTTAATGGTGCGGGGAGGAGAGGAAGAATTAATGTGAGAGAGAGATTGCATTGTAACGATATTTTTTTGGCGGTTTGTTGTGCTGAAAACTCGTAGGCTAGGTGAAGGAGAAGGGGGATGCATACGGGGGTATCTACGAATGTCAAATAGGCAAAAAAAAAAAATCAACCATTGGAATATAATCTGATAACCGCTCAATCGTCAAAATCCCAATACGCCTTGTCGAGTATATCCTGCCACCCTTGCACAGACTCCAACCTTGGATCCTCATCGTCCTTGAAATCAACTGGCAAATCCGCACTCGTGCCCACGCACGGATACGTACAGCGACATGGAAACACCATTTCACCTCTCTGAATCTGAAGCAAAATGGCCTCTCTCATTTCCTGCCTCAAACTCGCCACCATGGCCGCATCCGCATCCCCATCCCCCACAGCATTAAGCATGGGCTGCCAAAAATCCACAGTGGACGTCTTGACACACCCACTCAAGCTAATCCTCACCCCTTTCGCCGTACGCAGATGCCGCAGCATATCCCACGCCAGTACAATCCAATATTCGATCCACTTCTTCTGACACGAATGCGGGCTGCGTCGCGGGCTTGCCATGGCCCACGGACACCGCGCGAGCCGGTGCTTGGGACTGATGAAGCGCAGATCAAGTGTCTGGAGCCCATGTAGCAGTGCCAGTTCCGCAAACTTCATTCCATGCGGAGCACAGGTACGAATCACATGTCTGCTGTTTGCATAGATGCCGATGCAGGCGAAATACTCCCTCGCGTCCATTTCGAGCTGGATGTGGCGTAGAAAGCCTGTTCGGAGGGCAAGCTCCGCTGGGAGACTGAGGGCGTGCCGCCATATCTTGGGCATAAAGTGCTTGGGGCCCCTGCCCAGGCCTGAGCGGAGTGTAGTGAACCGCTTGATCGTCTCGCGACATGCTACCGCGCTGAATTCCATGCAAACCTTTTTGTTGACATAGAAGATGTTCGAGTTGGGGCTGGGGATTTCTGGGTCGCGGTTACGTTCTGCCACGCTGGTGGGCCCGAAAGATTGCCCAACACCAAAGATGAAGCGGCCTGTGCCCTCTGTCACAATATCGGGCACAACGACAGGCTCGATGACGTGACGGTAGATTTCCTCGCGCAGCTCGAGAGGCAGTTGCAGGAACTTGAAATGTTTACCCGTATTTGTCCACCATATTCTTTGCTCGTCGTACTGTGTCGCTGAAAACTTCTTGTGCCATGTCTCTTGGAGATCGGTGCAGTAGGTGTCGCGTATCCACGATGCCGCATCACGCATGTTGCTTGCCCCCGTCCCAATTGCCATAGTCTCGATCCTCACATCTTCCTCGTCCAGAATGCTGATGGCGACTGTGCGACGCGGATAGTAAATCGACTCAGCGAAGGTGTACCAGCCGGCATTTTCAAAGTCATCATCTTTTTTCTTGATGGCTGCAATGTCGTAGGGGCTAGCCAGTTCGACTTCAAGAAGGCTTTTTGCATTCTTGTAGCAGTGACTATATTTCCCCAGGAAAGAAAAGTTGCGCTTGCGTTCTTCCTTGGCAAAGGTGTGGAGAATGGCGATGACGCGGTCTGAAAGTGGTTGTGGCTTGCAGGGTGCTTCGGCCTTGCTTTTGCTACTAGTCCTTCCGGACATAGCGCCGGTAGTTGGGATAGGTGCTTGATGCATCTTCAAGAGACTCGTGATGTCCGATCGGTGATAGGTTTTCGTCGCGCCAGAGTAGAGAAGTGGTTGATTTCGGAGATGAGAATCATCTTTGCTCCTTTTCATATTGCTTGAAAATACCGATATTCACGTTGTGAGTTGTTAACCAAAGTCCGCGATGCTGGGCAGAAACCGCTACGCTATCGATGTGTAGACTAGTGAGGGCTGTACCAAAGGAAAGCAAGCGAAACCAATAATTCATGGTTGGAAGACCCCACTTCTCCCAGTCTGAGTTTCTAGTTCGTTGAGCACATGTTTTCACTGGAAACCCAATCACAGAATGGTGTTGGAAATTTGAATGGATGATTGATTGACGATAAAATGATGTCGCTATGCTAAAGACTCATAAGTCATAACAGATAAAACTGCCCCTCAAAGGGCTTTTGGTATATATACATGATTGCTCTTTGTGCGTTTATGCGTAGGCTGATGCCTTGCAGGTGAATGCGCCCCTGACATCACCAGAGTTGTACTGGGTGATGATGTCCTCGACAGAGGCATACGTTCCAGCGCCCAAGACGACCATTCCAATAACGAGAACGATGGCGTTCAAGATGCTGAGAGAAATGTTCTTGGCTGAAGCGTTCCACTTGCCCTCCTTGACAAGCTGGAACCAGAAGAGGGCGGGCCAGTAAAAGGTAAAACCAGAAATGAAGAGCGAGGAGATGAGACCAAGCAGGGCATTGAAGAATGGAATGGCCTCGGCAATGATCCATCCAATAACAGTGACGAGAGAGATGAGGCCAACCCAGACAGTCCAGCCACGTACGTCCTTGACGAAGCGAATGGGAGAGTCGGGGAAGAATCGGTCCATCATGTAGCGGCAGACGACGGTGCCGTTGATGGAGCCAGAGATGAAGATGACGGGGAGGGCAATACCAAAGGCAATGCGCGAGACGGTGGAACCGGCAGAGAGGAGGGCGGGCGACTTGACGCTCTGTCCAATGAAGGCGTAGCAGAGGGCACCAGTGAGGGTGTAGATGAAGATTTCAATCAGACCGAGGGCCCAGATGGACTTGACGTAGTCCTTGGGGGTGTGCATCTCCGACATGAAGGAGAACTGGCAGACGGCAAACGAGTAGGCGAAGATGATGTTGGTGGTAGCAAGGAAGGCCTGGTAGAATGTGGTTCCTGGCTGTGGCCACGCAGACCAGTCGACAGCGGAAAGGCCACCGGGCGCGTTGTGAGCCTGGACACCAGTTGCAATGATGGTGATGAGAATGGCGGCAATGATGCTGACAAAGTCAATGTAACCCAAGAATGCAAAGTCGTGGAAGGTAGGGGGCAGCGCAAGGACCAAGAGGATGACGAGCGAAACAACACTCCAGACCAGGGCGCAGGTAGCGTAGTCGCCAATAATGTTGATAAAGGCAATGGTTCCAGTAAGTGCGTGAGATCCAACCAGCAGAATGAGGAAAAGGGCAAACATGACACCAGTCAGTTCCTTTCCAAAGCGGCCCCAGATGAGTGCAACAGCGTCTGAGTAGTGGTTGACATGGGGGTATCGCATCTTGACCTGGCCGACGACGTAGGACGTGTAGATGGCAACAAGACCAAGACCAACACACAAGATGGTACCGGGGACCATGCCGAGAGTAGCAAAGGCGCTAGGGATACTGAGGGAGCCGAGGGCAATAGCCTCGACAATCAGACAGACGGTGAGCTGCTTCCAGCCAAGGCGGTGGAATTTCTCAGATCCTTCCTGGACAGTGGCCGTCTTGTCGACGGGCATCATTAGCTCCGGGTCGCTCTTCTTGCCCTCGGAAGAGAGGTCATCAAGGCGGTAGTTTGTTGGAGGAGTAGCGTAGTGAGGAGGAGGTATGCTGGTGGGCACATCGCCTGCACCGTGGGCGTGTTGTACCTCCTGCATCTTGGCCAAGGATGAATGTGTGTCCGAAAGAATGGGGAGAGAGTGAGGATGTGGACAAAAAGGGAAGGGCAACCTTGGTTTTTGGCCGCGGGAGTCTGCTGACAAGCTAGTCTACCGTCTGTTCCCAAAGGAGCAGTTGCAGTGCAGATGACCAAACGGGTAGCGGGCAGCGGGCAGCGTCGAGTTGCGAAGGGTGCTGCTCGGTGACGTAGTGTAGTAGTAGTAGTAGTAGTCTGTGACGAGGAGACTACTTGTAGCAGTGTGCAGCAGGCGCAATAAATAGGACGCGGCGTAACAGTGAGGCGGAAGAAAGGACCATCTTTATATCGGAGTTGCTTATCTCTCCGCGCGCTGTGAATGTGTAATAGAATGTTCCAAATGGTGGCTCCCCCGCGCGCTCCCAAGATGGCGGTCGACCGAAGTTGACCGAGAGCAAGCGATGGACGAGGTTAGCGGTCGTCGGCTTAAGGCAGCGTATGGAACCAGTCCATGGTACGTGCGATGAGCAGGGGAGGTTCTAGTGGCGTTGGGGACGACGAGGTTCCACATGGCGCGTCGCAGTTGACGTAAAATTTTCATCTTTTTACGTGTGTGGGTGGAAATGCTGGGACGTGCTTGGGACCAAACGGCGGCCGTGAACTGGGTTTATTGGGCCAGTGCCCCAGAGGGCATGCGACGAGGGAAGCAAGAGACCTGTGCATGTGGCCTTCCCCCGCGTTGTGCGGGAGTAAGCTGGCGGAGGCATTGGATTGCGCGATGCGAGTGTAGGGTATGACGTGACTGCGCAGTGATGTTTTGCGGTAGGGCTGTGGTGGCTGATTTTGGGGGCGCGGACAAGCTCTCTTACCGCAACCCACCCGAGCCTCGGCGGGGCTTGTCCGCGCCCTCCGAGCAGGTACCCGGCCTAGCGAGAGCCTCTTCCGATCCTGGTCGTTGCCGCGCCGCCGCCCAGCAAAACCTCTGCCCTCACCCTGCTCTACTCTACACTAGCTGTACCACCCACACCTGCACCCTCACCTGTGCCTATCTGCTAATAACACTGACCCTAGTGCTAGCAAAAACGAGGGTCTTGTGGAGTGCATTGCCGAGAGAGGCGCCTGCCAATCACCCTGTGCACCGCCTGTCTGTGTCCATTGCCTGCGCAAAAAAAATAATCCCTATCTTTACCCCAGCCTTTTCGCTCCTTTCAAGGGCCTGGCACTTGCTTTCATGCATACACATACATGCTTTCATGCATACATGCATTCTATCGACAGGCGCGTGCCGTAGCGCTGCTATACTACATTGTAACTCCAGATCGCATGCAACAGAACTTTCCCACCTCCACAAACTAAACCCCTCCCCCCCCTGTCCCCCCGTCTCACGCGACACACGCCCTCAACAGTGCGCCTTTTAAACACTCATCGCGAGGCCCATTGGCTCGCCCTAGTCCTCCCATGCCGATGTACCACCTATCTACGCGGCCGTAGTCAGGAACTCATCGACGACGTGCGGGTCTTTTTCGACTTCTACCGTGCTTCTCCCGCGTCTGCTCTCCCACGTCTCCTCCACATGGGCCTTGGCGGCCGTCGAGTCAGGCGTGAAGACAAACACGCGATGCTCACCTGTCCGGGCGTCAGCGTCGCCCAAGGTAACTGTGGCGGATATGCACCTACAATTTTTGTATGCAGTGCCCAGCATGGGATCTTCAACGTCCCAGTCCTCAGTCAGAAAGTGAGCAAACGCCCCGTGCGTCACCACCAGCACCTGTTATCAGTCAGTCAGTCAGTCAGCCACCTGGCAAACTCTGCCCCTGGTCTGCTTTTGTGCTTGCCTGGGCTTCGGGACGCTGGAATAGCCAGCTCCTCACGTCTGCGGCGCGCTTGCTAATGGCCGTCTTCTCGTACGCCCAGTAACCGTCCTGCACGTGACCCGTTAGCGCATATCCTGACGTCACACCAGTGACATGTGCCGACCTTGGAATTCCATCCCGGCGTCACTGCTGAAGCATCAATCTTGCTGAGATCAAAGTCAATCTCTCCAGCCTCGAACAAATCAGGCAGTAGTCGCTGCAAATCAGCCGCACTATCCGCCAGCCCTACGTCGCATCCAATGTTGCTGACCTCCTGCAGCGCCGGTAGCAGCACAAACGGTACTTCTGGCCGCGACAGCACCCGTCCGAAACTAAGCGCTGCCGTCTGAATTGTCCGCCGCAGTGGAGACGCAAACACCGTCTCTATCTCATCGTGGTGTTGAAACGCCGCGCTGAGGGCCCGGCATTGCTCCTTGCCTTTGGCTGTTAGTACCGCATCGCGAATGCTGTAGTCGCGCTGTTGTGTGTTAGACTCGTCCAACATGATTGCTCCCCCATCAGACATACAGTCGCATTGTGCTCTCCTTGGGCGTGGCGAACGAGATGAATCTTGGGAGCCATGGTGATGTCAGGTTCAGAGTTGCTGATTCTGCACTGTAGACTTCAACTGGGTGGGGCCGCCTCCGATTGAGTCACCGGGTCCTATCGCTCAAAGCCCAATTCGATTCGGCACGGCGAGCTTGGAGTATTGCTTATCTTTGAAATCCTTTACAATCTCTGCATCCTCTTTTGACGTCTGCCAGTGTCTTTATACCTCAATGGCTGTTCCTTTGATTGTACCACTCTCGACCGTTTCTTCGTTTCCATGGGGAAGGTTTGCCGAGCGCCTCGGCGCTAGTCCATGTTCGGTCAAGCACAGTTGATGTGGAAGAGGTGTTGATTGAGTGGCACTAACATTCCAAGTAGTCAATCCTCTAGACGCCATCAACATTTTCGTTGGCTCAATATCGCAGTTACAGAACATGTATTGAATCCATTCTTCTAGCTCTTCATGATGCGCAAGCATTACCGTGCTACCATTTCTGCCACGGGACATGTTTGAAAGGCCTTGATCAGCCGTCTGCGCAAGGACGTAATCGATGCAAAGCGAATTTATCGAGGCTGAGCAATAACTAAATGTAGTATTAGACGAATTTGTCGGGAAAGAAGAAGGTCAGAAAGACGTACTCGAATTGAGATTCCGGGACTGCTGAAGAGGCTGATCAACTATCCGGCATCGTAAAGCGAGAATGGTAGGTGTTCACACATCATTCAGTCAAGCCTCATTTCAATCCCTAGATGGCCACCCGGAAAGATTTGTCCCGAAATATCAAAACACAAAGTCGAGGCAGTTTCTTGATTATGAGAATGCACCGTTTTGGCCAAGCTGCCACATCGGATCCGCAGAGACCCCGCAGCACTAGCGTAACAGGCTTATCCATAACACCAAAATGTCATCGTCATTCACAGTACCACTAGAGTTTTCCTAAACCCTTCAATCTTACTAGCAATCACCATGGCGAATCAGGAGCCAACTGTGCTTATCATTGGCGCTGGTACTTTTGGTACATCGACTGCATACCATCTCAGCAAACAATACAAGGATCCTTCGCGCATAACCATAGTCGACCGCTGGGATACAACATCACCTCTGGAAGAAAAACAAGCAGCAGCCATTGATACAAATCGCATTATTCGCACAGACTACGACTCACATCTGTACTGTAATCTCGCCAACGAAGCAATTCATTTCTGGTTCTGGAGCATTGCAGTCCAAGGCCATTTCCACAAGACGGGATGGATTGTACTGGATAGTAAAGAGGGAGGTTTTGGCGATGCAGTGAGAAAGACGTTTCTCGAAAGAGGAGGCGACTACACGCGTGATGTTGATCCTGGTGAATTGGAAAAATACGACATAACCAAAGGAGTCCAAACCCAGCGCCTGGGCAAAGGCTACTTCAACCCCGAGGCAGGATGGTGCGATGCCGAAAGGGCTACCCAGAGCTTCACCAAAGTCGCACTGGAACTCGGCGTCAAGCGCATAACAGGCGAAGTCCAAGAACTCATCCTCAACCGCGACAAATCCGGTCTTGCCGGCGCCAAGCTACGAGACGGACGCATTTTCACCGCCGACAAGATAGTCCTTGCAGCCGGAGCCTGGACCAGCACCCTCATGTCTCCTCTCGAAGACGCTCTCCGAATTCCGCACCAAGACCGCATCGAGCGCCAAGTCACAGCCGTCGGCCGCGTCTCAGCATACTACACGCTCAACGACTCGGACACGCAATCCCTCGTCTCGCAAGACCAACCCGTCATTGTCATCGGCAGCGAAATCGACATCATCCCCCCTTCCACCCCCAATCGCACCTTGAAAATCAACGATTTAACCTCTGAAATCGTAAACACACTGACTACCCCCTCGGGCCACCGCATCACCGCTCCCTCACGCAGACACCAAACCGATGTCCCCGAGAAACTCAAGCAGCAAAGTACCCGCCTCATTCACGCTTCCATGCCGCAATGGACAAAAAACCGCGTCCCCAGTCGATGGCGCATATGCTACGATGCCGTGACACCCAGTGAAGATTGGCTCCTAAGCCGCCACCCACACGCACAACTGACCAATTTATACATTGCCGTCGGCGGTAGCTTTCACTCTTACAAGTAAAGTTTCCCCTTCTTCGTCGTCTTCTTCTTCTCATTCAGCCACAGAAAAATGCTGACACTTTGGAAATAGATTTCTCCCCGTCGCAGGCGCATACATGCTCAACGTCCTGTTCGACAAGTCCAACGGCGACGAAAAAGACGCAGCTTGGGCGTGGAAGAGTCAAGACTGGCTCGCCAAATGTAATGGCGAGGCCAAGGAATTCGGGAGTCAGAGGGTCAAGGGGAGACAGAGGAGGGAATTGAGCGAATACGAGCATGATGGGGCTGTGGCAAAACTGTAACTAGTATGTCTGTGTGTAGGTGTGTGTGTGTGTGGGGGGGGGGGGGTTGTAAATAAAATTAACTACTATTGTTATTTTCCAGGTGGCCTCGCATAAACAAAAGAACCTACTAGCTCTTGTTGTATACTTTGTTATCTATCTCCATGACTATAATACACAACATGGTCCTCCCCACTCCCCCCAACACTAATCCTTCTTCTTCTTCTTCTTCATCATCTTCTTTTTCTTCCCGACTCACTCCTTAACCCTAACAACGACTTTCCCAAAATGACCCCCACTAAACAAATACCTCAATGCCTGATCCGCCTCGTGGAACCCCCACACGCGATCAACAACGGGCCTTATCTCCTTTTCCTCGTAAAACTTGAGCATGCGCTCTAGCTCATCGCGGGGCCCATTCAAGATACCCTTGAGCGTGACGTTGCGCTTGAGGCAAAGCAAGTTGGTGTTTGTGCGATCGGAAGCGTTGTCGTCTTGCTTGCCGGATAGATACCCGATGCATGCGATTAAGCCGCCGAAGCGCACGCAGTCGAAGGACTTGCGTAGGGTTTGTGCGCCGCCGACTTCGATGATGATGTCTGCGCCTTCACCGTTTGTGGCGGAGAGTACGGCGTTGTCCCAGTCAGATTGCGTGCGATAGTTAATCGTCGTCTTAGCGCCGAGCTGCGTTGCGCGCTGGAGTTTTTCGTCAGAAGACGAGGTTACGATTGCGGTTGCACCCGCGGCGGTGGCGATTTGGCAGGCGGAAATACTGACGCCGCCGGTGCCCTGGCATACGACTGTTTCGCCTGGCTCGATAATGGAGCCCTTTGGGCGCATGCAGTTGAGGCTCATCCATGCGGTCATTGCGGCAATGGGGAGACATGCTGCTTCGTCTGCGGAAAGGTAGTCTGGGATTTTGACGACACCGTAGGTGGGGAAGACGCGGTACTGGGTTAGGACTCCTGGGGCGGGACCGCCCAGGCCGTTGGCGACGTCTGAGGCTTTGACTTGGCCGGAGAGATGGGTTGGGGCGAAGGTGCTGATGACGCGGTCGCCTTCCTTGAGTTGAAAGGCTGGGTTTTTGAAGGGATCGCTGGTGTTGGAGGAGATTGGGCCCACGGCAACGACGACACCGCACATGTCGCTGCATGGGACGATTGCGGGGGGATGTTCGACAGAGGAGTGGTGGTTGTAGAGACCCATTGCAACTGCACGTGATCAGTGACGTTATCGTAGAGTTGCGATACATCAACACGTACCCTCAGTATCTCTGTAGTTCAAGCTGACAGAGTGAATTTCCACCAGCACTTCGTCCTCGCCTGGTGTAGGGCAGTCTACCTCTGACATTCTCAACTTATCGAGACCGTCCTGGCCTGTAAGCCACTGCTTGATCTTTTGCGGAGGTGTCATCTTGGCTGGTAGTAGAAACTGCGTCGAATGCCTTTGGAATGCCAGTGTTGAGATTGATTGTAGATGTCGACTGTGTCTGTTTTAAACTCTTGCTCTTCTGGTGCGAAAACAGGCCGGAAATCTCGCTCAGCCAATCTCGGCGATCTTGGGAGAAGGGTGGGGTTGGCATCACGGGCAGATCTCTCTACTTTATAACGAAGAATCTCGATGGGCGGGCTAGTATCGAGGGAATGCAGACAGTGGAGCTTGAGCAGCGGGCAGAAAGTCGCCGAAGATGTGTGGGGAGCAGCATTATTTCTATTTGTCGTGGCCATGGCGGCAAGGTGCTCAGCATAGCCATCGAGGTGTTCAGGTGCAACGTCACTGGCCGGAATCGCCCGGCAGCCGAGGTGGCAGGGCGCTGTCGGAATGCGCAAGCCGATGCGGCCCCTCAACACCATGGATGCTTATCGCAGACTATCGTGAGGTGTGCAAATGCCTCAGCATTGATCATACGCGTACCTGGATGTTTGAAACGCCTAGTCTAGTGACAATGGCCGGAGACGAGGAGCGGTGCGCATGCCCCTGACGCAGGTCCATCTGTCAGCGTGCTGCAGGGCCTGAAGCTGGCGCAATTTGGCTCCAACAGGATAATGACGATGACTGTGACGAGTACATCCAGAGACAAGGCGCTATGGAGCGGCCCAGATTTGTTGTTCTGTTGAAACCACGGGGGCTCGTGCTAGACAGGCATGATGGTCATCGTGGCACGCGCCATTGGGCGTGGAAAGAAGCAACATCACATGACGACACCGGATACTTATTTAGTGCTTGGATATAATCTCTCACCAGCCCGGATATAAACTCGCGCGATCCCCAGATATCGTCTCTCCAGATACGACTCCTCAACCCATCCACTGCAGATAGCACCACGCCCAGAGACATCACCATGGACTTCCAGCACCACTACTACGCCGGCCAAGAAGCCTTCCCGCCGCCTTTGCCAAACCATCTTAGCTCAGATTACTCGCCAGCACTATCCATCATGCAGCAGTTCCACGCAGACCTCCTCCGCATGGACGAAGAGCATCTCCAGCACCGCGATTCAGCCACCCCTCCCTCTGAAGTCCCCTCTCCATTTCCCGACGACGAGCCACTGCCCGACACCATCCTGGGCAGGGTACGAACCTGGTATCGCAGGCTCTCGCGTCGACGGACTAGCGACGTCTCAACCCCATGAACAGGAAACATGATATCGTCTGCGTCATGCAGGTACCAGTTCGCATGCGATCGCACTAGTCGCGATCTCGTTCCAGCTTGTCGGGCCGCCCGTCGCCGCTATTCGATACAACCCACGGCCATATCCCGTCATCGATCGCGGGCGATCTAGCGTTGACGATTTGACATTTATGCGACGTCACACCGCCGGCCGGGTGGCATGTCACTTTACCAGGGCATACCTGGCATGCTCATACAGATTTGACACGGTGATGGGTGCCGTTTAAAGTGACGTCGCCCGTCGCAGCAGCATCCAAGTATCGGTAGGCCCTTGTACAACCGAGTTGTTTCTGTACGATGACCCCAGCCCTCGACCGAGGAAGCCCCGCGGACCGCTTCATGGATGTTATCGCTATCCGCTCATGGGTCTCGTAAGGTTCCGTCCGACGCGCCGCAGCGGAATGGCTCTGTTCGCTCCAAAGTGATGTGGTCCGAGAGATGAGACGTGTGTGTCTGGATGAATGTAGTGATAGCTGCGTGAAGTCAGTCAGGTAGATTCGAGATGACGATGGAGGAGGTGCAATTAATAATACCAGTATAAACGTGTGCTTGATTCGCAATCATGTATATTGCATATGTTAGTAATGGGTTGATGCCGTTGGTGGCGAGGGGTTGTGGGGAGTTGCGGGGAGTGCTCGTGTCATACCGAGGCCTAGGACCGATAAGTTTTGCCAAGGAACGATAAGCGTCAATCCATGGGTCAATCAATCTTGTTCATGATCTACCACGACAACTTACGCAGTGCCATTGGTGCTAGAGACGATTATTTGAGAGATGATTGCAGAACACAATCTACATGGAAGCATTGGGCTGTGACTTAGCTCTATCCCACATCCAAAGCTCCGAAAAACGCCTTACCAGGCAAACGAAGCTCAGGACTGAGCCCGTTGGCGCCAGGGCTTCTTCAAGAATCAGGCAAACAGGCTCCGTGCTCTCTTTCTCAACAAAATTCATGTTAGCGGCGCCCTGACCATGCGGGCCGCCCACCAGACCAGTGTCCTGGTCATTGGAATGCGGGCTACAGAAGACTGAACAGATGTCAAGAACTGGTGCAGCATTCCCCAGAGCGGGCGCTCGCTGGGGCGCAGCGTTGCTACTGCTACATCGGGATACGACGGTGGCAAAGCACGTTGCACACCCAACAGGTGCATGCTTGCCAAGGCACGACATTTGCAAGGCACAACGATTATGACGGATCAGTCGAATCTAGCTACCCCACAAGACGTTAATTAATCTTGACCTGTAAACATTCCCGGGGAACCCGCAACACAGGCTGTAGTGTCTGCCAAGCAGGCGTGTGCCTTTTTTTTTTACTCTTGTGGCACATGGCCAGGGGTCCGGACGCGCTGAAAGTACGTAAGAAGGGTCAAAAGGGCACAGGAAAAAAAAAGGTGCACGCACTGACCAGGACTGTACTGTCTAAGTAAGTATTGACGACCATAATGCAGCACTGGGTGAGATGCCATCATTGCTGCGTACTTACCAGCCCGGGCCTCTACGCATTCGGCGCTATCATACGTTGCCCCTCGTGGTCTAGTGGTGCCCTTCCCCGCAGCGCAAGATGACACTCGCACTCGCGGCGATAGGGGGACTACCTCGCATACTTACTCGACAACGTGGCCACCCAAATTTTTTGAGCCATGGTGGACCGCGTCAGCTAAGGGGCCAAAAGAAATGCACCTTTGACTGGCCGGACCTGAAAAACTGTGCCTGTCAGACAGGCGCAGTAGGCGCGCGAACATGTTTGCTTGCGTGAAGCTTTGACGTAGGCGCATGGGACGGGCGTGTGCAGGCTCTCGCGTCTTTGCTGTCTCTACGTACGGGCGCAATGTCACGTTTCTTCAATTTCACCTGCAGCTGATCCGGTGAAAGATGTGAAACAACATTTGACATATTCCAGTGCCACCCCAACGCTATCTGCGTCTTCTTTTGGGAATAGCTTGACCCGACGCTCAGGCTTTTGGGCCATGACAGATTACCCTGCCTATCTTGGTGTGCGTGTTAGGCTTTTGTTGCAGCTGCTAAAGAGCCGAGAGCTGGATCCGCAAGCTCTCTTGGGGAAGGAGCCAACCTGGCCGCCGCTCCCATCCTAGTCCGGTTAAAGTCATCTCTTCGCGCGCAGTCACTCACTGGCCTCTACTGTGGTGAGCGGCCGCGATTGTTATCGCGTCTAGCCAAGAGACGCTAAATCAACAGGCATTGGTTTCATAGTAGGGCTTACACGAGTGACGAGTGACGAGAAATCTCGCCTTGAGGCTCTGCTTCGACGATGGCCTCCAAATCAGCGGCCGGGGGTGGGCCAGATAAAAACCTCGCGTCGACGCATTTGCGCATCTAGCTACCTGCCTCTACTGTAGTATTGCGCAAGTCAGCAAGTGCCCTCGCCAACCGATTATTCTTATATCACCTTGGACCCATTGTCCTATAACATTACTCTCCTTTGCTCCTCACATTACCGTTGCCACTACAGCACCGTGTCTCCCTGCTTCCCACACCACGCGTGCCACTCCAGCGCCGCCTCCGCCAACACCCGCTGCTGCTACATTGCCCTCCCCCTACTTATCACTGCACCGCTGCCTCCACTTGCTTTCTGCAAAACTACTGCCACTACAGTGTCGCCTCTCTCTCTCTGCTTCTCACCAAACGGCCACTACTACAACGCCGTCTCCTCCTGCTCCCTACAGAACGCATACCATAGTAGCGTGGTCCTCTTCCTTGCACCCTCAGCAACACAGCCCCGCCTTCATCGACCGCTTCGACCCTGCCCTAGATTACTTCACCCCCCAGCGCCGAATACAAAAGGGCTGCAACCTCCTTGTGCCCAGTGAACATCAACCAGCACCTCACTGTACCCCACGAGTACCATACCGACACGGACCATTCCACTCTTCACTGCCACGAAGAAACATGTCTCACAGTGAGTCAGCTTGTCATATCTGTTCCTCGCATGCGTGAACACAGCATGCTGTTGGCCCACGCCGCGCGTACCAGCAACGAGGCACGCAATCCATGTTCCTGAGCCGTCCCGCTGATCCCCCACTTTTAGCCCACCGCTACCACGTCAAGTACCCGTCCCGCGGCACCCTCGCTCCCATCGGCATACCAAACCACAGAAACGCCTTCGCCGTATATCTTCTCTGGGCGCGCCAGCGATACTACCGAATGCACGACGCGATGCACCACGAGGCCTCGTCGTCAGCTGCGTGCACGCGCAGCTCTGACGATGCGGTTGACGTGCATGTCGGCGGAGATGCTCCGAACTCTCTGCCCAGCCTACAGTTCGATGCGGCAAGGCTCAATACCGATCTGCTGGGAATAGGCTCGGGACTTGACGGCAGCGTTGACGCATCGGAGCTTATGTACCCCCGTGAGATCGACTTCATTGGGTGAGGGGCAATACCATGTAGGGCTGAAAGGGTAACAGCTCAGGCAAGGTTACCGACAGGCGCGGCTAACTAGCCTAACAGCTACCCACGGTGGCTAAATGGGGCGTTTTAGGATTTGTTTATTTTTTATTAGAGGACCAGGGATCTTTGGAAGCGACTCGCGTCGGGGCGTTTTGCGGTTATCGCAATACTCAAGGGCACATGGCTATGTGTAACAGTAGTTTTTTTTTTTGTAAAAAAAAACGTTAAAGGTGTACGAAATGATGGAAATGAATCAAGACTTGTTATTGTCGATTGCGAGATCACACACACTTTTTTTGTTCCAACGATTGTGCAGCACAAGCATGCACAAACATGCATAGTGATGTGTAATGCACCCCCATGTGACTAAAACAAAGAAAAAAACTACAAACCGTCATCACTAGATTACAATTATAAAAGAACAAAACTTTATCCATGACTTTTCCCAGACTCTACACACACATATATATATATACACTCCTATTCTATAACTACACAAAAATACCCCAACTTACTTGCTTGACCTTTTCCATTCTATCCCCTATACCTCTCTCTCTCTCTCTCTCTCTCTCTCTCTTACCAGTTGCAACACTTACCATTGCAAAAACTATATATCTATCTCATTCAAGGAAAAGGAAAATCTCAAACACCATCTTCATCACTGTAATTCTCATCTATCTCTACCTTGCGCATCGCGTGCAGCGAGGTGCGGCGTTGCGGGGCAGGAGACTCGAGCAATACTAAGTCGTTTTGCATGTTGGTGTCGTGCGCCGCGGGAGGGGAGCGGGTAGAACTAGAACTGGGACTGCCTTGTTTGGATGGCGAGTGAGTTGGTTGTGCGGGGGAGGAAGGAGTAGTGTTGTGTTTGTGGGGTTGTGTCTTTGTTGTGAGGAGTTGCTGGGTTGGTGCCGTGGGTTTTGCGGCGGGTTCTGTGACAAGATTTAGTACTACGTGCTACTTACTGTCGAAATTTGGTTCGGAGCCACTCGCGAGTTTGGGCGGCTGCGGTATTTACATACCTGGGTTGAGGAGGTGGGGAGATAGGTTGTTGCCGTATGCGCCGGCTAGCTCGAGGAGCATTTCGTCGTCTGAGTTGAGTTTCTCTTGGCCTTTGAATGGATTTGCTGTTCCGCTATTGTTTGATGAATTTGCATTCGCTTCCTCGCCGTTATCGTCGTCGTCGTCGTCTTCTCTCCCGATTGCAGCATCATGCGCCATTTCCAGCGCCCGACTCGGCTTCCCGAATGCCCGTTCAGCACGCCCACTTTCCTTTACTGCTTTCCCTTCTACGGATGGATCACCGCGCCACCGGATTGCTTCAGGCACCTTGCCTGCATCGTAGAGTGGCTTGTACGTCGTGTATTCGTATCGGACGCTCTCGACGGTTCGCCCGGAAGATAGGTTCGCGAAACCGAAGCCCGTGGCTTCGGTGAAGTCCTGCCCCATGAAGCGTGCGTTGTGACGCTCAGTCAGCTCCCAGATGGAGGCGTCGGGTGTGTCTCGCAAGAGTGAGGCTAGGTACTCGCGCTCGATGCGTTGCCAGGGTCTATCCATGGTTGTGCGGTCAATGGCTTGGTAGCGGCGGTCGTTTAAGGCCTTGATCGTTTGCATGCTGTTCCAGTCTTTCGGTGTCTTCCCGTAGCAGTATATCGTTGGTGTGCGTTTTGGTGTTGGATCTCTTTTGCTCTTGGGACGCATATCAATCAGTTTTACGATGTGCAAGGCTTCTTGATCGAGGTTCTGTTCTCGGGAATCGATGTCGGATGGGGGGATGGGACCAAAGTACTTGACGTAGCGAGAGCCGCGCTTGTAGCGGTAGCCCCGGTCTTCCCATAGCGGTGGGTTGGTTTGTCCATTGCTTTCTCGGGCTGAGGGCTGGATGGAATCGGGACGTGGGTCGCCAGGCATGGGTTTGATGCCCCAGAAGGGGTTGGCCGGAGGGATTGCAGTGTTGTGGGTGAAAGTTGCGAAGCCATCGCCAACCGGAGGTTTCTTTGTCTTTTTCGACTTGCTGTTGGAAGTCTTGGAACTTGTGTTAGCATCATTAGCTGCAGACATACCAGTAATGACCTCATCTTTCGATTCATCGTCTGCAATATCTTGCATGTCGTTCGGTGCAGCGGAACCATCCTCCTGAACATCGATGATGTCTTCTTCTATTGTAACAGCCACGTGAGAATCATCTGCCACTCTATTTTGGAGTTTTGGAGAGACAGAATCGTCTACTTCCCTAGAGTTTTGCTTCTTGGAAGGGTTTCCGTCCGAAAGCTGAGATTCAGCAGCTCGTTTAGGCATTTTCTTAAGAAGAGGTATATGCTTTTTGGAGTTCGGCGTAGTATTAGGAAGTGTGATATCGTTGGTGAAAGTATCCATGTTTGCCTTGGAAGCGTTGCAGTCTATCGCATCCAGTTCTAGGTTTTGGTATGCTGATCTAGTTGTTTGTAGGGTTGTTCTGGGTGGTGAAGCAATAAGTACATCGGGGTTCCCATAATGACCGAGAATGAAAGCTCGTGGTCAGTATGCTGGCAGCGCTTTGAAAGTGTTATCTGAAAGTCCACAGAGGCCACTGTTCGTTCGGCTTCCTTTGAAAGTAAGTCAAAGTGTTGTGTTCGCCGACAAAGCGAGGGAAACATGAGAGCAATCATCGTTTAGGGTTGTCACAACAAAACAAAGAAGAAATCAACAATGTCGTTTTCAGTCGCGCATCCCAGACTGTCTCTCACAAATTTGTTGTATTGGAAACTCGAGATGTTGAGATTGACTTCGCCATCGTAAATGCCTTAGCCCAATCCTGCCCGTGGAATTGATGAGGAAAAATTGCGTCGATGCGCAAAAGATCGATGACCGACTACATTATTTCTCGTCACAGGTAACAGGTAGCTTCATTAGCAAAGTTAATAAGGTAATGAATCGAATCAAACATCATGGCTACAAATCCGCATCGTACCAAAATGGATCAATATCCCTAACTCTTAAGAAAAGTTTGTCTTGATCGCCTCCCAGTCCCTTTGATTGATTGAGGCATTTTCAATTCCCCACAACACCTCCCAGGGGGTGTATTAGTGAGTGAAGCGATGCTGACCTTTGATTTGAGGCATGGCGATCTGTAAGGGAAATAGGATTACACCTATACGCATTAGTGAAAGAAATGGCCGTGATCGAAGATCGCAAGGGAAAATCTTTCCCCCGCACCCTCCCGCGCTCTGTCGATGCCATTGTACAGCGAAAGCCTTTGGAATTTGTTCTCGATACTTGATTGATAAGACTTGTTTTTTGCCTAGCTGTGAGAGCAGAGTCGCCCTCCAGTCCTGCTATTGTGGCAATATATATCCTTCATTCCGAGGCAGGGAGGGTGGTTAGTTGTATCCGCTGCGTCATGACCAACACAATGTCAACGTGGGTTATTTGCACGCACCAGTTTTCCAAAGCTACACAATCGCCAGCAGATCAATTGCTCTGACAAAGTAGTTCCCGAACAATCTCGTAGCAGCTCTCATCACACTTTGTCGAATTGCAGACACATTTGTGCTGTCACCTAGCGGAAAGACATGCGACCCGAATTAGAAAAGTTACGCTGGTGATAGTGCATGACAAAATTAATTTCGCCCACAAGATGATATTTAGTAATCTAGCGAGAATATACAGTTTTAATCACACTACCTGTGGCGCGTATTATAAGAATGGATCAAAAAACATGTTTAGTACTAGGCACCTTAACAGTGCACTAGTAGTCACATTCGGTATATATACTTTGGTACTAGAACTACCAAAGTATACATTTTATAGGCTCAAGCCATGAATATCTCAAACGATGAACATACAAATATCCATTCACTTATCAAATTGGCCAGACTCTAAATGTGGCAGTGTGTACCATAAGCGGCCCTACTCTCAGCACCTCCCAACTGTTTCACTATGCCTCCCCTTTTCGGAAGTATCATACGTCAATACATGGAACAAGAGCGAAGTATCAAACGCTTCTATCGTTATTTCCATAGAATTGTTTTCCCTCTGATATGTTTGTACGTACAAACTCACTCAGACTTCAACTGGGCACTTCGTCATTAAAGCACCTTGTACAGGCCACACTACAGCTTCACGATACCTTTTTGAGCGGTCAATGTAACTGTCGATATGTCACTTCCTCCCGATTACAGTATCGGCAAGAAAACAGATACGGGAGAATATGACTCAGATGACGAGGCTTCCCCCCAGCGCGGAACGTCGACACCAATCAGTGGGCAGTTGGACAGGCTTCCAGAGGTCTCTAACAATGTCGATACCGACAACTCGCCATCCGATGAAGAACAAAGTACAGATCAGTCGTTCAACACCAGCGGTGATTCATTATCCCATGCGGTTGAAGATAGTGACAGCGAATTGTCGGACAATCCAGCGCCGTACATTGACCGCGAGCTCATGAACAAACCAAGATGACCAGAAGAAACTTTCGAGCCCCACGAAACGGACGCAACCAAAATAAAAGCCTTCTTTCATCTCAAGCTGGCGGATGGTAGCGGCTATTACAAACAAAGAGACATATTGCCTGAGCAACGCGAGTCAGCCGAAGACGATGAGAACGATGAACACGGTACTCTCTTCGTTCCTGAGCTAACAGCATACAAGGTTCCTCAGAAGCTCAAAGCTGGAAACAATGCTACATATTCCCCCTGGACTAAGGCCTCCACATGGCGATGGAAGCGAACTGCAGATGACGAAACAGAGTTCTGGACTCCGAGGTTCGTCTTCCGTCGATTTCATGCACGCACCCATAAGTACGAAGGGATATACGTCGGTGAGACGCGGATCAAAAATATCGACCCCAATAACAGGGCCTGGGTGTCCGCATACAACAAGTGGATCAGCCAGATTAAACGCCGCTCAGACAGCAGCTGGGTGCACGAAAAAAGACGGGACCACTGGACCGTCCCCGAGATTTGCGCCATGTACAATGGTATCAACGAGTTTCTACACATCAACGGCATCGATGCTTATCACGGGATGACGAACGTGAGCCTGCGGCCGATACTCGATGCGATAAACGCGGCAGGGAACAAGAATCGCGGTATGGATGCACTGCGCGGGCAGTTGAGTTCTGCGCATGCGTTGAAAAACGCAAGCCTGGCTTACCTTCGAGATAATGTGCAGGAGCTCGTCAAGTATCTGGAGGACGGAGGCATACTGGATGATGGGGAAAGGTTTCCCGAGAAGTTTATTCCAGAGGATGAATTTCCGACGGCTCCAAGGAGGAATATGCGGAAAATTGAGAGTAAGAACAAGTCCTCGGGTCATAAGGTGAAGTATGTGGCAGGTAGTGTTGAGGTTGATGTTCCCGGTAACGATACACTGGGCGATGGGACGTAGGTCCATCTTTGCTGGAGAAGTAGTTAGGAATCTTGCTTGCAGCTGATACCTCATAAATGGCTACTTAAAGCTGACAAGGTCATTCGAACACACATCTTTGCTTTTGAAAATTGATGCGTCGCATTTCTTGTCCTATCCCCAACGCTAGCGCACCTTCCTCATGACCCAAGTCACTTCTTCAACAGAATCACATAAGACCCCACCCCCTATCAATTCATAGCCATTCACGGAATGATGTAGCATATCGACTAAAGCTATACACCATGCATTCAGAAACTGTGAACATGGCTGCAAATCTTTCATATTCTGTTTCACGAGTTCCACTTGAGGAAACCGGCTGTGCGGTGGCGGACACGCTGCAGAAATTGCCCGCCGAGATCTGTGAGAGAAACGAAATGTGCAGCAATCAAGACTCGGAACCCCGGGAGGTTTGGGATAGCAGCAATTCAATGTTTTCGAAGAGAAGGCTGGATCGCAGCGAGGAAGAGGATGGCCTGGATGAACCTCAAAACAGCAGGACTGGACTCGAAGTCAACTTCTCTGGCGATCTTCCAGAGCCACTGCACCCGGATCAATTGCTGTCATACCTAGCAGCCTTGAACAAGAGCAATCGAAGTAGGTCGGAAGATTGCATTGTGGTGAGCAACGAAAGTGTCAAGCAATCGAGGCACACCGCTACAGAACTGAGCAATCGCCGTGGCGCAACCTCGACAGTCAATACAATCGGACTGGGTCTCACCAACGACTCTTCACCGTCATCTCCTTATCGTAGCAAAAACATGACAACCAAAGTATCTGAATCGCTTGAACATGGATTCTTGAACCCTGCACCTCCTATGGCTGACTTTTTGAGGCCGGACAGTAGGGGCACTGATCGCGCCTTCCCCTCTAGGCCTGTTCCGCTCTCACTGTTCCCACCCAGATCGCCATTAACAGGAAATCGCGAGTATACACCACCCAACAGCCCATTTCTTCAGTCAGTCAGCCCCATCTCGCCGCTGAACAACGGGAGAGACGTTTATGGCAATTACATCCCTTCAAATACACGTGATTACTTCACTACACAGTTACTGTCTTCTTCGCCAAACTCTCAGCCAATCATCGAGTACGAAGCTCCGTCTGTGAGTAAGAAGTCATCATCTACCAGTCGGCTATATGGCAGTCACTGGAACAAGCTAAAGTTGCTATGGAAAGTAGCTGACACTCAAGCACCCAACCCACAAGTCAATCCTTGCCCTCTGCAACTCATCCCTGGCGAAGACATCGTACCACAGGGCATACCCATAGTCACGTATGCAGGACGGTCTAGCAATCAAGCTCCACCCAGTATCCGTTCGCGGTTGCTTACAAGTCAGTCTACAACAGACTTGCATGTGATAGACAGTGTGAAAAGCAGACCTTCTACTACCTATACTAGTAGAAGTGATGCAAAAGACACCAACTCGCAAACGAGAACCCGACAATTGGCCGACAAAAATCGCATTCCCGTTGACAATAGCCGCTCTAATGCCATGACAGGCAACGGCAGAATCGCTCCCAGAGATGAGAAGAGATGGCACAAAGACAATCTTCCGCCACCGCCTAGAGTTCTACCGGCGCCACCGCCCAAAAGCGTCCAAGGTCAACATCGGAATGTCAGCTTGTCTCTATATACAGCAAAACAAAGCCATGGAGTAAAGTCGCTTGTGTGTAACGAGAAGAAGGACTCTAAGCCCAACAACCGACCTAAAAATGAATCTTCTGGTATTTGTCGAAATGTTGAAAATGACCGAGAAACGCGATACTATACGGAGAAGCAGCAGCAGCTATCTAGAGAAACAGGTCATGAATGCCAAGAGAGCCTTGTGTACCGAGAAAAAGCACATAAACAAAAACATGATCTGATCATGCCCGGATCTGAAGATGGCACCACCAAAACAACGACAGTACGAGATATGGATAGCCGTTTCGAGATGAAGCCCATGGTAGACTCGGATTTACAGTCGTCCAAGATTCCAGCCGCATCATCACCCTCCTTGCCTTGTCGTAGCCCAATTCCTGTATCTCCTCAATACCCGAGTGAACAGGTGCGCGACCCAGGAACAGTTGGCCATTCCACTTTCGTTCCATCACCAACACCTGTCGCGTCGATCGCTATCCAAAAACATCAACCCTCGCTTCGTTCTGTGCTTTCGAAAGCAGGAGAACTGTCACGCTCCGTCTTGATTTCACCCTTTGAAATTGGATCCAAATCTGGTTCACAATACCATCGATTGGTGGATCTGGACGAAAATGAGCCAATAAAGCTTGGTATGAGTGCAGATAGTAATGGATGGCCTCGCTCATGTTCTTCGAATCCAAGGAAAGAGATGGCGGAACGCAAAAGGGGGAGAGCAAATGGAATGCGAAAGATTGAAGGTCTAGATCCTGAGAGGTACCTTGGGATAAAAGGCTCTGGAAGAAATGAGTATTTGAGCGCACCAGCGGTAAGCAATGATACTGGCGGATCTCAATCATCTATCTTTACAAAGCGACGGAATGTACCTAATCCCGGTATTGAACCTGCCTCCACCTCCAACCTGACCGATATACAGGATCGATTCCAAGCAGGCCTCGCTACTCGGAACAAGGCTGACGGCGCTTTGCATTCAAAGCAAACGACTCAAGAATGGCTTGATAGCATCGTTTCCCGAACAAGTACTACCACACAACCCACTCTCAACAGAAGCAGCGACTCCAACGATGAAACTGATCACCCATCTCACCACGTCCTGTCCCGAGCTAGTACCGAAGCGAACAGCCTAGCAGCCCAGTACCAAGCCCTCACCACTGGCGCCCTGAATCCTTCATTCACACCGACACTCTCCACTCACGATAAACACGAAAATCTCGACAGCGCTACACAAGAAGCTCTTCTTGTCGCCGACCGTATCCGCCAATACGATGCAAGATTTAGCGCTGATGGCGAGGGAACCATGATCCGATCGAGTTTCAGCTCTGATTCATCAGATGAGGTTACACAGCAAGAGGAGGAGGAAGAGAAGAAGAAGAAGAAGAAGAAGAAGCGGAAGAAGCATAATTTGTGGGGAAGGCAGGATTTTGCTAGGGTTATGACTCTGATGCATTCGTATGAGTAGATTCTATGCTCTGCTCTCTTCATGCGGGGAGGGTAGTGGTTTTTCGAGGATCTCAATCTGAGGTGAACAAGAGAATTAAGGACTAAGGCAAGATTTCAGTATATTGGGAGCTATGTATACATAGCTCAGGTGAACTCATTTTATGCAATAGAAATGAGATAGTAAAGGATGATTTACAAGATTTCCTCATTCGGACCTGCTGCGCGTAATTATCTTCGTCTAGTGCTACTACAACAGTGCGTTACTAGATGAACAAACACATTGGAAAAAGGGAAAAAAAAAAAGAAGAAGTTGATAGTGTACATCCCTTCGCTCAGAAAATCTACAGTAATGTTACATCTCCTCCAGAGAGCAGCCAAACCCGGCGCTACGATCCAGTGAAGCCCCCCGCGAACAAAAAAACGATACAAAAGTACAAACCCAGAAGTCTCACAAAGAGTAGAGTTTGCTCCCAAGAGCCATAAAAAGAAGAAAAAGGAGAAGAAGAAGAAGAAGACTCGCAAGCCCAGCCATCTGCATTCCAAACCTCATAACTCACAACCTCAATAATCGCAATGACTATACTCATACAAGCTTCCCACCCCAGCAACCCCAACCACACACGCCAGCGCCTCCTGGCGATCCCAAAAACACTCCCTCATGAACTCCACCATCATATCCAGCCCGGAAACGGGCGAATTGCAGCTCCAAACTTTTCCGTGCCGCGTCCAAGGCGCATACTGCCACTCCGTCTCTGGAAACCTATGCTGCAGATAGGGTAGCAGGGAGCGCGGTGCCGCAACGCGGGTGCCGCGGAGACTTCCTGCTTGGACGAGGTGGGCGATACCTGAGGAGATGGTCATGATGGCGAGGAGGTTTGTGTTGAGGCACTGGGAGGTGAGGAAGGAGGAGGCTTGGGGAGGAAGGGAGGTTAGGTTTGGGGTGCCGGGGATGAGGAGGATGTCGAATTGGGGGGCGTTTGTGAAGGAGTTCTAGAAAAAGGAATTAGTTATGTTGTTGAGGATTCTTTTTTTCGGTGGGTGGAGGAGATGGAAATCAGGGAGAAGGAAGAGTTGTGAAGGGGATCGTGTTAACCTTTGTCTCCCGTGCCAGACTTGTCAGAGATGACTACTTTGATATGAAAAAAAAGGAGCAGCCAAGACCGGGCGAATCCAGCGGGGGCCAAAAAGGCGGGTTCTTCTTGGCCGGGAGAGCGGGTTGTAACGGGAGGATGGACGGAAAAGGCATATTGGGTTCGGTGGGTGGTGGTTTATGGGAGCGAATTCGAAGGTTTAGCTCACCGTTACCGGCATTCGTGAGCCAGCTGTAACGGGAAAACTGCCTTCTCCCGTCATGCTAACATATCGAATGTCGATTTCGTCCACGGCTTGGTCCAATGCTGCGGCCGTGGGGTTGAATTTGCTGATTCGACTTTTGCTAATCATGGCGAGAAGGTCGAGAGCGGCCAAGTCGAGTAGTTGGACTTGACCGACAATGATAACACCAACTTTTATTGAGGATCTTGAGGGAGCGGCATATTGGAGGTCGAGGTTTTCTTGCGAGGTTGATGATGTGGTGCAATAATAGAAGAGGTCCGCTTGACTTGGAAAAGAAATACTAGAGTTTCCTGTGGGAGACGTCATGAGGATGTGAGGAAGGACCGAGAAGAGATTTGAATATAAAGTCGACTAGACTGGAACTTCTGAAGCTGTAAGGCCTGGTGTGAATAATGTACTCTCACATTGTGGCCTGAGGAAGAGCTTTATATCACAGACTACGTAGGTGATGAGCCATTCTGCATCACTCAAACCCACGTAACATGGGCAAGGGTAGCAGACGCCATGCCCAAGCGTCATACGGGGATAAATGCCGCGCTTACTCCATGGCGCTCTTGCGCTATACTAATGATGTGCATTGGTGAATTGCAATGCGGCTCAGCCCCTGGGAAGGTTGATGACTTTTCGGTTATTAGGGCCCGCTCGCGAACCGACAGTTCCCGACCGTCACCATTAACTTTGAACATGACGTTGTCTGATGGGCTTGCAGTAATTATTTTTTTTGGTATCAAAGACGCAGTCACAATGAGCCTCTGGTGTAGTTTTTCTATTTGTTTTGGACGACTGGTGCATAATGTTGTTGCCTGTGTGCCGTCTTGATGCTGCACAGATTGAGGATACTAGGCATCACCATTTGCGACCATGTCAATGGACCATGACTCTGGGTAGACGGCACAAGCAGCGGCAGCGGCAGCGCCGAACCGTAATCGCGCATCCAAGAACCATGATCAAACTCGAATCTAGTCCGAGGGGGCCTAAAAACGGAGGTGAAGGGAAGAGTCGGAGGTAAGTGTGGTCAGCTGCCATGGAAAGACGAGCGTGGCAGATGGCATGGCGACAAGTATAGCACTGGGCGTTGCGAGGGGCCAGACAGGGACGGCGACCCGGCTTCACCTCGTGGCATGTGACCTCGACGCGCCGCTTGGGGCAGAAGCAATCTGGTGGAACACCGAGATGCCGCGAGCAGGCGGTGCGCAATACGAAGTCAAATCCACAACGGCTCTGACGTACGTATGGCATATCAAGTTGCATCTGCTACTGGAGTCTCTGCAAAATGACGCGTTGCATTTCACAGGCCATCATTTGTATGTACACGCATGTTATGGTGCGGGGTATCCTTATTCAATTGCAACATCTACTATGTATACGTTGCTCGAGGTGTACAGGGCCGTCGCGGCAGCACAAAGGCTTGCTCACAATGCGACCGTAATAATGTTCACCGCGTCTTGTCCAAAAAAAAATCAAACAAATGTAATAGAAAAATCATTGCCCGCTGGCGGTGCATGCTCTGCCCTAGACCTCCTTGGCCTCACCGTCGGCCTCGCCTGACTTGACCGTCTTGCCGGTCTTCTTGATCTTCTCCAAAACGGTATCGTAGTCGAGCGAGTCGGCAGCGGTAATCTCAGCAGTCTGGTTCTCAAGAGAGACATTGTACGACTCAACACCTGTATGCTTGTTAGAGTCTGTGGTGGCGCAACTGCTGCTGGGCACGGTACTGACCTTCGAGCTTCTTAAGCACGCGCTCAATGGCGCCAGAGCAGCCGCCGCAGCTCATGGCAACGTTGAACTTGTATGTGTGGGTCATTGTGTAGGTTGTGGGTGTGTGGTATCGGGCTTGGTTGGAGGGGTGGTGGTAGTGGTCTTGAGGGTTAACGTGGATTTGGCAAGATTTTGTTGTTCAATGCTAGCAATCATGAAGCGGTCACGCAAGAGGTATATATAATCGACTACATCGCGCGCTAGCGTAGGTAGGGACTTTGACCAAGGGATATGAGCAAGTTTCAAGACAATGGTGCAATCCGGCTAGATTGCAATAGATTGTGGTCGTGCTCCGCTGACACATGCAACCTTTGCTATGACAGTCCGGCAGGTGGAACCCGTTGCGCCTCAGCCAGCTGCATTTCTCATCTAAGGTTTGAGGGTCGGACAATTTAGTGGGGTGAAACTTGCTCACGGAGAACGTCCTGGGGCCCAGAAAGGAAATTATGCCATTGCTGATTCTCTCGACAACACCGTGTCCCCTGCCGTGCCTCCGTAGATAAACCTGTCGCTCCGCATTCTCCGCGTGGTGAGCATCAGCAACGAGTGTCAGGGTGATGCGATGCTCCGTATCGTCCGGACAGACTCGAGATGGCAATACTGAATACCGGTCCGATCAGAAATGCCCAATGATCAGGCTGCCGAGACATAGCCCGTGAGGCACCAAACGGTTTCTCGCGCTGCTCGCATGTTGCAAGGTCTACTTGTTTCCCTTATAGCCAAGTAGAGAAACGCAGAGTCGCCCAGCATCGTCTGGCCCACGTCGCGTGCTAATCTTGTCTTGTTCCTGATGCTGAACCCTGAGACTGAGCGGCCCCACGTTGGCTAGCGCGGGGGACCTGGGCTGGCCTGCGACTGCGGCGGTGACGTCTTTGGGCAGAGCTTGTGCTGTCCATGCCAGCCAAAAAAACATTCCTCTGCCATGGCTTCGTAGGTACCATACACGCCTCGACATGTCCTTCTGCTTACCAAATGACCAGCAACATCCTCTTCCTTCCCTTCCGACGCTCGCACTCGGTCAACCTCAGCGATGCCATCAAGCAGTACATCTCGTCCAAATATGACCAGCACCCGGACATGTTCACCAAGGACATCGAGACGTTCGAGAGGCTTCGCTCCGTCGCCACACATGCTCAGGAAGCCCATCCGAGCAACATCCCCAAGCTGCAGCAATACGCAGCGCAGCTGATATGGCTCAGCGGCAAGTTTCCCATCGACATTGGCGTCGAGTTCCCCTGGTATCCTGCGCTGGGATACAACACGAGCCGACCGACATCGCGCAACAATCTCCGGTTCGAACTCGCCAATATCATGTTCAACCTCGCCGCCATGTACTCGCAACTGGCAATGTCGTCCAACCGAAGCACGCCAGACGGGTTGAAAGCGGCCGCCAACAACTTCTGTCTCGGCGCCGGCGTTTTGTCCCACCTGAGAAACAACATCTTGCCCGATCTTCGGACCGAACCTCCAGAGGATATGGATCTCATGACACTCGAGTGCTTGGAGAAGCTTCTGCTGGCTCAAGCCCAGGAGTGTTTCTGGCAGAAGGCGGTCAAAGATGGGTTGAAAGATGCCACGATTGCAAAGTTAGCCGCACGCGTGTCGGATCTCTATAATGAAGCGGGGGACGCAGGTATACAATCCGATGCAATCAGCAGCGAGTGGATACATCACATGACAGCAAAGCACCATCACTTTGCCGCCGCTGCCCAGTACCGTGCAGCTTGCGACTCCCTCGAGAAGCGCAAGTATGGCGAAGAGGTTGCAAGACTACGCGACAGTCTCACATGCGTCGACGAAGCCCTCAAAGAACAGCGATACATCAACAAAGCCGTGTTAGCTGACTTGAACGGCTTGAAGAATCGCATAACCGAAGACCTAAAGCGGGCCGAAAAAGACAATGACATGATATATCTGTTGCCTGTTCCACCAAAGGCAGAACTCAAGATACTGGATAGAGCAAATATGGTAGTAGCAAGGGTTCCAAAGGAGATTGCAGAGTCCAACTCAATGCTAGGGGAGCATGGCGAGCTTGGTCCAGCACTCTTTTCCAAACTAGTACCATACTCAGTGCACCTGGCAGCGAGCATCTATGTTGATCGCTGCGATCGATTGGTCAACGGCCAGATTGTTGAGCAGCTGGAAGCATTGACAGACAAGATTCACGAGGTCCTCCGTAGCTTGAACCTGCCAGGATCGCTTCAAGCCCTCGAGAAGCCATTGGGCCTGCCGCCAGGTCTGGTCGCCCACGCTGATGAGATACGCCAACAGGATGGCATCAACCGGCTCCTACGCTCCATGGAAGACACCAAGAAACTCATGTATACCGACCAAGCCATCTACCAGGAAGGTGTTGATATCCTGCGCTCAGAAGCTGCAGAGGATGAAGGCGCACGTCGAAAATTTGGTACTGAGCAGTGGACCCGACCACCTGCCGCGCAAGCTGCGCCCAAACTACACGCCCAGATTACTGAAATTGATGGCTATTTCAAGGCTGCAACAAACAGCGACAACATTGTAAAGACGAAGCTCAAGGAAAATGAATATTTCATCAAGCTACTCAGTGGACCCGACCATGAACTGGAGAATTATGTGCCCAGTGGTCGGAGACCTGCGATCACTGGCGATGTAGAACGTGAGGCCGTCAAGTTACGGGGCAGCTTCAATGAAGTGAGCCGACTTGAGAGCAGACGGCGACGAAAGATTGAGGCTTTGAGGACCAAGGCGAAACAGGATGACATAAGTAGGTGTTGCACTGCCACGTCGCTGACCGAACCCTGACAAGACACTAGACCCAGAGCTGCTGCGCGAAGCCGCTCGCTTAGAGCGGGAGTATCCTATGCAGACGATTGAGGCTGTACAGTTTGAGAGTTTGTTCGATAAGCGACTACAGATGTATGATGCTGATCTGGACATGGTCCAAGAAGAAGAGAAGGAACAGGCCGAGGCAATCAAACGGCTACAGGACGCAAACGCTGCCTTTTTGATCGCTCGTCGCGGAGACCAGTCTACTAAGAAACGTGAACAGGCATTGCAAAACCTGGAGAACGCATACTTCAAGTACAAAGAGATCATCTCCAATCTTGATGTTGGGCGCAAGTTCTACAACGACCTTGCCAAGATTGTGAATCGGTTCAGGGATGAAGCGCGGACTTTTGCCTACAACCGCAAGTCCGAAGCATCCCATCTGGAAAGGTATGCTGCTGCAGTCAATAGTTTATTGCTCTATACTGATCACAGATAGCGATCTTACTACGCGGATGAGCTCCCTTGGTCTTCAGCAAGCAGCGTCGAACTCGCTGCAGCAACAGAAGCAAGCCGACGCACAGGATCCCCACTATGGCGCAAGTGCACATGCTGAAGAGCCACTGACTGCACCAACGCCTACGAGAGCAAGCATGCCTCCTGCTGCGGGTATGTGGACTCCAGAAGTAGGAATACGATTTGGTGGCCCCCCTACAGCGTCTGGTAATCCTCGGCCTTCGGGCGGACCTCCGCAAGACGGGAGGTGGGATCCTGCCCAAGGACTGAAATTTGGTTAAAGCTGCCAAGGGCGCCATCAGCATTGGTTCATTTTTCAGGGGCGATTGTATTGGATAATACCCAAGACGGACAGCAAGACGTTTGATTTGGACCAAGCCAATGGGTGTAGCCTTTCTCATTACACGCAGAGAAGGCGGAGTCAGGCCATGGCAGCGTCGTAATCCAAGGTAAGGCAGTGGGTTATGAAGTAAAGATCAATAGCACCGAGACTTGGGGGTCGTCGGACCCTGGCGCGTTGTTGCCATGTAATTGTGTAGTAGATGCAGCAGCACATGGAGAGGACATTACGTGTGCACACGCACCAGACCAAGAAATAATGGCCCGAAGGACGAATGCTATAAATATCGCTGCAGAAGGGAGGTTGTGTTGCACATAGTTGTCCAGAAAGGGCATAAGGGCGTGGTGCATGTACGTATCATGGTGGGGACGTGGTAATCAGCCTTGGGGGAGTGCCTTGCGACATGTGTGGAAGCGAGGCAGTGCACAAAGGATCACCCACCGGCCCTGGACGCCCTCTGCCAAGAAGTAGCGCGACCCGTGAAATCAAATCTGCCCTCTTGCACGTGCAACTCTGCCGCCGGTCAGGTCGATGCCGACCGTTTCATTGCGGTTCGGCGATACTGGTCGTCTGCAATTGTGACTGTGGCCACTCGCTGCAGCTGGTTGGAGCGTGGGCCAAGTGAGGTGCCCGCCCAAACTCACACCCGCCATTTACAAGTACTGCGCAGATGCATGGTAGGCCAGAAGCGACCTAGGTGTATAAGGTTGGGGCGGTCGGAGCATCTAGCACTGTGATTCTGCAAAACGTCACAGCGGTCGGGTAGCGGTCAGCTCAGCTCAGCTCCCACTCCAACGGCGCTGCCAGATCAGCCCGCTGTCGTTCCCGCCATACCAGCCATCTTCCGCTGGCGTCTCTTGTCCTTGTGCGTGCGCATGCTTTCTCTCCCTCTCTCGCGTTCCTCGTATCGGCACAAGACCACGGCAAGCAAACCACCTCCTCCTCTTCCTCCTCTTTTCCAGGGTCCACGCAACGTCGTCGAGGACAGCGCATAACTCACCACCCAGCCTGGCCGTTTCACTGCTCGAGCGACTGAAACGCGGGAACTGAGCAGAGAACTCTTGCAGTGGGATTTGCATCGCGGGGCTAATAATAGCAGACTAGACCGCTTCGAGCGGCGTTGCTCTTCGTGAGGTGGGCTGTGTCTGCGACCGACGACAACACTGCGCCTCCTTCACACTCACCAGCCCCAGCTGTCAAGCCAGTCAAGAGAGTACATTGCGCGTTCCTGGCGGACTTTGGACCATTCAGCGTTCGTGCCTGTTTCTTGGTGTCGTTGACTTCTCCACGCGGGCCCAAGCGCGGCTTTCAGGGCTCACTCCCTCCACATCCCACCTATTGTTAGGAACGCGAATACCTACATCATGGACATCCAGCAGCGGGGGCGCTCCCCCTCGGCTGGCCAGCATGCTCATAAGGACCACTCCCCCTCACCCGCCTCACAGCCGCCATTCCAGCACCAGCTCAACGCCGTCTTGGGCTTCGACGCCATCCAGGGCCCTTCCTCCTACGCCGTCACAAGCGCGGGGTTGAACAACCCACAGTTCCTCACTGCAAGCCAGGGCCAGTCCTTCTCCCACCAAACCGCCTTTTCCGACCCAGGCTTCCTGCAGGCCTCGCAGAGTCTCTCGCAAAACAACACACCGCATTTTGGCCCCCAAGGCAGCAATAACAACATCTCGCCTGACCCCCTCGATCTAGCAAACACAAACAACGCCGACTTCAACAGCTTCTTTCAGACAAACGAACTTGGGCAAAACCCGTCCTTGTCTTCGTACCTTGGCCAGACGCTTGATCCCCACATACTCGACACGCAGTCGCAGCAGAACCAGTCCGTCAACCCTTCCGATCTCATGCATCAGATGGCAGCCGCACCGCACAACGCGCCGACACCACCCCATCTTCTTCCCAACATGAACAACCACCAAGGCTCAAGCCCGCACGCTTCGCCCAACATGGCTCACGGCGCATTCCGATCCCCAGGGCACTCGCGACACACGTCGCTTGACCCTAGCGCGGCTTACGGGCAAACTTCAGAATGGGGTCAGATGGCGAATGCAAGCTTCGGGGGACCCAGGTCCAGAGGAGGCAGTGACGCTGGCTATTCAGACGTCGCATCCTCGGCGCACAACTCGCCGTACTTGCACCAGCATGATAGCTTCGACAATGACCAGCCGTCACCTCTCCTTCACGCGCAACACGACCCGCAGCTATTTCAGGACCCCGTTCCTGGATTTGACCGATTCAACCTGAACAACAGCAATGCGCACATCAGCGCCTCAAACACGCCCAACATCTCGCCTCGTCTGCTGCCACAGAATCAACAGGCTCTGCCACAGTTCCAGCCTGATACGTTTGGCCTCAACCGGAGCATGAACCCCTATGCGCCTCAAGGCGTGAATGGCTTCTCTGGCCAGAACTCGGAGCCATTCCCATCGCTGAACCAGCCTATGCCTGAATTTGGCCAAGCCGATGCAATGTCACCACCAGAAATCAACATTGATTTCGCACCACCCTCGCGACAAGCAAGCTTCGAGCCACCAAAGGCTGAACCCCAGTTGGATGCATTGAGTCCACCCGACCGATGTAAGCAGCTTAATTGCATTGTATGAGCTATGCTAACACCAAGACAGCACGCAGTCGGAACAGGTCTCGTGCCAAATCTGACCCTTTTAGCAGCGTCAGCTCGCGCGCTTCTACTCCCGGATCGGGCGTTCATCGATCACTTTCTCCCAATGCTGCAAAGTCTCGTTCTCCTTCACCCTCTGGAAAGTCGTCCCGCCGATCGTCCACATCGAGCATGCCCAATCGCGACTACATCTTAGACCTTGCGGACCCCACACGGCCCGCGCCAGCCGATGGCTCGAACCCAAAGCGTACGCAAAAGCACCCAGCAACGTTTCAGTGCACTCTGTGCCCGAAGCGCTTTACACGAGCGTACAATCTCCGATCGCATCTACGTACACATACAGACGAGCGCCCTTTCGTTTGCAGTGTTTGCGGCAAGGCGTTTGCGCGCCAACATGACCGGAAGAGACACGAGGGTCTCCACTCTGGAGAGAAGAAGTTTGTTTGCCGTGGTAACCTCAAGGACGGCAACAGCTGGGGCTGCGGCAGGCGCTTCGCCCGCGCAGACGCTCTTGGTCGGCACTTCCGGTCCGAAGCAGGTCGTGTTTGTATCCGGCCTTTGCTGGAAGAAGAAGCACGTGAGAAGGGTGAATGGAACGGCCAAAATCAGCAGATAAACAATGGCAATGGCATGTTTGCATCGATGCCCGCTCAAAACTTCAACAGTATGATGCCTGGACAGCCTGGCTTTGAGCCGTTCCCCCAGGCTGGCAGCATGCAGGCGCCCCAGCCATTCTTGCCTGCCGCTCTTCTGGCGCAGTACCCCGCGCTTGCAGGTATTCAGTGGGATCAGCTTCCTGCGGGGCCGCCTGATGAAGATGGTGACATTAGCGGGCGCAGCAGCTTCGATGCTTCGAGTGGAGGAGAATATTTTGAGGAGGAAAACGACTTTCAGCAGAGTAATCAACAGCCCATGTATGCAGGCAACAACAATGGGTGGGTGAGCGACTCTTACGACGGCCGATGATCTTTTTCAACTCTACGACTTCTTGCACACTTTCCTCCTTTCAGGGTGGATTGCTTGGACACCGTTTCTCACGCGTTTATGACCTAAATTTTTCCTGTTGCGTTACCGCCTGTTCTGTCGCTTCCTTGTATGTACTGCGCCTATATACCACTTTCATTGCTTCATGGCGCGAAAGCAGGGTTCACTTATACCCCTCTTGGGCTTGGGATTGAACAACATCTCGGAGTTTTACCTAAGGCGATGTGGAGAGGATGTTGTTTTTTGCTTCTTCTATCTCTAGATGATTACAGATACCACATACGAAATGTACCTTTGGGCGTTTGTTTGCACTGTACCCCTTAGTAAATGTGACATCTTAGCTGCAAACAGTCATAGACAATGAGCGAACAAAGGATGTTGCCTGTGGCTTGCTGGGGCGTAGAAAAAAAAAGTAGAAAATATATCCTTGATCTTCACTCGTCATGTTGCTTCTCCTCGATGTGACTATAACAAAAAATATGTTCACTTGTGACATCAACAGCGCCCCGGTAAGCCAAGCAAAATGAAAGGCAGTGCTATACCTCCTCCGCCACACACACACAAAAGAAGAAGATGCCAATCGTATACGCGAAGCCATAGCAGAAGCATCACCATCACCATCATCGATGGAAAAAAAAGGCAAAAAGGATGCAAAGGGCCTGACCGGGATTCGAACCCGGGGCCTGTCACATAACAGATACACTGTATCCAGGTAGAGAAACCCCTAGATAGTTGTTAGGACGGTGTTGGCTGGGTGTTGGTGGCGGCGGGGCAAGCTTACGAAGCGACAATCATACCACTAGACCATCAGGCCGATGCTCTTCATCTGATTTGATGGCAAATTTCTGGGCAGTACCGTTATTGACCTTGGTGAAATTGTATCAGAAATACTGGTACAAGGTGCAACTTGGCGGGGTTGATGGTGGGTGGGCGCTTGTGGTGGGGCATGCGTGGGTTAGTCAGGGCAGTGGGACGTGCTATTCATGTTGACCAGCCTCACTTTACTTATTTGGGCAGAGCTTGCGACCTTGTAAGAAATGCAGAAAATGTTGGTCGACAGGAACAGTCTGTGCAGACGCCCTGTGCAACGTAGTGCGGCCGGAGTAGAGCCCTTTGATGCCATGGTCCCAACAAAGACCCAATAGCCAGCAGGCAAGACGCAAGTACATGTAGCTACAGAAAGACGACACGCAAGCATGCAAGATACCATCATGCTGCCGTCATGATCAGGCCGGTCAGAAGCGCCGAAAGAATGACCGCTGTCGAACGTCTTGGTGGGGTGCTGCGATAGGCTGGTGGTGAGGTGCAACTGCACGCCTCATTTGCGCGCCAAAGTGTCACACAAGGCTTGTGTCGACTAGGTGGAGAGCCGATGGTAGAGGCACAAGTTGTACACTCACACTCTGCACTGTGCATGGTTGCGGGAAGGAGCCGACATCGCTAGGCCTATGGCGATCCCCCCTGTTGACTGTGCGTCGAGCAAGGCCCTACACCGACATTTTCAGAGCGCCATGATGAGGCGACAAGACAAACGGCATAGCGGACGCAGGTCCGCGTCTTGGGTGTTTTGAAGGGTTTGGCCACCCCCTCACTTTTGATACGAAACAGAGACTCAGATGACATGGCGGTGACCTGAGATGGTTCGTGAGAAGCACGCGTTCGCTGCAAGCCCAAAAAAGTGCGGGGAGACGTGCTGCGCATACTATAGTGGGGCGCGCCCATTGGCTCGGGAGCGCCCTTATGCCGCTTGCGCTCTAGCCCGTACCGCTCAGCTCCACTCGCCATGCAGCCCATACAAGACGCGCCTCGGAGTCCGTCGCTACATCCCCGAACACTCCACTCGTCTCGTTATGAAGTGAACAAACTGAGGGGGCTGTACTGAGTCGCCCGACCAACACACTGACCGCCCTGTGCAGAGCAGGGCAATCCAGAACCTCTGGGCCAAGAGAAGCTGACCATGTGAGGCGACTTGGGGCGAGGCTGCCCGGGTTAAAGGGCCAGCTTCCCCTCACCCATCGCGACTACCCTCTCAGCTGTCATTGCCATCCTACCTATCAACACCTGCCTGCCTGCCTGCCTGTCTGTACCTTCCTGCCGGATAGCCTGATAGCACTTGCATACTCCGAGAAACTCCGGGACGTGCTGACGTTTACCAATCCCACCCCCAACCTTATCTCTTCCCAATCTAGTCTCTGGGCTACGACCAAACCGTCCTCTTTCCGCTCTTACCAATCACTATATCTGCTGCTTCGCTCTCAATTGCGCTGCCCTTCCTACTGCCTCCCTCCTCTTCTTCCAACACCATACCACACCACATCACCTCACATTACCTCACAATGGCCGCATCAAAACCTAGCATCCGCGCCCTCAGCGCTCTTGCTGCGGGTCCCCGCCTTCTTGGACCCCGCCTTACAGTCCGACAATTGTCCATGACTGGCTCGACATCATCTTCCTCCCTCACAACCGACAAGCCATACGGCTCAAATCGCTCTCGCGGTCCAATTCGTCTCTCTGGTGAGCAATCCGCCGCTGTGTCCGAAGCCCCCGAGACGGGCAACAACGTCCGCCGCTTCAACACCTCCAGGAGTAGGAAGGCCGTTGGCGACAGCAGCACCCTAGACTTTGCCTACATTCCCGGCTTCGACCCGGAAACCAGGAGCGCGCCTCTGGGCATCAGGGTGCCCATCTTGCCATGGGCTGACGTCCAGGGCCACTCTGCCGAGAGCGAGGGTGTGGTACGTTGAATCCTTATCTAAGCACACGGAACATATAAACTAACTTGAGATACATGTAGGTCCCCATGCAGCCCACCATCTACGCCGTCGGCAGTGACGGCACTCACATCCACTCTCCCTCGGCCATGTCCGACACCACCGACAACAACTCATTTGGCTACCAGAGCATCGCCAACACCGTCGCCAGCAAATTCTCAGCTACCCGCCAGGAAGGCGAGGGCATGGCCAGGCAAATTTGGAATGACCTTGTAGACGACATCATGGGTCCTAAACGTGGTTCCACCAGGGCTTAAGCGTAGGCGGGGGAGGTTTGACATGCACACACATAAAAATTGCTTCTCTTTTTTTGGGGGGTTCACTTGATACTACTACGACATTTTCAAAAACAACAACTGAGTATGTGCATGTATGTATGTATGTGTGTGTGCATGACACGCTTTGACTTTTACGCGGGTGAAAGTACGAAGGAATTGCCCCGCTTTTGGGAGGAAGGGAATGGGCATGGGCATGGGAGCAAGAGTTTTTTTTTACAAACGGATCTGGCGCGAAGTGCTCGGGCATATGAGATCACGACATTACTACTACTTTAATTGAATTACTGTTTTTGTTTCGACACAATCTCTCTCTGACGAATTGTACGCAAGTCTTGTCTGACGTGTTCGTACGTGACGTGTCGACTTTATGTTTACTTGACTAATGTAAGTGTTTGTTGTATGGTCCCTTGTCCTCATAACAAGGAACACTCCTGGAGTATGTAGCAGATGCAAAAAGAAGAAGAAGAAGAAGAAGAAGAAAACTCATCTTAACCGATGGCGTAAACACAGGGCTCCCCGTGTTCCTGGACGAGTGAGTTGTTCATGGTCCGGAAGGATTCAGAAGTCCAGGAATCGGAGTCCGAAAAATAACTGAAAGTCAGGTTGAAAGATTTTTTGTCTTGTTTTTTTTGTTTTTTGACTCAGGGGAGAGATTGTCTGGTTATTCCTTGCCCCATTGGACTATTCCGGCAATTGGGATTGTCAAGTGAAGCTTTGAGTGGTAAAGCGTTTGAACGGGGGTATACCCGATTGAGTATGAGGAATTGGTCTTTTATCGGAAGGGGAGGGTAAAAAGAGCACATGGAGATGATAACACTGTTACGAATGTGTGCAAGTTTTTTTTCTTATCACTCAAAAATTTTAACGGAACTTTCCCTTTTACCTCTCTCTCTTTCTCTCTTTCTCTCCTCTTACGGCCCTTCTACATCCACCCCCCCCCCCCCAAATCGTTCGGCGTATCCCCAAAATCACACAACATCACATTGACACGTCGAGAATCGCGGTATTCGTCTTCATTCGGCCCAATTCCGGGTTTCACGGTGCTAGAATTGGCAGTGTTTAGTGTATATTTGGAGAAACTTGCCGATGGCGATATTATTATCGGGATAATGTCAGAAACGCCCCGACAGCGGAGCCCGATGTGGATAACCGCTTTTCTTGACAAACAAGAAACTGGCCGAAGGGAGGATTCGGCGGGGATTGCTTGTTTTGAGGAGGTGGAGATGAGGGATGAATTGGGGAAGGGGGAAGAGGAGTCCGTAGGAAGAGATTGTGTGTGTGTGTTGTCAGAGTGTGCAAGGGGAGATTGCTAAGTGAAGTGATAGGAGAAGGACAGAATTACGTAGCTAGTGTAAATGGAAAGGCCGCATCGTGAAGAATGAGTGGAGTTGAGTGATGGGGGTCGGTGTTGGCTGGATGGAGTAATTCAGTTTGTGGTATGTGATCGGACCAAAACAAGGATGGGAATGGTCCGTGTGTGGCAAGTATAAAGAGCCATCGACTTGTACAATGATATATTACTCTTCTGCTGTTTTCAAAACCTCTCAGTACTACGAATCCATTGAAATATTTCATGGTGTGCTTAAGAGTAGGAAAGAGATTTATGCTATATCGTAATTGAACTTGGTTGATCCTCATACCTCATGGCGGTATAAGAAAAGATGCAGCAGAGGCGAGCGAAATTTGAACAATGAATATAAGAGATGGATGCTGAAAGTCAGTATTTCTCGTCGCAACTCGACACCAACGAGTACCTAGCCTGGCACTAAAGATGCGCGCGGCTATAGTGGGGTATAATAGTAGTCGGAGCATTGCGTCTGTAAGAGCTAGCTTCGGACGAAAGGGCCCTACTACTAGCCAACAACCTATCACATAATTCGATCGGGGAATGCAAGATCAACAATCCCATAGAATAACCTTCTGAACCCCGCAAAGCAAAAAAAAAGGGCACCGCTAATCTTACTGCAATTCTCAATAGCCGCCTGGCGCTAATTGTAGGGTCTGGAATCCCCAGTTCCCACCTCCACACAAACGTCATTCGCTTCGTCCGAGGGTCAAACAATCAAACAACTGGTGCCTTGCGCATAACTGCCACATTGCACATTCCGCTTCGCACTCCACACCGTATTCCTTCCTGCCGAGCATTTAAGGCGCTACTTACTTCTTCTCTTCTTCCAACCCAAAACCCGCTCCATAATACCGTACATGCCACAATAAAAAACATGGAAAAGCTCCGAGGCGCCGAAACCGCCGCAACGCAACGTCTCCGCAAAACATTCAAGTACCCCTCCGAATCCGACGACGAAGATGCCGTAGAAGCAGGAATGGACGAGCAAGGCACTTCTTTCCTACCCACCCACCCCAAACCCACGTACTAACTATAAACCAAACAACAGACCGCGCAGCCCTCCTCCAAACCCTAACCGCACACGATACATCCACAACCCACAAATACACGCTCTTCCTACTCGTCCTCCCCCTCCTCCCCATCCTGCTCTACATCCCCCGCCTCTTCTCCCTCTCCACATTCCTCCCCAGCATCGCCGCGATAGCAAGTTTCCTCGCCTCAGCATACATACTGTACTTCCTCCCACTCCCACCCAACAAGGGCGCGATAATCGACGACGCGGCGTCTGCGCGCAAAACGAAGAACAACAAACCCAGAATCGGGATTTACGACAAGACGCCTAGCTGGGAGAAGACGACGGAAAAAAGCGTGAGGAGGCCTGTGCCGTATATTTCCGAGACCACGGCGGATGCGATTGCCGAGAATATCATTACGGTGAATCGTGCCTTGTGTGGAATTCTCGCGTTAAGTGAGGTCTGGGTAGAACGAGATTGGAGCCAGGGGTTCATGGTGGGCGGAGGCTTCTTACCCGGTCTGATTTGCTTCGTGGTGTTATGGGCGAGAACAGAGTTACGCATCATTGATATGGATGCGCTGGAGGAGCTGAACAACAAAGCTGCTGGACAATCCAAAGTCAAATGAAAGAAAAATTTCAGGCAAAATCTGGACATCCTTCATCATGATAATCAGAGATACCCCATAACGCAATTGTATATTCATGACCAAAAGATCCCCTCAAACAGAGAGAAAACCCTCGTAATAGCTTTTCCAAGAGAATAGAAAATAAAATGATATACACGCTGCCAAGAAACGAGCGACCAACATCCCGACATGACATGACAGGGGAGGTCTAGGTATCATATGCGCAAGGAAAAAGAAGAAGAAGAAACGCCATCATCCAAGTCTAAGATCAGACCGTAGCCAACGCCATTTCTGGTAACCCAAATAACACATTTGATGCCTGCAAATTACATTGCTGACTTCTTTTTGGTCATTAAAGCATCATACTCTTCCTCCTGCTGGCGGCCCTCTCAGCCCGTAGTGCACTCGTCTCCCTTTCCCTGTCTCGCACTTTTGATTCGGCGGCATCATCATCACCCCTTGTCTTGGTGCCATTAATGCCAGCGCTGTCGGGGAGTCCACTTGCAGCAGCGAGCTTCTTGTCCTTGATGTCTATCGCTCGAGCACTCGATGTACTCCTGGCCATACCGTTAGTACTGGAACTTCTTGCAAGGCTTGAAGTGCTGCTACTTTTTGTAGGCCCGCTTCCAGTACGCTTGTGCAGCGAAGGAAGTGCACCTTCCGTCTTTTCCCTCTCTACTCTTCGCTCCTCAGACGCCGATGAAGCTCCTGGTGCGGGCATAGCGGAATGGCGACGCGCATTTCGGGCCGCTTTGGCGGCTTCATTGACACGTGTGCGCTGACTAGTTGCAGCTTCAGCAGGTGGAGAGTCCGTAAAATCGAAAACGGCCAGACTGTCCTTCTGCTGTGACTCTGTCTTTACCGCAATCGTGTCTGCTGAAACAGGAGCATCTTCAGTTTTGGCTGCAGTTGACTCTGTGGCAGATTTTGGAGCGGCAGAAGCCATTTTTCTTTTGGCAGTGCTTGTTTCGTTGATGAGCGCGGATATCGCTTTTGAGGTAGCTGATTGTTCTTCTGGCTCAGCTGATGCTTTCGAATCCTGGTCTCTTCTATCCAGTTTTTGTCTTAGCGGGCTCCCCGCCTCAGCCTCTTCCTCAGCTGCTCTTCCAGATACTGCGGACACGGGTTTCCAGGCAATCTCCCCGTTGGCTTCACGCTTGACAACCGTCGAAGGTGGGTTGTGAGATTCGACACTTGTCCGCCGATCCACCACTGCATCAACAAGCTTTGCATCTGGGCGTCGCATCTTCACATTGAGGCTGGGCTCTTTATAGCTAACTTGGGGACGTGCTCGTCGCCCCGGTCGCCCAGCTTGCCCAGTTTGATCGGCTGAGGATAGATCGCCCGGTGGTGGCGTATCTTTGTTTTCCGGTCTTTGGGTCGAGGGTTCGGTTGATGGTGGAGAAATAATGGCATCCGCAGCTGGAGTCTTAGGGGGTAAGGAGTCCAAAATGATATCAGCCATAGGGACGGGCTCTGGTAGGGGTATAGAAGGGAGGTCTGGCGTGGTATTCCGGGTAATGTTCAAGCGAGGGCGGCTACGAGCTTTTGCGGTTGGCTTCTCCAACTTTCCTGGTTTTTCTTGGGCTGAAGAGCGTTGTTTTTTCGGCGATACGACTGGGTCGGTGTTGACAGGTTCTATGACATTAGCTTTGCTCATAAAAAGAATAGCACTGTGCTTACTGGCTGAAAGGACTGGAAGGCGATCCAAGGCGGGGAGTCTCGGTTCTTCGTTGGATGTCTCAGTTTCTGCGGCATTCCGACGAGAAAACCGAAAGGCATCGCTCTTGGCTTGATTTGTATCCTCATCTTCCTGAACACTGAACTTGCGCTTAGCTCCCGTACGTACAGGCTTCGCAGGTGCTTCTTCAGTTTCTTCTGGAGACTCAAATACGGATACACGGCGTATGCTGAGCTTTGGCCCACTCTCTCGTCGCTTCTTACGCGTCTCGAGATTGACCGAAAGCGACGGCTCGCCATCTTCGGCTGTCTCTTCTTGCGGCTCTTCTGCAACTGGGCTGGGATCAAACCCAATAGGATCCTCGCTCTCGAACCGCGAAATTGGGGGTGGGCCAATATCTGGCGATTGGCTATCAGGGTCTTCCAGCACTTGCTGAAGCTCGTCCGCACTACACACGTTAGTAAAACCCAATGTGCAGATACATAACATCTACATACCCCATGGTTCTTCGAGGATAAAATTTGTCCTCCGTGATTGTAGGCAGCATTGCATTCTCGACTTCTTGTAGCCCCAACCCACTCCTCCACTGTCTTTCCTCTCCACTTCTCCTCTTTGCTAGCAGCTGGCTTTTTCGCCTACCTGCATCTTTTTCGCGTCCGTTCTTATTCTGTGTTAGGCTTGCTACCAAGCCTCCAAGTTCCTGTAGCTTCGATTCAAGCTGCAGCTTGACAGCATCAATGTGGTCGAAAGCTGGACGCGACTCGACGGTATTATGAAGGCTGAGCACCTGCTCGCGCAGTGCCAGATTTTCAGCGAGGAGTCGCGAGCAATCATTCTCGAGGCTGCGGATGCGTATGGATTGGGTCGAGTTTGTCTTTGCCAGTTCGCGGTTCTGTCTGAGAAAGCGTCGTTTTACGGCTTCGATGGTTTCCGCCGATGGCTGATTTGCTATCGGCGGCTCGTTGAGTCGCGCCATTTGCGCAGATAGGTATTTCGATGGTAATTATACTATTAGGGGACAATCGCGTCGTCGTGGTGGGTGGGATGCTGTACGTCGTGAGTCGTGGCTGCCAGTTCGTCATACTGTTTGTTGACAACTCGAGCAGCGGGCCCACAGCAACAGGATCTAAACCGAAATTGGCAAGACGAAAACATGATCACATGACTAGAGGGGCAACGGCGCCTCTACATACAAGCAACGCAACGTCGACGACAGTGAGACTTGTGAAAGAGTCCAGACATACTTTGGTAGAATTTCCGCCATTAACTACGATCGAAGAAGAGAATCTCATATATCTGCGCATCAGAAACCCCACACTGTAACAACATCTGCACACTTTTCGCACCAACAAAAATCGTCAAAACACCATTGCACAAAGAATCGTACCTGATTCCCTGAGAAAATGTCGAATTTTGGACGTCCTCTCCCTTCGCACCTGCGTAACCAATCTTTGGGCGGCTCACAGCAACAATCGCCGGTCTTACTCGCCCGTATCGCGGAAAAGAAAGCTGAGCTTGCGAACCTAAAAGACCTGCAAGCTCTTAGTGGAGGACTCGCGGACCAAATGCAGATGCTAGCTGACAAGCTCTCGACACTGTCTGATGGTACAGAAGGTATGTTCAAATTGTCCTTGGACAGATTTGCACACGCCGGCAAGGGAAAAACATCATGGAGAAGTCAGGCTGACATCGAGGCGCAGCGGTTGCAGCAGTACTCTCGAATTGGCACAACGTATTGAGAGCTATCAATATGGCGTCAAGTAAGTCATCATGTCGTATGAATGATTCTATACTTGGTCTGACGAGTTACAGCAAAACTGCCAAAGCCAAAGGATGAAGAGGAAGTAGAAAAGAAATCGGAAGATGGACCACCTCTGCCGCAGACACTTGTTCGCATTCCCACTCAGCACGCGCCCACGGTAATTGAGCAAGCCAACGCAGCAAATGCAGAAGAGTGAATCCGCGTACGGGATGTAGAAATGTGCTGGCATGGCGTCTCTTCTGCGCTAAAGGATGTGGTGTGAAGGATGTGAAAGGAGGTGTGATGAGGCATGAGTGCACGATCGGACTCGAGATGAGACTGATGTCCGATTCGCGGAACACAGCATACGAGGGTGGTCGAGCAATGTTCCAATACGTGCATATGCAGTCGAGCCCAACATCCATTGAGATTGCTTTTCCCGCTGGTATGCTGGAAGCGAGCTAAGTCACGGGACCTGACATGCGTAAAGGGCCAAAAAGGACGTCACCGCCAAGGTAGGAAAAAGGAAGAAGCAGGAATGGTGGAGGCCTGAAACACAAGCTCCTGTGAATTGTTTGCGAGTTTACATGTGAGATTCTAAAGTGCTGGAAATTCATTGGCAAATATAGGCCTTGTTACATAACGCCCTGATGCATCTACAATCTAGCATCCAAAGTTTTACAGACTTCCAAGTCCAGTATCCCATGCTATGCAATAACGCAGTCTCAATCAAATTGTACCGATCGGACATGCCAAAAACTCCACGCGAAAACAAACCCCACATAAAACAATGAAAATCGTGTTCAGTTCGTATGCGCCGAAGCCAGGTGCAGCACCGTGAGCGCATCAATTGAGGCGCTGTAACCATCTACTTCTTCTGCTTCGGCATCTTCTCGTAAGCATTCGGGCTGGGCTTCCTCCGCTGCCTCTTTGTTTTTTGTGGCTGGCCCGAGCCCTCATTACATCCGTGATTTTCTGCGCATCCGTCGTGGTCGTGCTGGTGCGGCCGCCTTCCCCGCGCGGCACCAATCCTGCCGGCGGGCCTGGCGGTACTGTTGTCAGGTTCGGAATCTGAGTCCGAGTCTGATGAAGAGGAATCTGAAGAGTCGTCGTCGGAAGACTCATCCACAGCGCGAGGTTTGTGATAGATGCAACAGACTTTGTTCAGGTGTTAGCGGGTCTAGCAGCAAAATGACGTGGCGCAGCTTGCAGTACCTTTGGACGACTTCTTGCCCATGCCTTCGTTGTCAACCACGTCCTCTGCCCACTGGATATGTCGTCGCTCGGTGGGCTCTGCTCGCAGACGGAGCACGCCTGATGGAGCAGACAGGCGCAGGACAGGCGCAGGACGGATCTGTATTGTCCTACTTCCGGCGCTTGGTGTCACAGTACGTGGTGACGTAGTACGTTGGTGGGCGGCCATGTTGTCGAAGTGCGCAATGTTGGGTTGAGTTGAAAGTGAATTCAGGGAACGGGACCCTCGAAGAAGCGGTGTTGCGGGCAGCAGGCGGGGTGGTTGTTATGGAGCTACGCAGGGACCAAAAGGAATCGTGAATTGGCGTGTTGAGGATGAAGGGCTGACGGGGTCCAAGGTTGATATTTGAGCAAAGAATCGGCGATGAGATCCAGGGATGAGGCGACGAGTAAAGAAGGAAGGGGTGTGGTTTGGTATTATCGGTACCAGGTCAAGGTCGTGTGCATGTACGTCTTCGCTGGCTGACGATGATTTGCCTCGTGATGGTAGAAGGCTGGTTGGTGCGTCATTAGCAATCGGCACCTTTTTCGGCTCATCCTTCCCTCTGCGCATCCGGGGATTGGCCCACGATCGCCCGCGTCACCCTCCCATCGTCTTCTCCACGAGAGTGCAGCATGCACGCCAACCGGAGTCCACACGAGCCCACACCTTGATCTAGGTCACGTTGCATATTCATGGCAGCAGCGCATCTTCTAGCCTGCGCACTTGGCACGCTTGCGCTGCACGCAATAGCGCTGCGAGAACACCTTGCCGAAGCGCTGTCAGGGCCAAAAAGATTCATCGGTGGGGTGCCATCGTGGCCGCTGCCCACGCAAATAATTCGGGGCCAATGCAAAGCAGGGCTGGCCGCAGGCACAGGGTCTGGCTCTGGCTCTGGGTCAAAGTCACCGGAACCGTTGAATGTCGACATGGCCCAGAACGTCAGTCTGTAAACGTCACAATGGAAAGGTGCTGGCGGGGTTCCACCTCGAACACGTCCTGTCGTCGACCGAGTATAAGTAAGAAGCAGCACCAATCATTCCAAACGGATTTTGCCTCCTCCCCTTGGAACATGACGATGCACAATGCCAGGTCTCTGACTTCGCAACGCGACCAATGCCACTCGGTACCGGATGGCCGGATGACCGGACATTCACCCCCACAATATGCCACATGAACACTGGCATAAGCACGTATTTAGCTGGGACGAGACGTCTGCACCGAAAACTGTAACCGAGGCCTTGGAATGTCGAGCGCTTGCTGTGTTGGCGATGCGAGTACAGTAGAGCTTCACAAGTAGGTCAATGCCAATGAGGCTGTTGCAAACACATGGGCATAAAACCAATCTTCATACATGCGCACAATGGATACAAGAGCTAGTGCCATCAAAGTTCATATTCCACCGCATTGGCTCGTATATGTAAAGATTCGGTGTTTGCCAAGCCGACTCGCACAGTGCAGCCGGTGAGCGTTTCCACCCACAACCAGAGCGATGTCCTGACTTCGAAGCCTTTGGACAATCAGGAGGTGGCTTTGCTTCATCTCGTGGCACCCTAGGGCCTGGATGCACCACCCCTCGACCCACGATACATATCAAGATACAAAGCCCTGTCCTGTTGGTCGTATAAACCTTAAACGTTGGGTGTACAGATACGTAGATGCGGGAAACCCGCACAATGCCTGAGATTATCACGGCCATGAGCTATTGGAAAGAGCCAGACACGCGGCAGTATATCACCGAAATGCATTGGCGGCCTAGTGGTGAAGGGGGGGGGAAATCAGATTGAAAAGCCCCGGGGAGGCCATAAACGGACGCGGTAAATAAGTACTGGTGCTTGTGCCAATACGCGGACGATGGCGAGGGTCCCCCAGCATCAACAATGACCTCAGCCCATGGGAAAGGCTCGGTGCAAGCGAAGAATCGGGCCATGATGAAGGAAGGCTCGTTATGCTGGAACCATGAGCGGATCAAACGGGAGCAGCCTAAGTATGCGAGCTGTCAAAGAATGAGAACAAGTAATTTCACAGATATGAAGGGATGCTGCACGGCGATCCTGGGTGGCGGTGAGCGAGATGAGCGGCTCCTTGGGCAGCTCACCAGCCTCAACAGTCGTCTGGCGCAGGCGAGTAGTGCAAAAGGCGCCATGAGTCGTTGGCAGTACATAAGCTTCTGGAGGGTAGGGCTTGGACGCGTCATTGTGAACGGGCAGAAGGGGGGTGGCATTGCAATATACTACATAGGCGGGTGGAATAGCAGGCACAATCTTGATGAGTGGACTACTGATAAGCGGCATCGGGGGTAGCCCGAAAGCAGCGGACGACTCCACCACATGTCGTGCAGTACGTATCTGTGCGCCCGGCCGCTTTCTGCGCGGAAATGAAGAGAGCGTGGAGCGCCGTAGCCTAGGCCGGCGTGGGCTCTGCCGGGCCGTGAGAAAAGGAGGAGAATGGATTTTCACGGGGGCGGCGGATGGTGGTGGTTGTGGTTGTGATGGTGGCGGCGGCGGCGGAGAGGTAAGCAGAAATGGAACGGCAGAGCGGACCATGGCAGCGAGAAAGAGAAGGTAAGCAAGCATTTCGTCCGCTGAATGGGTGCAAGCAACAATGACAGACAGTGCCATCCACAGCGAGGGCGGATCCAGAATTGGGGTTCAGGGGGGGCTGTGGACGGGTCGAGGGTCGAGTGGTGCTGTATGGTCTGGAGCGGACAAGGCCAGTCCTAGTCGCCAATCTGCTGTTCTCGCATGCCGGCCAATCAAGACGGGCGTCTAAAAGGGTTCCTGCATTAGCAGCACCGCATCGAGCGTAGAGGCGCCGCAGGGAGCGATCAACACGCAGCCAGAGCAAACGGTCGCGGCGGTTTTCTCCTGGATGCGCTTAGGGGTGTGCGGTGCGACAAGTCGGCCTGCCACCCGTACCACGACGGCCTCTATCGATTGCGACGAGGCGGCCATGACAGAGGCAGCGCGGGCAGCAGCCGTGCCGCGCGAGAGCGGTTGTGTAGACAGCACAGTAGCATGCAATTAGCAACATCAAACAGCTTGGCCCGCGCTAGAACAGGAACCCTGCGCTTGTCCCTCTCGTTATTCGGCTTAACAGGTCCTGTCCCCTGCACGGCTTGGGACATGGGCCAATGAGGCTCCCTGTATGCCACCGCCCGCCATCGAGCTCCTGTGCGGCGCCTCATCTACTCTTCGCGCCCATCCGCCTTCTTTCCTTCAACCTCACCTCCCCGTGGGCCAGTCACTCTTTCAGTCCTCCTACTCTCCCTCTCTACACCAACGCTCGCTGCTCCGTTGCATCTTACCCCAGTCATTCTTTTTTTCTTTTTTGGGCTCGAGATCGTTTGGTCGTATCGCTACGCTACCGCCTTCGCCTACTGCCGTGCTTTCGCTCCCTACCCGCACCCGCACCAGCATTACATGTACACTCCGTTGATCAGCAGTCACGACTGACTTACGACCTTACGTTGTTAATACATACTTCTTAAATCTACAAAACTACCTCGCGTCCGCGGCCCCGTCACGCATCGCCATCCGCTCGGGTACATCCTTGCCATTCCTGGTTACGATATTGTATGAGACAGGGGTTTTGCAACCATGCCGCACTCACATCACCAACACATGCTCCACCATGTGCGCGACAACACACACCACTTGGGCTCTCCTGCCAGCGGCGCTACCCGGACTCTCAAACTCATTGAAAGAGCGAACCCGGTTCTCATCGCACGCGAAACCATCGAATGCACAAGCAGCAGCGAACCCGGCTGCACAAAGCCAACCCAAGTGCCTATGCTGGCTATCGCACTAGCTATCGTGTATGTGATACACTGTCATTCCGCCAACTCCGCTAACCATGCCTAGTGTTCCTGTTGTTGGCATCGCTGTTGTACTCGCCTTCTTACATCGTCGCAACAAGCAAAAGCTTAGGGAGGAGGATCAGAGAGACAAATACAAGTCCCACGATTGGGGTATGGAAGGCGTCGTACCCAAGGCGGGTAAAAAGGGTGGCCCTGAAATGAGCGTTTCTGAGAAAGAAATCTCTGGAGGTCACGACCGCGGTCTGTCCATTGAAACTGGAAGCCCATACATCCTACCCCCTGGTCTACACGGCTCTCGCGAGTCGTTCCACTCGCTTTCGCGCTCGCAGCACGACCCCCATGACCCCTACGGCCCAGTCGCTTTCTTGAGGGATGACCAGAGCCTCCGCAGCCAAAGCCATGGACCATACAAGGGCGACACCAACTCCGTGTACACTGCTTCCAGCTCGGGAACAAAGAAGGAAGGTCTTCAGGCTGGTCTCCTCCAGAATGCGCAAAGAATGTCGACATCCAACCCAGTCCGCGGCGAGTCTCTGTCTCCTATTAGCACCAGGTCACCAGACAGCAAGTTCCCCGAGGCTGGAATTCCCCTGAGTCCGTTGAACCCGCGATATGAACCTGAAGCCCTGCCTGCTGCTCCTGCTCCTGCTCCCGCCCCTGCACATGCTACTCCCGTCGCCTCCAAGCCTACCAACGTCCCGACCATCTCTATCCCTGAACCCTCCGTCATCGAGAAGCAAGTCAACAAGTCACCTGTCCAGACCACCAACGAGATTCCCTCACTGCCCCGTATCCAGTCGCAAGCCGTTGTTCTAGAAACCGCCAACACACACCACAGCATCATCAGCACTTCTAGCTATGGCGATGGTTTCGAAGTCACACCACCTTCTCCTCGTAACAGCGATCAGCCAACCATTGCCGCGCCCAAGCCCCGATACTCGACTGGTCCCCAGAACCTTGGCCTCGGAGTGGATGACTTTGGTCACAGCAACAACCGTCTGTCAATGAGCCTGCGTCCTATGCCTTCCGATGACCCTATGGAGAACCCCGAAGAGCGTGCCAACCGTATCCGATCTTTCTACAAGGAATACTTTGACGACTCCAAGCCCGAACCCGCTGGTGGACACCAATACGCCGATTACGTCGAGGACTATGGTTCTGAATACCAGGACGGTACTGTGTTTGACCCACGCACTGGCAACTTCGTCGTTGCCCAGCCCAACGCGCCGTTTGCTGAGCCGATTACTCGCCGTGCCATGACTCCTCCACCTCGCGCACCTCCTCGGTTCCGTAGCAACACCGCTACGGGTCCACGCGGTCCTCACATGTCCAACGGCTCCATGGCTTCATCGCAATACCAACCCCCTCGTGGTATGTCGTCAATGAGCGGCCGTCTACCCCCACCAATGAAGAAGCCTCTGCCTCCACCTGCTGCTCTCGCGTCACTGCCAACCCCTGCCAAGCTCAACGAGAACTCGATGGTGTTTGACGCTGCGGATTTTGCGCCACCAGTCTCTTTCCGTGAGAGGCAAAACGGCATGCGACCAGACAGTCCTCTTGGTGGTGCAAGGCCGTACAGCCCGTCTGTGCGCCCCCACACGCCCCTTGTCGGTTCCTATGATGAGCTCCCAGTGCTGCCCAGTCCCCATCTCATGCGCAAGTCTGGTACCTTTACTGCCCTTGACTTTGCTCCACCTGGCCGTATCCGCGATCCTGCCGGTGCCGGCTCAGATGCCGGATCTATCCGCTCGAACCGCTCTGGTATCTCTGCTGCTGGTCGATTTGCAGTGCGCAGTGGAGCCAACCGTGTCAGCAGGATACCGCGAGAAATCATGGGTACCAAAGATGACATTGCTCTGCAACTAAGGCCCAGGATGAACCTGGTGGAGAGTGCCTAAAGACGTGGCGACGTTGCCTCTGGGCATTGTTGATGACTGACATTGAGCAGCTCGCTGGAAGAGCTTTGGGCCCCGTTGCCTGTACCAAACGCCAAAAGCTTGTGACGTCAAGTTTCTTTTTTTGCTTGGACAGTATGCCGTTTTGGGCGTACATGACAATTTTGATGGGTATCGTGGGACAAACATAGCGAGCGCTGGCTATCCACACAGTGTCGTCTCCCAGTCTTTGTTGCTACAAGGGACATGCAAGCCTCTTTTGTTTACTATTTCTCCATCGCGGTCATTGCCAGACCGGCAGATTATACTCATTTTCTAGGGCAATTCAGCGAGGGAACCGGCGTTACCAATGTCTAATTTATATTCTTGTAAGCAGCAGTTGGGGAGGAGAGAGTTGGAGCAACGTGGTGGCTTGGTGGAGTGACAGCACGGTGGCCAAGGCCGTGTGTCGACGTGTGAAATATTCGAGCAAAACATATAGAGGAATGGAAAGCAAGAGGTATTTGAAAAAAAAACTCCTCTCCAGGATCCGCACGGGGTCGCTTACTATCGAGTGATGTGTGAAGTGTATCGAGAGTACTACACGACCATGGCCTGAGTGATGTGTTGTGTTGGCCAAGTGAATGCCACGCTGGACTGGGGCGGGCCAAGGTCGGCAGCGTTTCTGGCCCCTGTCGTGGCACTCTTCTGCTTGCGCAGCCTAGACGAGGCTGACGATGCACGCGGCTCTGCGCCGTGCCAGTCTTACAGGCCACCTGCACACTCTATTTGCACTGCACTCTGTTTGCAGACACAGCCACAAAAGAGCCGCCCTTGTTTTATTGTTTACTCGTATGTACAGTATACGTTACTCGGGGCCAGAACCAGGGCAACAGGGAGGAGCCAGCCGCGTGTGCACAGCAGTTGCATACGCGGCCGGGGAAGGCCACGACGGTGCTAAACAAGTCGTCGACGCCGGTGCTTCAGCCAGACGTCGTGTCGTGTCGAGACCAGTGCATCCATTCTCTTGTCGAGCCCCCAATCCATGACGCCTGTGTGGCTCGCGCCTGTGTCTAGTTCTGTTTTTGGCGCCTTATACGTCATGGCTTAAGATCTTCGGAAAGGGTCCATAAAACTCGCCAGTGCTGCTGCAGCACGCGCGTATGAGGTTGGTGTCTGGTCCTGGCCTGTTTTTCCTCTTGGGCCTTCTTATTGGGCTTCGCTATACTTGACCGCTTGGTTTCACCATTCTCCCCCATTCCTCATCTTTTGGGCTTTGCATTGTTTCGTCGTGCTTCTGGTTCTCTCTCTCCCCCTCTTGCAAATCAACCACCCAACCACTACACGCGCCACACCCGTCCGCCACACCTGCTGCAACCCTTCCCACCACCATCATGCCATTCTTCTCTCGCAAACGCACATCGGATAACACACCTGCCGAACCTGTTCCGGAACTGAGCAAAGAGCAAATCAAGCTCGCAACTCGCAGGCGCAAAAGATGGGCGCTGGCAACCTCCTTTTTTCTCTTCCTCACCTTCATCTTCCTGATCCTTGTCAATATCGCCGGCGTGCGCAACAAGCCTGTTATTAGAAACTGGTACTTCATTCGCCTCGACCTGAGTAAAATTGTACCTGCTAGCGTGCCCAATTTCGCTCTCATCAACACTATCGCGCAAACGCTGGGTCTCCATGATTTCTACCAGGTCGGGTTATGGGGTTTCTGCTCAGGGTACAAGGGCCAAGGCGTAACCTCTTGCAGCAAGCCGACGACCCTATATTGGTTCAACCCCGTTGAGATTCTGCGTAACGAGCTGCTTGCGGGAGCGTCGAGTAAGTTGACCTGCGTCGTTGCGAGTCCGGCTGCGAACTAACCATGTCCACTAGTCAATCTTCCTGCAAACATCAACGACATCTTGGACCTGATCCACCTCGTCTCCAATTGGATGTTTGGTCTCTTCCTCACCGCCACTGTCCTCTCTTTCGTCCTCATCTTCGTCATGCCCATCTCCGTCTACACACGCTGGCTCACCCTCCCTGTCGCCATTCTTGCCTTCCTCAACGCCCTCTTCGTCACCGTCGCGTCGGTCATCGCTACCGTCATGTTTGTCATCTTTCACAACACCATCACTGGCGTGTCAGAGCTCAACATCGGTGCTCAGATTGGGACAACACTATTCGCCTTCATGTGGGTGGCCAGCGCCTTTGCGATTTTCGCATGGCTTGTGCAGACGGGGCTTTGCTGCTGTTGCGCGTCGAGACGAGACGTCAAGAAGGGCAAGAAGAGAGGCAACGAAGAGGCGTACCAGATGGACGCTGTCCCGGTAACCGAAAAAGCACCAAAGAAGAAATATGAGTTCTGGAAGCGTGGATAGAGTCCTCTTCTCTACTCAACCATTATTGTAGACGACCGTTCTCCTACAACTATTACTACCATACGAATAGACACATGGGCAAGGATATTGTCACCGAAAAAAAAGATCAGGCGTAGATCATAGCTATCCTTTCAACTAGGTCGTTGATGATGACCAGTAATGCGGACCTCCAAAACAATAGGTTTCTTTTTCTTTCCATAGCGAGCGTGGCGTTGAGAGGGGTTTTTTTTTCTTTGGGCAAATCTTCCCAACATGGCAATGCATAGTGCGGCGCAACAATGGGCGATTTTGCATGTGAGCATGACATATACACAAACCCCAGCATGAGCATATCTCTACTGTAGACATATACCGACTTATATATGCAAAAAAAAGCATAATGATATCTTTTACTTGACAACATCCCTCGTCTTGATTATTTCATCCACTTATTAACCTTTGAATTTCCCAGTTAAATCACTCTTGGGGAGGGGGGGGGGATGACAATCAATCATTCAATTCACCACATCACTCAACATCACTTCACATGCCCCCCCCAAAAAAAGAAGAAGAAGAAGAAGCCGTATGTTTTGTACTCGATTCTCCCCATTGGCCTTCAAACCCACTACACTCTACATACCCACTCCCACTCGCCTTCACCTCTCCAATCTCTCCCCTGACAATAATCTCCCTTTCACCTCCCCTCCCGATCCTCATACCAATCCCCCTTCCCTTCCTCCCCTTTCCCCCTAAACACCCTCCTAAACCCTTTTGCCACCGCCCCGCTAACACTAAAATCATTGAAGAGCCACTGATTGCCATGGCGCCCGTAATATTTAAACTGCGCCGGCTCCTCCCTTTCCCTCCTGGCACTCCCACTGCTCGTGCTACTCTCCATGGTGTATCTGCGGCTTCGCCGGGGCACTCTTGGCTTGCTGAAGTCGCCGGGCGCGATGCCCACGGTCTCCGGGTGCAGTCTGCTGCTTGGGGAGGCGTGGAGGCGCGAGGAGGTGGTGGAGGTGTGCGAGTCAAAGGTGGAGATTGTCGAGGATTTGGTGAAGGGGAGAGTGTTGTTGGTGGTGATGGTGCTATCAAGGGAGGGTCGGAGACGTCGGTGGGGGGATCCATGGTCGGTGGTGGTTTCGTTGCTATTGTTGTTGTTGCTGGTGATGACAGCGAGGCGGGAGTGCAGGGCTCGCGCGTCGATGGGTTGGTGGTGGTGCGAGGAGTCTGTCATCGGCAGGGATGTTGGGGATTTGGTGGAAAAGGTGGTTGCGGTGTTGAGCTGAGGGATGAGGGTGTGTGGTTGGTTGGTGTCCCAGTTGTAGTTATGGCGTTGGTCTCGAGAAGGTATGTAGTAGTGTTCTTCTTCTGATGACGATGAAGTAGAGTAGATGCTAGTAGTCTTTGGATAGTATGGCATAGATTGATTACTTGTGAGAGATGATTCACTCGGAAAGAAAATATCCTGATATCAGGGCATCACGCAAACTATATATGCACCATCCTTTCCTACCCGCCAAGCCGCGGTATCGTCCTTCATGGTACGCAAGAAGCATAAACCCTACCGGATCCAAGCGTCTTGGGGTGGGGAAACTCAAGCAAAAAAAAGACACTTAACTCACCGGGTTTCCGCACAGCGTACATGACTTACATGTAATCGTTCATTCCTCCTTGTCTAACCCAACCACACGCGGTCTCCCGCACCCATAACCCACATTAACCCCTGCCCACAAGTTCAGCAGACGTAGCCGCAAACGCTTGGATCAAGTCGGGTAGACCGCAACACGAGACCACATGACCATGTTTTGGCCCTCAAGTATGCAATAAGATACTGGCAAATCTGCCTTACTGGGTCGAGTCGGAAAACACGGCAGCGCAACCCTTGCTGGGGACGATAGCCCGTGCACCAGCCACAAGTACGCCACACCCAATCCGGGGCAGCCCACAGGCCTGATGGATGCAAGGCCGCGAGGCGTCAACTCAAACTGCAGCAATGACATCAACCCGCCGTTTTTTGCCTTTACGCGCGTATCTTACAAACTTTTTGCGCCTGCCGTGTTTTCCGGCTAGACCGCCAACAGGTCTAGCTGTGGCTTGTGAGCGTATACGCCAAGATACGCTCAAGCGGAGCGGGTCGGAATGACGTGGCTTGTGTGCGGCGGGAAACAAGAGGCTCGGGGTCGGATGAGTGCAAAGCCACATGAGGCTCAACTTGCCAGAGATGTGGGCACCCTGAAGAAAAGCCTAGATGACTCAAGCTCAGGGTGGAGGGAGATATAGTGGAGACGGCCGATGCCTTTGTAGATTCAGCTATCCAAAAAAAATATCGCTGCCTCGGTCTCTACACAAGGAGAAAGCAAAAAAGCGGGATGGGTATATCAATATCAAAACACCTTTGAGCGCCACGCATTGAACTTTTTACGACTCAGTCAAACGCCCGGGACACCATCCTTACTTCGGATCCGCCCATCTTTCACTGATCCTATTGTGATGCCTGCCTCGCCAGTCATCCAACCAGGCATCTTTTCGCCGTCTACAATGCCTTCTTCGACTAATTGCCTCATGCCGGCAAAGACGTGGGTGCCTTGAAACGTAATCCGCACATTAGGTACCCATCCTTCTTCATTTCCAATCTCCTCTAGGTCTTCGTCGGTTCTCTCAAGGAGCGAAGGACGACCACGCCGTGTACGATTTGCTATTTGAACTCCGCGATTGGGTGTTTCGCCGTCAACTTGTGCACTGCCGTCATTGTTTGAAGTAGCTGGGAACGGATCGTCAATCCGAACTTCGACTCGTTCAAGTCCTTGCCCGTCGTCTGGTTGTGCCGAGGTACCGAACCTGCCAGCGGCCACCTCTTTCCGCCGTTTAGACTCTGGAGGTTCCTTTTCGTCTAATGGTCTTTTGGGTCTTCCTGGGACGGCCTTATCCGCATTGATCTTGTCACCTGAAGGCTTGTCGTGCTTGTCACCTTTTTGCGTAGTGATGAAGTCTAGAGCATTCTGACTAAAACTGTGATCCTGAAAGATACTCCAGCCACCTGCTGCGGCATTGCTTTTGCCAGGCCCTCGATATGTCAATAATGCATCGAGCGACTTGGTTGTGAAGTTGGTTCCGGTCAACTGGTAGCGCGCAGAAGGTCTGGAAAAGGCTTTGGGTATTGCCTGCTGTACAATCTCTCTAAGATGCCGCCCATCGTCACCAACAACTTGGCCAGTAAGTGTTGCTAGTGACGAGTATACAAAAGGCGAACCGTTAGGCCAGACAAAGAAGACGGCTTTGGCATGGTCGGTATTACTCGATTCAACTGCCAGCGATGCCTCGTTGCTGTACGGCGAATCGTGTATATAGACCCGTAGTATTGTCATTGGCGATGTCTTTATTCGTGTGATAAGGTAGTGGGCTTTCATCAGCGGTGTCAGTTCTCTCGCGAGATTTGACATGAAAGTTTGCGCTTGGAATCGGGGAAGGTGGTCAGAGTCGTTTGTGACCTCCATGTCTGTCACTGGTGATCGCGCATTCGGTATCTTTGTGAGGCGCTTCGCTGTCCAGCGCAGGGCATTGGGGTGGTCGAGCAGGTACTGTATCTCTGCTGTGGCCAACTGGTACATGGATATACCGTGTCTCCAATCTCCCTCGAGTATGCGATCCAGAACCTCTCTCCTGCCGCCTTTGCGTGCAGCCAGCTGCTTGTAGATCTCCTGGAGTACCTCATAGCTTTGCGCCGGCTCATATACCTCCTCTTCATCCTCTTCCGTCCGCTCATCCAGAAGAAAGGGCTTGCAGAAGTCACGGTTCTTTTTACTGAGCCATTGTAGTGCGAGCGATATGAGCGATTGGCGGGAGAGCTTGGTGAAGGTGCGCTGGACTTCGCGGTGGTTTACGGGTAGACGATGCGAGTGCGGGATATTCTTGTAGTCCGGGGCGGCAGCCATTGCATCTGTGCTTTTCTCGTCGGCATGGGAGGGGTCAGGATTGTTGTTGATGGTAGAAGTGTTTATCGATAATATCCAGGGAGTGAGTCGCGCTCAGGCGGTCAGACGCGTTAACCCTGCTGCCACGTGACGTCCTCGGTTGTGTGTAGGAACGTACCCAAGTAACGGCATACCTACACCAACGTACTTGAAGAGAACAAGTGTCTGTAATTGTTTCAAGGTCCGACCTAAGATGCAAACACACATTTTGATTATCTGCATATGCACCCATGCTGCAGGAACACATCATGAAGCGTATAAAGCAGCTTTCCAGTATGTGGTTTTGACCACAACCAGAATAATCAAACTACGTACTCACTCCATCATCTCTTTGCTACTACGTACTGTACTTTTTTTGAATCACTGCTGAGCCTAAGCGCTTTTGCCAACATTTGTAACTCGGGGAATTTAGATAATCATGTAGCGTAACAGCCGTGTGGCAAGCGCTTTGCTCCCACGCGCAACGTACTAATACAAAAGTAGTATGTATATACGACGTTAGCCCCGCATCAGCTCCAAGTTGACCAATACGTTTTACTACTGCAGAGCAATGGGCTACTTTCCAGAAGCGTGTGTGAAAACAGGCCTAACGCACTGCCTAGCCGTCATAATGACCCGATCCACATCTCGAGTGTGTCCACTGACATGTGCAATTCGAAGAGTCCCTTCATCTTCACTCCCCTGCGTTATGTAGGTGTAGTACATGCGTCTAAATAATGTGCTCAAACTCTGTGACTTGTCCAGTAGTTCTTCGGTGGGGCGGGCGTATAAGTGATCATTTCTACCCTTTTTTTTACTACTCACAATGTGTGCAAGGGTCCAGGGCGATGCCGCTGCTGCATATGAATCTGCCGGTGGATTACCGCCGTAAATCGAGGGAGAAAAATCGGGCGGAACCGAGTGGCCGCCTGATCAATAGGCGGCTAGCGCGATGGTCATTGATTACAAACTCACAGCTCTGAATAATCCAACAAGTCAACAAAAGGGCGCAAAGGGCAGTATAAGCCTGTTGATATGAGAATATGAGATGGCCGCGCAAAATGCGAAAAGAGTGTTCCTCTGTTGCGTAGTACATGTGTCTTTTAGGTTTGGATATACGAGCGTCGCAATTAATTCCGAAGTGCGGTGCTCAACCCGCACGTGGGGTGGTTCTCTCGGCCATACTCCGGCTGCGCCCATTTTTCCAACCGCCTAACACAGTGACTAGAAATTCCTCCGCGGGGGGGTTGTGGAGGTTCTCTAATGCCCTGCGTATCTCGGCAATCATCAAACGTCACCACTATTCTCTCTCTCTCACTCACACATACATACAGCTCTCTCTTTTCTTTTTGCGCATCTTACAGAGTTTCTCGTGAAAACTCTTGCATACATCGAGAACTAGCGGGTCGCTGCAAGGAACACCATCCCAAGGCCGCCGCCCAATTTCGCACAAAGCGGAGCCAAAAGCGCAATCGGACCCGCTATCCCTCAACACGGGTTTGGCCGTCGAAAACTCACTCCGAAGCCCACCCCCAGTTGCATCGATCAGACTCCAGCAACTTCATCCTCCCCATCTCCATTTCGACTGGAAACACCACAAAACGCTCATGTCATCCTACAAGGGGCAGCGAGGGCCCAACGTGTCCCAGTATATCGCGACGCTCAACCAGCCATCGCCCCAGCAGGACCTGCTCGCCGATCCCGCGCCAGCAGAGGACTTCTCTGACTTCCTCAACGCCGACTTCTTCGACGTCAGCAACGCCCGCCACGCCAGCGCCGACTTTGGAAACGCAGGCAATTTCGATATCAATTTCGACAACCAGTCGTCACGGCCGCTGAAGAGTCCCGAGAGATTCCAACCCGCTACGAGCGCAAGCATGGATTTCAACTTGAACGGTACGTGTGTGTCTTGTTGCTATTGTTCACATTGTCATTTTCTGTCGCAATGGGCTGGACCCTCGTCGAGGAAGGGTCGCTGCAGCCGCCGTATAGTGGTCTGTAACACGCCGTCCAATGGCAGGTTGAAGAGACACAAGCCAACCCCAACCCCGCCATGCTGTGTTGCCTGCATTGTAACCCCCACACTATGCAAATTAACCAGTCAGCGGACGGCGTCTCTATGCAGCCCTGCTGCTAAGCATGGTCTCAAGCACGCAACACTGCTTGGGCTGCGTGAAACGGATCATTTACCTTGCGCCCTCCACATGCCGCCTTGTGGTCTGTCTTGTTGAGCCATGACTGACCTCGATCTGCTTGTAGGCGACTTCCCCTTTACCGACTTCAACAACTTTCCTAACAATGCTGCCTTTGATCCGGCCCTGCCGCTGCCACACGGTCAGCCCAACCACTACCCGCTGGCCCCGGACTTCGCCTCACCCAACTCATCACTGTCGCCAATCACACCAGGCTATGACCAAGCATCCAAGAAGCGCAAGCTCGATAATGTCGCGCCCGTGATGCCGCATTCACTCGACGAGAACGCTCGCATCGCCGCAGAAGAAGACAAGCGTCGCCGCAACACCGCCGCAAGCGCCCGCTTCCGCATCAAGAAGAAGCAGCGTGAGCAGGCTCTCGAGCAGTCGCAGAAGGAGGCACAGGAGAAGGTGGCCAAGCTCGAAGCCACGATTGAGCAGCTGCAGACGGAGAATGCGTGGTTGAAGAGCCTGATTACGGAGAAGAGCGGCGGCAAGAGCACAACGGAAGAGCTCAAGGCGCTCATGAACAAGCGGGGGCAGGTGGCCACTGGACGGAGTAGCTCTGCGCACACAGACGGCGTGGGAACACAGGCCAAGAGCCCAAAGGTGGAGGCCTAAACTATTTCGATGATAGCTGTTTGGCTGTGTTTTGCTTTTTTGTTTCCCTTGTCCTTGATCCTGTTTGGCACGTGAGTGCTTTGATATACCTCTTTGATTGCGCCTGGGTGGCTGATGTTCTTTTGTGTGTGTGTATGTGGGTTGCACTGCGCTTCCATGGGGTGGGATGGGTGGGAATGATGAATTCGGGGTGCGGGATGCATGTGGCCATGATGATATTGATGCGGATGAAGGAACGAGAAGATGACTATTTACGCACAAATACATATCATGTTCAAACACTCGACGCACGTCATTCATGCAGGTGCCCGCTGGGCTCCACTTGAACACGCACGGTATGACACGACACGATACGACACGGCGGAACGAGGGGATCGGTACGAGAGGATCTGTTGTTGGACTGTGCAACACAACAAGGTAGAGCCACGGACTGTTCACTATAAAGGCACGGACAATCAAAAGGCAATAGGTATCAATTTCGCTGTCTTCAGCTTTTCAACGCCACTAGCCATGAGGAAAAGCAGATGTAGAAGGAAACAGCACTCGGACAGCGTATCCAAGTCAGACAGGCAGCCAGCAACTTCATTCACCCCCTGTTTTTTGCGACAGCCAGTGATTTCAGCAAAGCTAATCTTCCGCTGGGAAAATGCAACATCGCCCACCGATTCCTGCCATGACGCTTTCTATGAGTTGCTTTCTAGATGGCAATCCAGGTAATGGTGATGACAATGTCCATGCCCTTGCTGTCGGCAGCCTCCCACTTGTAGGTGTATGTTCCGTCCTTCTCGTTGTTCCAGAAGGCACCAACAGCGCTGTGCATGCCACGGCGGCCCTGCTTCTCAATCTCTGCGGGCGAGTTGCCGTGGTGTTGGATCACTGTGCTGTTGGCAATGTACTTGTAGGCGGGTTGCGAAGGAGCATCTGGGTTTGACGAGTCGGCGGCGGGGGTGGTTTTGCTGATGAGGGTCTTGAGAATGTATTGCTGGAGGGGGATGTGAGTCAGTCATTGTGTGTTAAGGGTTGCGTTGCTTGAGGATGAACCTACAATAATCTCGCTATTCCAGTCTCCTACTTTGGTGTGGTCGTATGATGTTGCAGATCCGACAGCTTGCTCACAGGCCTAGTTGCCATTGTCAGTCTGTGATGTCTTTGATGCCCAGGATGGCTGGTTTTGAGATAGTGCTTACCGTTTTGGCAATCTGCTGGAGGTCATCGGTGGGGAGCGGTGAATGAGACTGTCGCTGTCGGTTAGCAAGATGCTCTGCGCTCTGTTCTTATACCAGGGAATACTGACAGCCATGGTGGTGATGGTGATGTTGTTTGTAGGAATGCAAGTAGGGGATGTGCAAAAGGGCAGAATTGGCAGGGCCTGAGGCTATAGCAGAGTGGTGCGTGATGAGGCTTCGATAAGTGAGTGTTTACGTGTTTGGCAGCAGAGCTAGCGTCGAGGTCAGTGCCCGTATGCCGACGTGGTTGCTTTCTTGCGGCCTGCCCTTGCAGCTGCCGCACCGCCCCAGCTGTGCCCCGACACTGACAACGACAGCCAATCAGCAACGCGCATTCTGTCGCTATCACATGGGCACATGCTGCCTCACCATTGGCTGCCGTGCTGGACTTTGCTTGGAAGCATGGGTCTGCTACTGGGTTCATCGCGACCCGCAACAGAAGACAAGCTCTGATGCTTTCTGACGCACGTTTCCACTCTTCTTGCCTCTTTCTTCTTCTCGACTGAAACTGCTCGAGCTGTGCAGACTTTTGCTTTGTACGACACCCGCCCATTGACACCCAGGCCGCATACACGAAACCCTCGAGCAGCTCTCTGTTGCGATATACCAGTAGCGCACTACTACATCATCCACTTTCGTCATGTCTACCCAACCGCTCCTCCAGACCGCGCCGGGTAAGCTCGCGTCCTTGCCAACCAACTTTTAGCCCACAGTATTCCTCTAACAATCTTCTTCCAGGCAAGCGCATCGCGCTCCCTACTCGCGTCGAGCCCAAGGTCTTCTTCGCCAACGAGCGTACCTTCCTCTCATGGCTCAACTTCACTGTCATCCTCGGAGGCCTCGCGATCGGTCTCCTTAACTTTGGCGACAAGATTGGAAAAATCTCCGCGGGCCTCTTCACCCTTGTTGCCATGATGGCCATGATTTACGCCCTCTTTACCTTCCACTGGCGCGCGAGGAGCATAAGGATGAGGGGCCAGGGCGGCTTCGATGACAGGCTGGGTCCCACCATCCTCACCATCGCTCTGTTCGCTGCTGTCATTGTCAACTTCGTCCTGAGGTTGACCATGGGAGGCGATGAGCACAGCAAGCACTAGGGTGCTGTGACTAAAGCATCGAGGGTATAAGTCATCTTGGGCGGAAGTCTGCGGGTGCACCGAGAATATCGTTCCAGAAAATGAATGACGCGTCAGAAAACGAGGAAAAACATGACCGGTTCGTTGGACCACGCACTGTTGTGTAAGATTTGTCGGAGACGAGGGGAGTTTGGACCAAAAAAAAGAGATGGGCGTTTCTTTTTTTTGTTCGTATGGAGTTGGAATCATTGTTGTGTATTTTTGTATTAGTATGGATCAATGCGAGTGTATTTTGTCATATCTCTAGGTGCACATGGCGGACCGTGTTTTCCTTTGTCTCAAATATACGTTCATCCATTACTTCAAGTTGACCCGTCGCAAAATATGCATTCCTCTAGCATCTCAGCATATCGCTTGTGTGAGGAAGTATGGTCTGGATCGGGATTGAATACTGGGCAGCCAAGATGGTCGATAATATACAACAAAACACGATAACAAGGAAAATTACATATAAATTTTTTGACTGATGTATCCTGCTGTTGCAGCAGCAACAAGTGCTTGATACAATAACATATGCCAAATCTACCAGATGAAGCGCTGCAGATTACCAGGCTCGTTGGGCCATGTGAATGTCCAGTTTAAGAAGATGTACGATACGGCCAGGTTGATGGCAAGCAGCCAGATGGTTTCTAAAACCATGCGTACGTCGAGTACCGATTTCCAAAACGATGACGGTAGTACTTCAACGTTTGGGGTTGTGTGACGTGCAACATGCAGCCGCCAGATGACCCAAGGAATGATAAAGTATCGCGGCTCAACCAGAGGGGCTGTGACTACGGATAAAGTAGTCGCAGCTAGCCATATGACGACGAAGCTGACGCTACAAGATTGATCATCTGCAAAGACTGGAGGAGAACCAGCTTTGCCTTTGTCCTTTAACGTGCCTTCATTGCCTGAACGGGTAGCTCTTCTCGGTGTCGCAAGAGCACTGATGATGGACCATGCGCAGATGAAGTAGACTGGCACTGCGATATATCTCAATACTGGGTATAGCCGGAGGACTTTGAACACATAAAATACGTAGTGTCGGTTGTCGGCCAAGGTATATGGGTGAATAATGGTGTTGAAATGGACTGCGAGTAATGCCCAGGTAATAAACATACTGGATGCGATGAGAGATGGGAGTCTATAAGTAGAAGTGTTCAAAGCTTTGTCGCAAGTTGCCTGGACCTGCTTTGGCAGTACTCGGACGACGAACCCAAGACATGGTCCTATCAGAAGTGGGATGGAGAAGAACGCAAAGTACGGCCAGATGTACAGCATTTGCGGCATGTTTATCGTGGCTGTATGTGCGGATTTATCACCTACTAGTGTCAGCTTCTTTTGAATCCGGCATGTATTGAGAACTTACCTAGAACAACACTGCCATTCCAAACAACGAAGCCTGCGAAGAGAACTAGAATAATTGCGTACGGTACAGCGACCTTGATCACAAGTAAGGGCTTGCTGAGAGCGGCAACTACAACTGATGCTAGAAAGATGATGACATCTATTAATTATCAGCCGCTGTCATACATCTCAAACGAGTATAGGTCTGCTCACCCTGAATCTCAGCATCCTGTACTGGAGGGTCAACAATCCTTCCTGTGGTCCAACTGTCATGCAAGATTTCTGTAATGTCTTTGGACTTCGAGGCAGTCGAGGGCCCATCAGCCTTCAGGGCATTTACAACGGCAAGGCCGGCCGGAAAGACAGCAACCCAGAAAATATTAGTTTGTCGAAAGAATAGGGCGACGGTCCCAGATAAAAGAACAATGGCGGCATGTGAAGGACTCAAGGATGATTGCGGACTGGCCAGATATGTAGTGTAAGCGAATAATACAACCAGAGTAGACATTACATCGGTGTAGTAGAGTCCAGAGAAGAAGAAGAGTGGAGGAAAGAGAGCGATATTGACGGCAGAGTGAACATCGGTAAAGAGAGTCGAGTCCTTAGTGGAAAGTCTGCCTGAATTGTTGCGAGTCCGTAGTATGCGTAGGATGAAGTAGCTCATGGGAAGAATAGCGCATAGAGCAACTGCATTTTGCATGCGTAAGAACCGGGTTTCGCAGCCTAACAAAGGTTTGAAGACTTTTGATACCAGATATCTAAGCCAACAGTAAGTTCATCTGCCCATGATGGTTGCGCATGTTCATCGTACAGGCCTGGTGGGGTGGTAATCTTTGGGTCCCATGAGTAGTCTCCCTCACAATACTTTTGGGCCTGCGGAACATGAAAAAATTCATCCTGACATCATCAGTAGTCTGTTGTCACACCGGAATGCAGACTCACAAGGTAGGGCTTTGGCACTTTACTTGACACATATTCGGTCCAATTGACAGTAAGACAAACGATGAATATAAGAGTACCCGGCAGGGACCACACCTCAAGTAAAGAAGCCATTGATGGTCTCTCTGCTTAAGGTACAAAAGAAGAAGGTCACAGGGAGAAGTGAGAGTATCGGTGAGATCGTTTGTATGCAGATGTTCCTGAGCGAGCTAGTCCCAAGACGGCGAGTTTCCGCGGCGCGTCTTCACTCAGCCAGGACAGCAATTCAAGGTGCAAGGCAACGCGTCGCAACATGGCATTGCCTCTCCCACCGGGGCTGACGCCCCCAGAGATTGCATTCCTGTGTGAAATGGAGCTCGTCACCATCATACCTCGCCAAAGACTCGAGGGTCTTGAGCTTCTTGGGGTGCGTATGCCCCTCCAACACCCCACCACTAACCCTCTCACACTGCGTCACGTATGGTGCCATAGTGTTAATCAATCTATAGGGACCTATAAGACCTCTGAATCCTCCTCATAGAGCCAACGTGCCTCTATGGCTCGCCTTGCTGCTTAAACGCCAACGACGCGCAAATATCCTTCCTCCACCATGGCTGAATACACACTCTCTTACCGCAATCCTCGAGCACGAAACAGACCATGCAGAGACCTTCTCTCCACCTCCAAGACTACCTCCGCAACCCTCGAACAATACCCTACCCATCTCTGCACCCTTCTTGTCCAACTCGACAGCAGATGGAGCACCAGATGCTTTGCCTTACCACTGGCTCGAGCTAGGCGAGATGTTGTTGGAGACAGCCTCGGATGACTTTGAAGACCCAGACAACGTACGAAAACTATTGAGGGGACTCAGGGAAGTACGCATGGCAAAATTAAGAAGCGGGGTGGACGTGCTAGATGCAGGAGGTGGCTTCAAGATGAATGGTGTTGGGGGTATGGAGATAGGAGAGGGCAGATCATTCATCACTGGAGTGATTGACGGGTTAAGGTTTGTACACTATTGTATCTGGATGATACTATTTTGCTGACCCGGAGCAGGAAGATCGCGGCTTCACGAGAACAGCAGCGCAAGGATCGGGATCGAGAAGAGCTGGAGAATGGATACTCGGGCGCGGCTGACTACCATGATGACGAAATGGACATGCAATGAAGACCGATTCAACACACAATTGAGGAGGAGTCAAACAGCAAACTTACGCTATGCTGAGGACAGGCCCACACAACGCTCGTGGGCCTTGTTGATGCGCTATCAAGGTCGAATATCTTTGGCGATCCCGTCTGTGATATTTGACATGAAACCTTCCACATCGGCGAGGTGACCGAATGTCGAACACTCAACAATGCATTCATATAAGGTGCATAACAAATAGCTCGACGAAGACGAGGTGGTTCGGACAAGGGAAAAGGTCACATGGAAGGGCGCTATGTCTTTGATCGAATGACTGGATTCAGAGCACGAAGTCGCGGCCATTGATGATCTGCAGCAAAAAAATATCGGCCCACACACCCAAAAGAGCTACCGTTGGATGTTGCACATATGTACAACGATCGTATGACCAAGCAACTTGTTCCATGAGAAACGTCGTAATCCCTTGAATATATGTAACACAAGGCGGAGCGGAAAGCACGGAACAAGCGTAGTCTTCATAGTAATAAAATACGTAAAAAATGAGGCCAATGGCCCCGTCAATTCATAGCCAACGGACCCCTCACAAGCAAAATGTAATTATCCATCATCCCACCAAGGGACCCGCGTCTGACACGCAGCACGTCAATGCCCCCCAGTAGCGGGCACCCACCAGCATGTTCGTTGACGCGACCCACACAACGACGCGGGCACACCACTGACCGAGCGAGGCCCATCGCCAAAACGGCTGGAAAACGCACACCCGATTCTCCACATGGCATGTCCTCTCTGTCCCTCCAATTAAGGGACCCTGATACTCTCAGACAAGACAAAGCTCGCAATATCCTGCGACTCATGCAAGTTGAATATCGCCGAACCGCAGCCAAGTTGGCGTAAAAGTGGGTCTTCGGTGCGTGCTCAGTCTCTAGAAGGTCCCCCCCAAAGGGCCAGCCAGCGTTCCCCCCCCCCTACCCCCTACACCCCTACACCCTTACCCCTACCTCCCCATCATTCGGACGGACCACGCACCGGACAACGGAGCTGCAGCGTTGACGCGAGCGAGCGGAGCAGAGCAAAGCAGAGCAGAGCAGAGTAGCAAGAGCGTTAAGACACACAGCGTACTTACTACTTGTACCATCCCCAGTCCAAACGCCAAAGTGTCAAATCATTGCTTTTTCGCCCGTAATGTGATGTGATGTGATGTGCGCAAAACTCCCCCTCGCCCCTGTCAAACTACTTTACTTGACTTGACTTTTGACTTACTCCGAAGTAGTCACCCAACTTCACCAATTGCTCACGACAAAACGACAAGGATACGCCCAGTTTCGGGGGCCCCCCTCCCCCCATGACGGATCAGCGTTTCTTTTTGTTCGGTTGTGCTTCCCTTGTTGTTCGCGTCATCTTTTGAAAGAGAAGGGATGATGGGGGGATGGGGGGGGGGAGATTCAGGGAAGGAAGGACGAGCGTATGTTGGAGACACACACGCACACACAAACACACGCGCGCATGCAATCTGCTGGTCTTGTAAGCGCTAGTTACGGTATTTGAGAGCCGAAAGGACGGGGGGGTTCTGGTCTCCGTGTTAGTAGGCTTGGATTTCTGAAATCGGTGGAGTGATTGGTGGCGGGTTTTTCTGTGTCTAGATTTTTTTAGGGGGAAGGGTCTTGGAGAATTGAGTTGGGGGGGATGCGTGGGAGATACGTAGCATGTTAGGTTGAACTGAGTTGTTAGGTTGCCAAGAAGCGCGACACGAGAGGTGCCGCGCATGTACGACGGAATGTTCGTATAAAAGGCCAAAATAGTGGGATTTTACTGCTTTTTTCCATTCTGTTTTTCTTTTCTTTTTTTGCGAGTGAGACTATTGAAAGTCAATTCATTCACGAGGTGTGAGTCGTTAACATTTCGCTTCCCCAGATTTGTCCAAAAATAAATAGTTGGTAATATCGAGTCTATGGCAATCACATCTCGCCTCGAACAGGAAGAGATATTAACAATCTATTTAACTTTATTAACTTTGGTCTTCTTCAACCCTTTGAGGAGGGAGCTTTTCCGCCATGCACATAAGCTTACAATACCACTATATCCTGTTTCAAATTATATCTTCATATGATATAGACAGTCAGACGGACTTGCTGACAGAGCGGATGAAGTTTGTTTTGCATGTTTATGTCTCTCGTGAACTTTCTTGTCAACACCTATGCCTGATACGATGCGGAAGTGTGCTGCAAAATAGTAATACGTTAATGGTCGCTTTGGGTTCGCGGGTGTGTAGCCGGTGGTCAGCTGGATAGGCGATACAAGGGGCATCGATGACGGTAACGATGAGAATGATGGCTGAAGTGATGACGGAATCGATTCTAGCTGGACAGATAGATCAAGCATCAACTATTTTTCATCACAGCATTGCTGAGTCTGCCATCCTATCCAAAATGAAAGAGGTAAGAAGAAAACAGCATGATATAGACTTTGTCTCCACGAGTTTGGCGTTGCAGTGGCGGATGTGGAGGCGATAGTGCAAACATTGTTTTACGTACCTTCCCGCGCTGAGAACATGAACAGCCATACTCTATTCCTTTTTCTTCTTAGTGAGAATAGAGAGAAAGTGTGTGCGTGTATGTGTGCGTGTACTGCAGTCTCGAATTGTAACGGAAAGCGAGGAATAAAGGCACAATCGCTCAAGTACAGGCCAAGCAATGACATGGCAAACTTTACGCACCTACACATATATATATATATATATGTGTGTGTGTGTCTGTATACACAGACATGTACATGCCCGGCGCGGCAAGATTCTCGAACCATGTGTGCGCAAGAATTAAAGTTCATATGTGGTATTGCCTATAGCTGCGTTGCAGGGCTAAAGGCGGTTGAGTCGTAACGAGGCCAAAGCAAAAGTGCTCGGGGGGTTAGGGGACGCGAGGCGAGGCGCGGGAGACCAGTGGGCGAAGAAATCCACGTGGATGTGGATGTGGATACGGACAAGGACAAGGAGGCCTGCCGATCCCAAGAAGTTTCCAGCCGATAATCAATGTAGAGAGTGAGAACCAAGGAGCGAAAACAATACCAAGTGGGTGAATGGGACGCCATCGGTGATATTTCGGTGAGTTTGTGATTGATCCTGCCGCGCACGTTGAGGAGAGAAGCAGGAGGTGGGGGGGGGATGTGATGATGGACGTGGACGATAGAAGAACCAGGGAAGGTTTGTACAAAATAGGTATACAGGGTGGGAAAATAAAGTAGGTATGCTTGTATGTTGGTGCGAGTAGTAGTCATGATAGTAGTGGTTGAATATCGTAGATACACACCTACTATCATGTCACCAGGTCCCTCAAGAACCTGCCCACGCGCTCTATCACTCACTTACCTACTTGCTAGCCATACGCGGTAGCAAACCAACACCATAATCCACCCTTATCGATATATCGTACGGTCGGCTTCCAGCAAGGCAAGTAACCCAAACTCCGCAAGCATATCCCTTGTCAGGTCAAAAGCCGACTGACTCGCCACCATGTACAAACCCTTGACCACTGTGCAAACAGCGGCAGCCCCATCAGCGATCCCGTCTGACGCGTGGCTAAGCCCATGGTCCATGGTCTGATGTCGATGATCAAGGTTTGGATAAGCATCCAACACGGTAACTTTGTTGGGGCCACCGGTAGCAAGAGTCCGGTAACTCGCAACGGGCGAGGGTGCTCGTTCTCTTTCCGTCTCACTCCCGCTATTCCGCTCTCTCTGGTTGGGTGGCAGTCATGCCCGGTGTTCCCGGCTGCGAGTTGGGTGCACGAACGTGGACAGGAAGATCCAAGGGAGAGATTGAAAAATCATATGCTTGCATCGGAAAGCAGCCTTGATTTTATTTTATATTCGGGAAGATTTTTCATTGGTCCATGGCATGTTTGCATTTTTACTACGGTTTTGTTGCCTCTTGTAGTATTCATGTGCCGGGGATGAGGAACGCGAAGCTACTATGTCGGTGTAGTGAAGTCATGGAGAAGATTCGCAATGTGGGACGCTGAATCTTCTGTGACAAATGCATATGTATCTTTCCCGTTGCGTATGACGACAGGAAGGCAAGTGAGTCGTGTGGGCTTGCGGAAGCCGGGATTGTGAGTCGAGATAGGTAAGACAGCGGCATTGTCCTTCCTAAGCGATGAGGCTGAAGATTCGGATATAGTGAGGGGGGATATAGGTACCTAGTTCAAGATGCAAGCGACATAATCGTTAGGTCGCAAACGCAAACGCACTGTGATGCTGTACTGGCTGTGTATTGGTATTTGGGGTTTGAAAACGAGAAGCTGCCATGGCGAGGACAGCTGTGTGTCTCGAGTCAAGGATGGAACAGACGACTGGGATACCCTAGAAAAAGAGCCATTGTACGGCAGTTGAGTTGTATATAAGTAGTACACACGCGCGGGATACAAACAAAAGTCGTGACTCGGCGTGGGAGCATAGTTATCAAGGTTGTAGTATGTTATGTGGAAGATCACTGCGGGTCGTGGTGTGGAAGTCGGCGAGGTACCATGGTGCCTTTGTCATGGGAGCTGATTGGTGATATTGCGAGCTGGTCTAAAGAGGGTAGGTACAGTAGCTAATTCGGCAAGTAGTTGCGGTTCCTTAACCAGTAATCGAGTTGTTACAGCTCTACTCTGACAAACAGGGAAGGTCCTGGCATGTCTAAGACAACTGCTGCAGTCCGTGTATGAGGACAACTGCTATGACGACAACGGCAGTGAAGAAAATTGTCATGAGTTTCTTGTCCCTGTATTCTTAATTCCAAGCCCGCGGAGGAGCAATACTACGGAAATGATCCATTACCCTTTACATACCGACTTTTTGTAATCGACTTGGAGGACTGATACAAAACACTTAAACTTTGGAATGCAGTGTGCTATGGTGGGGCCGGATGGACTCGAGATTGCTTTTGTACTGCATTTCTGAAACTCGACCGATAGTGCAATCAAAGTTACATCGCGTTGGGCAGGGCGCGACGAAGAATCGAGAGATCTGGACAAAACAAAGTCAATCGTTCAGGTGATGCTGTGGAGTCGAACGTACCTTTTCAGCGGTTCTTGCATATCGGCCCGGCATTGCGACGTATTGCTTCTTTCCAAAAGCAGATCGCTGCGCATGGCCAAGCTCCGAAAGACAAAAGGATATGCATGCAACTTCGTCCAGAAAAATCAATCCTTGACCGTTTACCCAGCAGATCACCTGTTTGCTTTTGTCGCAACCAATTACCATGATACCGTGCGGTGAAGTGTGCTCTTTCTTTCTCCTCCCAAGCGGCTCAACTAAAGGAAATGCTTCAACACCAAAAGTGCAATCCCCACCGCAGATCAGGATTTAGCTTCCCCATCCCATGCTCTTGCACTTTTTCCATCTGCAATAACCTACCAGGGTGGCAATAGCAGCCATCGACGTTGTTTAGCTATCTTGCCATTTTGAGCAGGTTTCGTCCAGGAAAAGGAAGAATGTGAGACAAATCCCATACGCCTTGAGAATGATCTGATACCAGCTACATGTGCCGCGTTCGAACATGTGGGTAGGCCCCGAAATTCGAGGTTGCTTCGTCGTCTACTCGAAAGGTGTTGGCAGCGATAATGATTTTCCGCGAATGGCGGAGAGACGGAGGGCATCCTTATTACCGGCTCAATTGGGAATGGTGAAACGTGGACTTGGTAAACGGATGACATGGGAAGCAGGGAATCATCAGAGCCATGAGTACGTACACACAACTCTGAGTCGCCACTCCAAAAAAGACTTGTAGACAAGACTTGTTTTCATGATGATTGATATTGTTGTTGTTGTTGTTGTTGTTGTTGCACTTGCTGAATTATGGGCAGAATCGTACAAGCTTCTTGTCTGTTTGAGGTGGGGCATCAAAGACCGGAAGTTGCATATTGGCCGAATCGAAAATACAGGATGTTATTTTACAAATGACTCTTGTCAGCACCTATGTATGCGTATATGCAGGTACATGGTGACACGACATGTGTCAAAGTTTTCGTATTGCCTTCTGTTGGATTGTGGCGTTTATAGTCAGTTACTATTGTACTTATATCCTTTGTATTGAGTCGATAGCCGATACGATTGTGGATCCATGATGCGAGTTCCACTTTGCAAGTGTCCAGATGCGCAATGAAAGGGCTGGGGGGCTTTGGCAACTACGCCGCAGCAAAGGCACATTGTAGCATGAAATTTGTCATCATGCGAAAGCGTGACATCTGCAACGTAAAGAGAGAGAAAAATCCTGTCTCTCGTAACTGCACTGAATCCATGGTGAAGAGCAATGACTCTCGTATCATTTGGCAAGATAGTTTCAAGTAGACAGAGCCGGGTGCTCTTCCGAGATGTGGAGTAGAGATCAGCCATGTTCAGCAGGGCTGGTATAGAGGCGGGCACTGCAACTGAAGATCGACTTTAACGCCATCGTTGTCGCAGGGAAGAAAGGCGGCACGCGGAAGCCGGGAGGCTCGATGAGATGCAGGACGGAGCGTTAGTGATGCGAGAGGAGGTTGAATGCTAAGCACATACGTAATATAGGTAGCGTCTTGAGAGTCGCTTAGGACGATCCCATGGAGCGCGGCAAAGAATCGGAATTGGCCTGGTCCCTTGAACTAGTCGCCTGTTGAGCGAGTGAAACGTTGCGAAAATAGCACCTTGGCTTTGATTACCACTTAATACCTCAGCGAGGACAGCACATATATCTCAAACCCGAGATTCTTGCCGTATACATATATGGAGTATTGTTTTGTTGCTGCTGGGGTCTGTATTGCCTATAAAGTTTTTTTTGGTCTTGGAGACGGGCGTCAGTGAAGTATGGAGCGCAATGACAGATGACTGTTCATGACTGTAACAGGAAAACTCTACAACCAGTACTAATGTGGGGATGAACGCCTCGTCTTGCAACTGAGCGCATAAGAGCTGGGAAGCCGCATATGCTGCGGCACATGGAGCACTACTCGGAGAAAAGATATCTGACTGTGCCGCCCTTTCTGTGCCGCAAACATGCATTCAAAGTCGTTCACATGACGCTCTGTCACCATGGGGCAGGGAGATATCAGTGCCCAAGCCTCGGTAATATTGCGTCGGAGTAGAGTAGGATCCGTTCATTGGAAGACCCACAATCCGGCCCGCGCCCTCGGGTCGTCGTCGGCCTTGCATGCACACAAGATGTGGCACAGCCATACGACGGAGATCGAGGTCCTACCGAAATGCAAGTTGGCCGACGAAGAGTATGGGCTTTAGCATGTCGGGTTCGCCTCGTAAAAACCCTGGGCCAAGCATGAAAAACTTCAACATGCGTTAATTTGATTGGCGGGTGGCAGTAAGTAAGTAGAATATGGCGATAAATCTAGAGCGACCACTTGGCTCACACGAATTGTGCAGCCATCGGCAATGAAGTCGGCGATGCGAGTGCCGGCAGCTAATGCGTGCCCGCGGCTGGTAGCTTTCATAGCAGTCGCGCTACGGGTCACTAGCTTTGGTCAATGAGATACCCGCACGATGAGTTCGCAACAGGAGGTCAAATTGGCTGGTTATTGGCTCATTGAAAGAGACTTATGATGGCGAAATGTCATTGCTGTTAAACGATGAGCGGGAGTGGGTTGCCACCGGGTGCCATGCGTCTCAAAAGTAGGCCGATCAAGGCGCTTCAGAGAGATAGGGGCACTTGCACTAGCCCCCCCCATATCCACAGAGGGAGGAGATCAGCGCGCTTCGACGACGATCTTTGTTTACACGGAAACTGGGCCTCTTTTGTGGCGTACTACGATACGATACTACTTTGGTTCCTGATCATCAACCGGGCTATGTCGGGTGTCAAGATCGCCAGCATGCCACTCGAAGTCTATGCCTGACTGTCATACGCTACCAGTGTCAAAAAGCGCCAGTCGGCCAATGAGGCATCTGGGCTGTGGTTTTGGAAAGACACATCAAGTGACACTAAATGTCATTTATTTTACCCAGGCGGGTGGAGTGTGTAAAGACATCCTGCTGCATATCTGCCGATCCAAAGCCATGGCGCTGAATGGCATATTGGCTGCCAGGTAGGGTAGTGGGGCAATTGTTGAGCGATTGGCTAGTGCCGTACGTTGTATAGGTCAGATACGGATTACGATGGCGAAGTATAGAATGAGGCTGGTGTGCACATAGCTGGAAGTACCTGCATGGCGAAATAGCGCTAGCATGCACTGTTGATCAAGTTTGCAGCTCGTAAAAGCAAGTCGGGTTGCGGGTAGATTCCCCACGGGCTGTGGGGGGGAGGAGGAAGGGGAGAGCAAGACAGAGAGGCATCTGGCGATATACGAACGGAGACGAGTCCGTCAAATGCAGATTTCTACTCGCAGATGGACGCTAGGAACATAGCGTCGTCATGATGATGCCAAGAGGGCTGTCAATATTTTTTCTTGGTCGGCCATGTCGCGGGTTATTTGCAAACGCAGCCTATGGTACATATGTATAGTAGTGCGAGTTTAGGTCCAACCTCACACGTCCGGCCGTCGGAAGCTTTATGGATGACGACGCGATTGTGCTATATACTGTGGGTGTTGCAAACTTAACGTTATTGCCAGTATGTTGTTGAGCGGATTGAACAGTGCAGTGATCATGGGCATTATGTAACAGAGCTGAAGCATGTGAAAGCTTAGTTGTTGGGCCCGTTAGTATGGTATGGATACGACAGCAAAATGGGGTGGTTCTTGGCAGGATAGTTTTGAAAGCCACCATGAAGCGTAGTAACACAGGGAAATACAGTCCAATGGGCGTCGTGGACTGCAGGATGGCCAGCGTCGTCACGGTACTAGATTGCTCCAAGTACTGCGAGAGGACGCATTGATGCTAGTGGGGTGCCGGGGTCTGGAGCATCGGGTGCCGGGTCGAGCATGACGTGTGCGCGGACGGCATTATATATCGTGTGGCAGTTTGGAAGCAAGACCAAGAGCAGTAAGAGGATGGTAGCACTGCAGTAGCAGGGCTCTAGCAGCCGCAGTTACAGCAGTTGCAGCAGTTGCAGCAGTAGCAAGGCACACGGTGCAGACGCCATGCCGTCAGTTGGTGTGCTCGCGTGCCATCGGGCCGGCCGGGGAATCGACGACGGCAGCGGTAGCAGCAGCAGGATGCAGCAGCAGTGCTATACTAGAGGGCGTACTACTGCGAATGTACAGGACAGCCATGTGGTCGAGATGAACGTGGATGGTGGATGGTGGGATGGAGCAACGGCCGTGGCAACCGGGGAGCGTGGGCCGCCGGAAATTGCCCTCTCGGGCATAGAGGGACGCATTCGGCGCGGGATGATCTTAGCTGTGGGCTGTAGGTGCAGGCTCATGCTGCCAATTCCAGGCCCTCGAGTCTGCGACTGGGGGAGGTGGATTCGCAGTGGGGCTTTGGGCAGGCCTGTTGCTGCAGGCCCTCGGTCGCGTCTGCACAGGTGCCCTGGGCTAAGCGGGGCTTGATGCAAGCCACTGCACCGCACCCGATTGTGCGTGAGCGTGTGCGTGTGCGTGTGCGCCTTGCACGTCGAGGGCTGGGCGTGCGACGGGCACGTCACAGCACCGTACCGCACCACGCACGGGGGGGACGAGGGCGGAGGCGACGCCAGACGCGTAGTACCGTTGCTGGCGGAGATTTGGCTCACACGACGGCCACCAGCGATGCTAGCGGGCGGCAGCAGTGGATTTGGGCCTCTTGCGCTATTGTACGCCGCGCAGCCCAAGCCTGTCATTGCCGCCGCGGGTCGTGGTGAAGGCGGACGTGGGCGCAGGCGCGGGCGTGGGCGTGGGAGTCAGTCGTGGGAGCAGATATGGATGTGGTGGTGGTGGTAATGGGTGGGTGGGTGGATGGATGGATGGATGGATGGACAAGTGTATGTGCATGTTATCGCTATCCCGGCCCGGGGGGGGTGTCGTCGGCTGGGTGAATGGGTATGTGTGTATGTATGTGTGTGTGTGGATGCATAGTAGTCGCAGAGAGCAGTGTCCCCCAACGTCGACGGCCAAAGCACAGCTGCACCAGCGCCAGTGGCAGGGAGAAATGCCGGGGACAACCCACGGGCTGCTCCCCTAGCACTGCACGGCCGCCGCGCCGCGAATCAGCTTCACGCCGTGCACTCACAGGGCATGGGGAGCAACGCCGCCGCCCGCCAACGCTCCTTGACCCTGGCCTTGCACCCCTGCACCACTGACAGTCCACCCCTGTCCTGCTATTCATGAATCTTTTTGCACAGCAGCACCAGCCTGGCCCAAGGATTCCATCGTGATGTGATAATAACACACGCCCAGCCAGTCTGTCCAGCCTCGACGACCCTCCGTCTCTGCAGCCTCAGCCTCTCCCTGCCCGTCGTGCCAATTGCCCCCTCAGCCGGCTGCTCCTGCCTGCACAGCTCCCTCCGCCCGTGCCCTTGCTTTCTTTTCCAGTCGCTCCTTCCCTGGCCTGCAGTGCGCCTGCCTCGCAAACGAACCGTTGGAAGGAGCCGCCGCCGCCCCAGCCCTCCCCCTGCAAACAACCTCGACAGTCAGGCCGACCCTTGCAATCCTAATCCTCTGCTTCTTTCCTGCTCCGCGCCGCAATCGCCATTACAAGATAGAGCCCTACACCCTCTCTTCAAGCACTGGCTCCTGCCCCTCCACAGCAACCGCAACCACACACACCCCCCCCTCTCAAACGCCTGCACGCCTGCACGCCTGCACGCCTCGACGAGAGACAGACCGCGTCTGAGCTTCTTCTACTCGCTCCTTCCACCCTTTCACCCACAATTGCCCTGTGCCACCTTCTGTCTCCCGGAAACACACCCCGTCCCAGCTTTCTACCCGCCCGCCTAATTCACTATTGCCATTTTCCCGGCAAACATCAACACCACTGGCCCATTCGCCCACCCATTTCCATTCACTGCAACATCTGTCACGCTCTGCTTCATCCTCACCCTCTTTACATTCACAGCGCGCTAGTTGCTGTCACATCGGGTATGTCACTTTCCGTTTGCCTAACTCCCCCCCCCTCCCCCACCCCCCATCTCCTGCTCCACTTGCCTGCTTGGGCTCTCCTCACACCATTGTCGTCGTCTCTCACTCCTGCTTCTATCCAACATTGTATTAACCAGTCAACAACAAGTACACTGCCAACGTTCCACACCTCTCGTTTTACATACACCAGGCCCGTCTACCAAATGCTAGCTACACATGTATGCACGTACAGCGCCTAGTTAGCGACCTTTCCTAGGACTATTTCGCCTCGCTTTCGACATGGCGTCCCCCAACCACCAACAAGAAAACATGGACAAGCGATCCAGTGCACTTGTTGCACCCTTGAACATTCACAAGTCACCTAGCAGGTCACGCTCTCGTACCGCCATCCGCGGCCATAGTCGACAGTCATCCTCAAGGGGCACTCTTGGAAGCCACTCGCAAAAACACATGTCGCCTCCATTGACCCCAAAGTGTTCGACCGAGGCCATGGCCCCACACCAATCACAGCAACAACAACAACAACAACAACAACAACAACTACAACAACCCCAATTTCACAACTATCTTCGCGCCTTTTATCACTACAACCCAACCTCGACCGTTTCATCATCGTCGACGGACGAGTCTTCCATCACCGTAGCCATTAACCAGGGCGATGTCATCCTCGTCCATTCCGTTCATCCAAATGGATGGGCCGATGGCACGTTGTTGGCCTCAGGCGCCCGTGGATGGCTCCCGACCAACTACTGCGAACCTTATGACCATCCCATTATTCGAAATCTGCTGACTGCTCTCACATACATCTGGGATCTTGTCCGCGACGGAGAGAATGGCGATCTGGTCGCCTTTTCGAGACAAGACTACGTCCGAGGCATGATCGTCGGCGTACGACTTTTCCTTGTAAGTCCGGTTCATTCAGTGCATCCGCATTTTTCATCTTTGAACCTCCTGCTAATTCTTATCAGGAAAGGACTGAGTGTCTACAGAAAGACTCGCGGCTTGTTCTGGCCCATGTAGGTTTGCGTCGTATGCGCAAAGCCCTGTTGGGCGATCTCTCTACCCTCGTAAAGACAGCAAAGTCCTTCCAGGAGGCTTTGCAATCAAACGAGCTACCTCTCCCCGTATTTGAGCACATGGATGAGCTTGTGTTCAAATCGTTCAAGCTCGTCACCAGGGCAGTTCGTTTTCTTGACATCTGGACAACAGATGCCGTCTCTCTGTCACTGTTTGAGCTAGATGATGTGGACAACCGACCACTCACCCCGCCTTCGGACGCTGCAGTGGAACCAATTACAACATCGGCCCCATCGACCGACGATAGTGCCTCGGCGAATACTTGCGATTCCCCAGTCACACAAGCCAGTGGATCGACACAGGACGACTGGTATACTGGATCCACCCAATCATCGCGAAACCTCAGCCGCCTGTCCGTTGCCTTTTCCCTACCCTCTGAAGCAGATTCTGTTCAATCATCAATACTACATTCTCAATCCGGATTTCAGTCGAAACGCACCTCTATGACACACCGCTTGTCGTACACGCGCAAGTCATTCAATGCGCACAGGGGAAAGCTTGCTTCCGAGAAACTCAACACTGCTCATGACGCTTTTTTGGGCTTTATTGGCTCTTTTATCGGCTTGCACCTGCAATCGCGCTCTTCGGACGAGCTAGCCCAGACCACCAAAAACTCCGTCGTTGCTTGTAAACAACTCCTCACAGTTGTTGAGGAAGTATGGGAACGCGACTCGCGAAGGTCTAACCCGCTCGAAGAAGCACGAGACGCCATGTACGCCCGTCTGACCGAACTTGTGCAAGCTACCAAGGACATGTTTATCCAGGCAGATGCAGAGGGCGAAGAAGTCGTGGCGCCAGATGCTGGAAAGCAGATTGTCAAGGCTGCCACAAGCTGCGTACGGGCCGCTGGTGACTGTGTCACCAAGGCTAGGGTTGTGATTGAGAGGATTGGTGATTTTGAGTTTGAAACTGAGGCTGCTGGTTTGGGACTAGAGAAATCGATATTCCAGGAACCCAGCCCCAGTGAGCAACAGCAACCAACAGTTGAGAGGCCTGCCTCACCCAAGCCCAACGAAACTGTCATGGAGACCAACAAGCCACTGCCAGCACCGCCAACCGAGGAGCCTGAGGAGCCTGAGAAGCTTGAGAAGCCTCTCCCACCTGTTGTCTCTGAATCGAAGCCTTTGCCTGAAGTGCCACTCCCTTCGCCCATTGAAAAACAAAGGATCAGCCTGCAACCAACTCTTCAGCCAGTCATTGTCGAAAGCCCAACTGCCGTATCCTTCAGATCGTCCCGTGCATCTCTGCCGCCTCTCGACGCTGTGCCCACCCCGGTACTGAATCCATCCACATTGTCTGAGTCGGCTGAGAGTCCTGCAAGCGCTACTCAAGAAAGCCTCCCTGGCTCTTTGAATGCTGAAAGCGTCATCGCATCTGTCACCGACAGCGCCAGTACCTATCACTCCAGTGCACGAGGCGGCTCCGTGAGTGCCGAGTCTCTTGTCTCGACCCGTGCTACTACGCCAGACCACTCGCCTTCCAAGAAACAAAGCTGTCAAACCTTGGTCAGCAGCGTTGGCAGTTGCTCTGAGCTTCAGCAGCTGGCCAACGAGGATGCTGCTGCTGGCGAGGAGCACCTGTTGGAGACATCGTACGTGCACGAGCTAGTTTACAACAAGGATGGCCAGATCTCAGGCGGTTCGCTCCCAGCCCTGGTAGAGCAGCTGACGACGTACGAGTCCACACCAGACATTGTCTTTGTCAATGCCTTCTATCTCACCTTCCGCCTTTTCACCACACCGACTGAACTTGCACAATGCCTGATTGACCGTTTCGACTATATTGGCAATAGTCAAACTGTGGGTGTACCGGTCCGTCTTCGAGTTTACAATGTTTTCAAGGGCTGGCTTGAAAGCCACTGGTCAAGCGACACCGATTGTGCCGCCCTGGACGTCATCTTGGCATTTGCGAATGGAAAACTCCGAACTGCTATACCTGGTGCCGGCAAACGACTAGCGGAATTGACATCCAAAGTAACCGAAGTGAGGGCCGGAGCCCTTGTACCTCGCTTGGTGTCGTCGATTGGTAAGACTAGTGCCTCGAATGCCACATTTACACCCGCCGACAGCAACGTTCCAACGCCGCTCGTTAGCAAGAGCCAACTCAATGCTCTCCGGGCCAGCAAAGAAGGAAAAGCACAATGCAGCATCATGGATTTTGATCCTTTGGAGCTTGCCAGACAGTTTACCATTATTGAATCGAAGCTCTTTTGCGCCATTCAACCAGAAGAGCTTCTTGCTCTCGAATGGACCAAGAAGAAGGATTCCAAGGCACACAACGTCAAGGCAATGTCAACTCTTTCGACCGACCTGGCAAACCTGGTTGCCGATACCATTCTGCAACTTGAAGATGCCAAGAAGCGAGCAGTCATCATCAAGCAGTGGGTTAAGATTGCAGCCAAGTGCTTGGAGCTGCACAACTATGACTCGCTCATGGCCATCATCTGCTCCCTCAACTCTTCCATGATCATGCGTCTCAAGCGGACGTGGGACCTTGTGTCAACGAAGACCAAGGCTCGCTTGAACGAGTTGAAAGCAATCACCGATGTTGGACGTAACTACGCGGTACTGCGACAGCGTCTTCAAGATCACATGGCACCATGTATTCCTTTCGTCGGCATCTACCTCACAGATCTCACATTCATCGATGTCGGTAACGGTACTACGCGACAGCTCCCTGGTGACCCTGGGTCTGATAGCGTTTCTGTTATCAATTTCGACAAGCACATGAAGACTGCGAAGATCATCTCCCAACTGCAGTCGTTCCAAGTTCCCTATCGGCTAGCCGCCGTCCCAGAAATGCAAGACTGGATGGATAGCCAGATACAACGGATGCGTGCGAGCGACCAAGCCAACGTTCAAAACTACTACCGTCGTTCATTACTTCTCGAACCGCGCGACACACCGCATTCCACAAGGGGTTCGCCATCCATTGACAACAGTGCCCAGAGCATCTTTTCAACTGAAAGCCGAACCACCTCGAAGGACAAATTCGAGTTCCTCAACTTCAACTTCTCAACATCGAACCTCAAAGGTTCCTAGACTTGTTTACTTCGCTTCATCGCGTGTTTTCTTTTGTGAGCCTTACTCTCTGGTCTCCTCCCCCAGATTGGTTCGGTACTCACATGTATACCGGCTGGCACTTTTGATTCACATACGTTAATCTTCTTGTTTTTTTTTGCGTTTTTGTTTCTTTTATTCTCGTCCGTCATGCCTCGGGCACTCACGATACCAATGCCGTAGTTTCTTTTGTCTGTTTTATACCACTTCAGCGATTTTCTTTTTGGGTGGCAATTGTCTTTTTTTGGTGGCAGACTACAATCATCTGCTCAATATTTCTTACATTTTGCATAACCATTTGGACTTGGAAAAGCCTGTAATAACTTGGGTTTTCGGCGTTGAAAAGAGAGAAGATTCCGCTATCGTAGCAAACGGCCTATCAGTGTGATGGTAGGGGAAAAGCATCACAACAGGAGATGCAGGAAGAGAAAAGGGGTTTTCCTATAGCTGTGGTGTCTGGCCTCAGAAGTCAATCTGGTCGGCACTTTTGCAAATGAAAGAAATCATCAAAGAAAGTCTTGTTTTGAAAAGTGATTGGTGCGCACGTGGTGGCAAGGGCTTTGAAGTTAATACGAAAAGACCGAGGAGATACACACGCATGTGTCAGTACTGCTAAGCATACCTTGGCTGTTAGATAGTCGCCGAGTACAAAATCATTCGGGATCTTTGCACTCACGACGGTCCATCCAAAACAATGCATACGAGTCCTGAACACTGCAATCTACACCTGCAACCTCTTAGCGCTTATCTTTTGAAACGAAGGTCTTTGTAGAGCACGACGAGGCACAAAGACGTGGTGGTGCTTGTACATGCTGGCTACAAAGCTAGCGCCCTCCGAGTACGGCGAAGTCCCTCTCTTCTCGGGGTTCCGCGAATTCCCCGCGCCGATGACGAGCATGCAGTCACCTGTTTAAGAGAAGCACAAACGAACAATCATCTTTCTCTCTCTCTCTCTCTCTCTCTCCAAAACAAGCATCTACACACACTTATATTTATATATTTACATTAAATTCTCCATCCCCAAACATACACCCACGCTCAAAGATTAGAAGAAGAAGAAAAAACACCACATACAAAGAGAAGGAACCCCAAGGGGAAAGAAAAACATGGCCCCCCCCAACAACAACAACCACCTCCTCATCGACGTCCGCACCCCATCCGAATTCTCCACGGGCCACCTAACTTCGGACCTCTCCCCCACCATCAACATCGAATACCAACTCATTTCCACGCTGCCCGCAGTCTACGCCGAGCGCGGGATCAAAGTCGCAAAAGACGACCGTATCACGCTCTACTGCCGCAGCGGGCGCCGCTCTAATCTCGCGCTGCAGACGCTGAGGGACATGGGGTTTACGAATGCGAGGGATATTGGGGGGCTGGAGGAGGCGAGGAGGGTGTTGGATCGCGAGTTGGTGGAGAGGCAGTTGGAGGAGGGGTTTGGGGAGGTGGGGGGAGAGAGGCAAGGGAATGTGGGGGGTGGAGAGGAGAAGGGGAAGGGGCATCAGAGGGTGAAGAGTTTTGGGGTTTTGGTTGAGGGGCTGAGGGCGTTGGAGGGGTGATGTGGGTTTTATTGTTTTTTTTTCATTTTCATTTTGGAGGGGTGGAGGGTTCCTTGGGCTTATTGAGGGTTGTCCCTGTCCTTACACGCTGGTGTTGGGGTGTTTGACTTGAAGGTTTGGTGGGATAGAAAGGTAGGCATGTATATACGGAGTGGAATATTGAACCTTGTCAATTCAGCAAGACGATGCCTGTCTTCTTGTTGATCTAATTCCGACGGTGGATTTGCTGGGGAGTTGGGACCGAGTAGTTGGGACGCGCACGTGTCCTCGTATTCTTATAATATTCTTATCTCTCGTTTCCCCTACCTTGGGTCAAACCTAGTGTCTGCGATACCCAGCAATGAACATGGGAATCTAACTTCGGCACTTGGAGATCTCGGCTACTCTCGTCTAGTTTCATTGACATAGTATGTTCTCTTCTCTTTTCCACCATTCATATCACATATTATCAACTTGAAAACTCCCCTGCTTTATCAATCGAGGTGCAGCTCACCCTCGAGTTCAGCATAAGGGTAGTACTTCTGCGTCTCCGTCCATAGCGTTTCTTCGTCTAACTGGCTTGCGTCCAAGCCTGCGATGATGTCCCTAGTTTATGTCAGCTGTGTATTCTCTTGCTTTGTGAGACTACTCACTTGTCCTCGGCCAACACCTCGAAGCCAGGAACGCAATCAATCAGTGCATAAATGACATAGCTTCCAATGAACGACCATGTGAATCCAACAAGAGCTTCCACAATCTGGATACCCAGCTGCCGTGCATTTCCGTCGAAGAAGACGCCTCCAACAATCTCCGTCACTCCGTCGTAGCCTGCAACTTCTTTCCGAGCAAAGCAGCCGGTCGATATGGTAGCCAGAACACCGCCAATACAGTGCGTTGCAAAAGTGTCGCCATGGTCTACCCAGCGCCAGCGTCGAGCAAAGTCGGTAAACTTGATTCGGAGTGCCTGACGGCAGACTAGTGCACCTAGAATGCCGAAGAAGAAAGATGTTGGTAGATCTATAAAGCCAGCCGAGGGCGTAATCATAATAAGCCCTGAGATGGCGCCCATAAAGCATGAATCCAAACTCCAACGCCCAACTTCCACGTACGTGTACAGCATCCACGTTAGCGCACCGGAAGCGGCACAAAGGTTTGTAACGCAAAGTGCCATGACTGACTTGAAGTTGAATTCAAGAGTCGTGCCAGCATCAAAAGCGAGCCATGAGCCCCAAATACTAATCATAGCCAGTAGCTGACAGAGCGAGTTGACAGGACGATGAATGACCAGATGCGACGGTGTTCGGGAAGACGACTTGCGTGAGCGGAACAGAGGATAAGAAAGATAAACAGACATGGCGGTTGCTGTTGCTCCGGAATTGATGTGCACAGGTGTTCCGCCGGCGAAGTCCAGGACGCCCAAATCCATGAGGAAGCCTCCGCCCCAGACCATGTGTGCTAGGGGGTTGTATATGAATGTTGACCACAACTACTCAAATCAGGATATTGACAGAATTCCACAAAGATTATTCATCTTACGAAAATAAAAGGTATGAGTGGCAATATGCGGCCTCTCTCACAGGCACCCCCGACGGCAATTGCGCACACCGTAGCCTGGAAGACGAGTTGAAAGAAGCTGAAGAGGACTGCGGGTATAGTTCCCACTGGCTCTGCCAAAACACCTTTGTGGAATGCATATTTGAAATCTCCAAATACTGCACCTCCTTCTCCATATGTTAATGTGTATCCGATGAGAAACCACTGTATTGAGCAGACAATGACGGAGAGAATTGCAGGCATAATTGCCGCAAGAGAGTTAGAGCGCGTAGTGTAACCACTGTAGGCAATGCCTACTGCCGGAATGATTCCCCAGCCTTGCTCAGTCAGCAAATACCATCTACCATTGTGAGATGCGAACGTACAAAAGACGGAGCAGACCAGTACGAAAAGAGTATCGGTACGGTCGCAAGCATCCCAGGCCTGCAAGACCTCTGTTGGAAGACCCATGGTAGGCTTTTAGTTTCGGGAACGACGTTACCCACGAACTATCAGGGAGGTTCCTTGTGGAAATTTCGTGACGATGTGGCTTTGAGGAAGGCGGAAGGCATGAATTTAAATAGAACAGGTGCAAGCAAGCCACTTTCGTTGAGCGCATGGTGTTATTGGTATCCACTCCACACACAAGAAATGCCTCGCATTGTGGCTTTCCGTGTGCAACGCTGTTCGCTAGGACGCACCTTCAATTGGTAGAGCCGAGGCGCAAGGTAGATCTTAGCCGCGCTCATAAGATAAGCAATGCGATGGTGACGGGTACAGATAGCCGGCTGGAGGCGTATTACTAGCCGATGCTAAGTACGGATGGCTGCATCCCTGGGGTTTGCGACAAGGTGCATCATCGCTATTCTAGAACGGCATGTATAAGGTCCAATTCCCTGAACGGTCCAATGACCGGAATGATGGGACACGACGGTATACATGAGGCCACAACGGGCCTTGAACGCCCCCGCATATCCCGCCACTGCGGGCCGCACCAACGCACTAATTTGTTTTGAGCCTCCACAAAGATAGGCAACTTCACCTCTCCGTTGCTAGGACATTACTTTTCCCCCAGGCTTCCAAAAAAAATGCTTGAACTCGACGGTTTCGCGGTAAGCCAGGACTTGGTACCTGCTGCGCCCATCAAATCTGCTGGGGTCTCCAAAGTCGATTTTGACGGCCTGTTATCACCCCCACTAAGCCTGCATGAAGATCTGAAGAACGGCTGTGGTGGGCAGCTGTGGCCCGCAGGCATGGTACTGAGTAAGTACATGCTGCGGAAACACCGCGATGACGTCGCTGGAAAGGAAATCGTCGAACTCGGTGCAGGAGGAGGGCTCGTTGGACTGGCCGTCGCAATAGGTTGTAACGTGGACAAGCCGCTACACATCACCGATCAGATACCCATGTTTGACCTCATGGAGCGCAATATCGCTCTCAATGGCCTGGAGTCATGTGTAAAGGCATCAGTGTATGACTGGGGTGAACCAACGCCATCGCAGCTACCATCTCATCCGGACATCATCCTCGCAGCCGATTGTGTGTACTTTGAACCGGCTTTTCCTCTCTTGCAGCAAACACTCAAGGATCTGATTGGCGAGAATACCGTGTGCTACTTTTGCTTCAAACGAAGAAGACGGGCAGACCTGACTTTTATGAAGACGGCGCGGAAAATGTTCGATGTGCAGGAGGTGGACGACGACCCAGACAAAGAGGTTTACTCGAGAGAGAAGTTATTCTTGTAAGCACCACGAGAGGCAAGGGAAGTTCTTTAGTTGACATAAGCAGGTATCGTATATCGAAAAAGAAGGCTTGACGAACTATGGTTGGGCAGTGCGCAAGGCCAATAGGTGGAGAGGAGTTGATGTACAACCACGGAACTGGATCACAAACCGCAACAAAAAAGACATATTTGTACAATGCCCGCTCTATATTATAGAGGCAGTGCCTCATAAAATTGACGTACTGACGACCAGTCGTGAGGATTTCTCCCTTGTCATCTTCTCCAGTACATGAGACGCAGCCACTCCCACACTTCCCAAGCCTCCCTTGAGCCTTCCTACAACAAACCCACCACAATAAGAAACCCTCCGTTCTTCTCCTGAGAGACTTCCTCTTGTCATAACCATGCCTTCCCGTGGCGCATGCCTGGGAAATTTGAATGCAGATCAAGGGGCTGATCTAGAATACTTACAAAGGCTTCAAAGCCCTAGAATCACTTCAGGGAGTATACCATATGGCTGGCGACTGCGTCTAAGCAAGATCATCAGTCTCCCACAGACGGATCTCGACAATGACATTCACCCTCTTTTCCAGAGCAGCAGATGGCCAGACCTCAGGCCAGAAGATTACACCCTGCTACTTCCCGCCCTCCGAATCGCATCAAAATTTATGAGCGAGCCCGTAATTCTAAAATGGTGGAAGCACACTCTATTCGGCGAAGTAAAACTCGACAAAACCCGCAGACGCTACTTGGCAAGCACACCCTACGAAACCAGCAACTATGCAAACAACGAACTACATGTCCTCCTCATCAAAAAACTGCCTCACGTACTAGAACTTATGTTTGAAAACCTCGACAAAAATACGTCACGCACAGATGGCTGCGCATTTGGCAGCAACGCAGCATATATCAAATTCCGCCACGACCTCGTAATGGCGCCTGTATACCCCTTCTTCGACACGCCACGCATCCTACTGCACTCCCAGTACTGGTTCAGTCTCAAGTACCTCTTGAGCCACGGCGGCTCCGCTCACGAACTAAAAACTGTATATCTACGAATGGCCATCACTCTTTGCCACGAACTCACGCACGTGGTTTGGCATTATCGTATCAGCAGGCAAGTCATGCCTTGGTAAGTTTTTTTTTCCCCCCAAATTCCTTCCTTTCCCAAACAAAGCATATAGCACCAAGCCCTCTTCTCCTCGAAATAGTATGAGAGAGAAAAAAAGAATTTATACTGATATAAACCAGGGCCCTTGAAATCGACTCCAAAGAGCCTCTCCACCAAGCCTCTGACCGCCTCGCCGAATTCGGTCATTCCTGGGAACACTACGTTTTCGGCGGTAGCATCTGGACTCTGGATCGCCCAGGCTTCTTCACTACATTCTACAAACCGCACAATCTCGGCGCTGCAGCATCGTCGTTTTCAAACGCGTGCGTTGTGGTGCCGCATTGGTGGATTAACATGTGGTCGTCAACGGGAATGTGGAGTCAGTTTGAAGATTTGTATAGGGGAGGCGAGATCAGACTGCCTGGGATGTGGGAGAGCGGGTATAGTTTGTGCCAGGGAAAAACGGACGAGGGTTGGACGCTGCATAAGCGGGGCGTGGCTCAGTTGGGTGGGTGCCGGACGCCGGAGGCGAGTGTGTTTTATCTGTGGCATGTGGTGAGGCCGATACTGCAGGTTATGCTTGCCGATATGCAGAGCATGGGCGGTTCGAGGGTGATGCGGAGGCTGCATACGGAGTTTTATGAGCTCCTTAGGGAGACGCAGTATGTTGATGAGTCTAGCCCGGAGACTTTTCGTCTGAGGAGGAGATAGTATGATGGAAGCAGAGTGTTGAGAGAATTGATCAGATCAAATAGAGATGATTTAATCAAACAGCTCCGTATATACTGAATGATGGATAAGATTTTTGGTTCCCGTCTACTTTGCACATGGACTTGGAATTACATGATGATCAGAACATAGAGCATATTTTACAAACTCGACATTTCGCCACACCAAATCAGTTGCAGCAAAGGCAGAAGTACAAGCATGACGTCTCGCCTTTAACACACATTGATCACTATATCGAATATTCAAGAGTGTTTTTCTCATTTTCATTTTATTTTTAATCGAGTATGTACACGAATCCTGAACCTGCTGTTTTTCCTTTTTCTTTGGAGAAGACAAAATAAAACGATGCCTAGTGATGGTGTTTCGTCTTTGTGCTGACTTTCCAACATAGCTCTTTGCTGTGTCTCAAAACCTGATATGCCCGTTTTCCCTTCAGACGTCTTGTTTTTGTTTGTAAAGATGCATAGCCTAGTAGTCGTCTCCACGGCTCAGCACCTCCTTGCACGTTGGTCTTAGGACAAAAGTCTACACTACATTAGCTTGCGTACCCAAGTGTACAGGTGTCAGTATCGGGACTTACGTGTTCGCTCTGTGCGGTATAACTTCCCTTGATATCGCACAGCGGTGGATACGCCTCTACGATACCTGCGCTAACCAGATTGTTCAAACCCAAAAGATACTTGTCGTGCCCCAGGCGATCAAGATATCTCCTGCAGAAAGGCAATGTGCCGAAGTTCTTGGTGATGGAGTTGAGTAGCGTCTTTGCTGACGAGACGCGAAGGGCGACTTTGGGTGCATCAGCGATCTTGGCATAATGCGAGGTTTCCATCTACAGAAGGAAGCAATGTTAGCGAGCTGCTAGCATATAGGATAAGAGAAATCTTACGTCGTCTCGGACATAACCCTTTCCTGTGCTACCAAAGGTCTCAATGGCAAAAGTTTCACCTTCTTCCATCTTTGTCTGGTCGCCTCCCTTGACGATGGGTACCGTCTTTCCTCCGTGAATGGTAAAGTGGCCAATGGAGTGACCGTTCAGGTTCCTAATACACTTTACGGGCAGCATCTGGCCCTTGATTTCTACCTCATAACTCTCCATGACTTCCTGGATAGCAGCACCAATGTCGCTCATGCGGACATCGATACCAGCCTCTTTGATACCGGCATTTGTAGCGGCCTTGCACGCGTTGATAAGGTTATCGTAGACGGGATCAAACGTCAGAGTGAAGGCACTGTCAACGATACGACCATTGATATGGACACCGAAATCGACCTTCATGACATCCTCGTAGTTGAGGACCATCTTATTGCCTGCGTTTGGTGTGTAGTGGGCGGCACAGTGGTTTATGCTGAGACCAGTGGGGAAGCCCATGCCCGCTTTCAACGCATCTCCGTCCTCAAGGCCTTGATGACCTGCCAGAGCGCGGACTGAGTCTTCGATGCCCTCGGCAATTTCAGTCAGCGACATGCCAGGCTTGATCCAGCCCTGCGCCCATTGTCGTACTTGACGGTGAATCTCTGCACCCTTGCGGTATTCGGCAAGGAAGCCATTGTTCATGCGGTCGAGGTGGCGCTTCTCTTCGTTGGTGGTTCGATACGAGTTCTCGTTGACGTATTCCTGGATTTCACCCTCTGGATATGAGTCGTTGGGGAAGAGCTCGTCGACACGGACTCGAGGTGGTGCCGTCTGCACCTTGGGTCCGCCCGCACCTGCAGCACCAGCCTTCTTCTTCTTTCTAGGCTTTCTCTTCTTCTTCTTTTTTGCTGCTCCTTCACCGGCCTCTGGTGCACCGTCCTCGGCTTCGTTGTCGTCGTCCGAGTCTTCGTGTTCTGCGTCGGCTGTGGGCTTGTCGCTATTCGGCATCGCGCCGTTGGCTGGCTTGCTCTGAGAGTCGTCCACTGCACGCTATTAGTCGTTGTGGCGATGTATAAACATGATCCCGGCAAAAACATACACTTCAGGTTGGCGACATCATCTGCTACCTTTGCGGCCATGTTGACTGTGCAACGAGGGGAGTGGTGCTAGGGTTGCGGGTTATCTTGAAATTTACGAGGGCCTTGTAACGCCCCCGCTAAGTTGCCCCGATGGCTCGGAGTCGCTGCAGTCTAATCCGACCCTGTGCTAGCCTCGTGACGGGCGATGACGTTCTCTATGCACTTCAGACATTCACTCAACCACCAACTTTTAATGTAACCCTTTTTTCATGCTGTTCTCGGGCAATGCCACCCCGCCCATCTGTTCTCCTGCGACCATTCGCTTTATCCTCGACTCCTCGGCCGGCGACCTTCAATGCGCCATACGTCTGCCACTCATGTCTCCATCGCACAGTACCTGCACCTCCGCGGCGCATACAACAAGTCTCTCACTTCCATGCTTCGACCCCACGATGTGCCGATACGCTGAAAAACCACTATGAAACGCTGCATTTGACGTCGAGCGCTTCTGCATCTGAGATCAAGCGCCAGTTCTACACATTGTCCAAGAAAAACCACCCAGACCATAACCGTAACGATCCCGACGCCTCTACACGCTTTGTCGCCATAAGCGAAGCATACCACGTCCTTTCTGTCCCTGAAAAGCGTGCACAATACGATGCACAGCTAGAGTCTGCGCAGCGGCAATCGCGCTGGGGCAAGGGTGGCAACGATATTCCCCAAGGGAGTTATAGCTCAGCCGCATTCGGGTCCCGCCCAGCAAGCGGGCTAAACAAGAAACGCAGCACCTTCCGAGGCCCTCCACCATCCTTTTACAAATCAGGGGGCTACGGGAGACATGGCGCAAAGAGAGCTGAATACGCATATTCGAGCCCGCATTCAGAAGGGGCAAATGCCAAGGAAGCCGGCCAGGAAAGCTACGGCGAGTACGGTGGCTTTGGGCCTGGCCAGCAGAGCCAGGGTAACGCAGTCCCGCACTTTAACGACCAACAGCATAGAGAGATGCACGAAAACGTGCAGGAACACATATGGGGCCGACGGAGAAAGATGCAGGGGACAGTCAAAGTGGAACAGGAGTGGGAAAAGGGCAACATGCTCGCCAACTTCATCATGGTGTCTGGCGTCATTGCACTCGCGGGCCTGACGGCAAATATCTTTGGCGATCGCCACGATGGCCATGCTACTACCAAGAGGAAAGAAACTACCTGATTGATACATGCATAGATTTCGTTTACTACTCTACCTTAGAAATCAAAGCACACTAGACACCACTTTTGTAAACGCTTTTCGCGTCTTCAAGGGAGATCGACAAAGGCCAGAGTAAATCCCTGCATTGCGTGTCCCTGATCTCTTGCGATAGGCCAAGACCAGGTGCCTGGTAACTTTTATATGTGGTGTCATGTCATGCCATGCCCTGCCCTGCCCTGCAGGTGCGTCGGCATCTCCACAAGCCTCGTTTCCCAACATGTGGGGAGGAACTAGCAGCGGTGCCTCCCGTCTCTACTGCTAGCAAGGGATCTGGTTCTAGAAACATTCCGGAAATCAATAGAAATACGCATGTCTGCAAAATCACATCTCACCATGCCCATATTTGACCATTCAAAATACATTATGTACATAGTCTTGAAAGGCTTGCATTGAAGAAGATTATCCTACTGCATAAAGCACAAGACTATTAGTCTTCTTTCCAGACTATATTGATATAATGCCGCTTCGCGAGAACCAAAGCAAGTCAAAGCCTCTGTTCATTTTTTCTCCATCCTGTCATCTACTACAGGTGCATCCCGAAGAGACGCTTAACCCTCAAAGGTGAAGCTGGTGCCGAGCTTGTGGCCGGCCTCGTTGAGCTTCTGGGTATCGAAAGAGCCACCAATGCCAAAGGTCAGGCCGCTGTTGACCTTGGTGTTGTAGGCGAGGGAAGCAATGCCGAGGTTGTTGATCTTGGCCTAGAAGGGTTTAGCATACAAATCCATGTGCATGTCAGGGACCTAGACGTACCTTAGCGAAAGACAGAGGGTCAAGCTTGTACTTGGCGGCAAGCTCAAGACCGACGTTGTTGCCGGACTTTGAGTCCCAGACGGCGCGAGCACCGGCCTCGACAGCGGGGTTGACGCGCTGGTAGTAAGAAGCAGTGAAGACGCTCAGGGAGTTGGTGGCAGTGACAGCGGCGTTGTAGAGAGGAGTGGTGTATCCAACGGCAGCCGAATACTTAGTGATGGCAGCCTTCTGGACGTCGTAACCAACCTCACCACCAACAACCATACCCTCGTGGCTAACGACAGCATCAGCGGTGGTGCCAATGGCGCCAGCAGCAGAGTAGTCGACGAAAGCACGGCCGTGGAAGGCAGGCTGCTTGAAGTGAAGGTTGACCTTTTGGCCCTTGTTACCAGCTGCGGGGCTGAAGTTGGAGAGGACCTCAGTCTTCAAGCCGCTAGCGAAGGTGTCGTTGAGCTCAACCTTGGTAGCCAGCAGGTTGGCAGTGTTCCATGACTGGGTGATGCTGATACCTGTGCGGTTTGTCGTCAGCCAATTGAGTCCGTAGCCTGTAACGGACGTGCCCCAGATTCCTGGAGGCTGCGCAGAGTGAAACATGTACGAGCAAAAACCGGGTGATGAATGAAAAGGTATTGTTAGGCTGACAGAGCGGGGAAGAAATGAACGAGTTATTGCCGTACCGTTGGAGAGCGACTTCTTTCCCTCGAGCTGCGTCTTTTGTCAGCGAATTGCGTCCTTTAGCGATCGATGGCAGTGTACTGACAGAGGAGGTGACGGGGCCATCGTGGGCAGAGGTACCCTTGGCAGTGAAGTTAACACCGTTGGGGGCCTTGAGCTTGACCTCGAGGGCAGCTGGTGGGGGGTTAGCAGATGGGCGCGCAGAGTCAATGGCAGCGTCTGACCTGCGGCAGTGTGGTAGAAGTCCTTGTTGATGAGCTAGAGAGGGTGCGGGTTAGCAATGGCGCTATTGTGAAGCTCGTCGCGGGGGAACCAAAACATACGTCGTTGGAGGCCTTTGCGATGTCGCTGAAGGCCGGCGGGGGGACCTTGGGGATGATGCTCTCAACCTTGACGTACTCGGGCATGATGGCGGCTTGTTTGGGATGCAATTGGAAGAATAGAGGGGTGTTTTGGGGGTGGTGTTGCTGGCCAGGCGCAAAACTTCTTGAGAAGTCACGGCAAGGGTCCGCGCTAACATCCCGGGCGATCTTCGTGCCTGCCACAGCCTGCCACTTGGTCGCCAACGTGCGCGCATCTGAGGCTCATTGTCGCTCTGGCTCACGGCATTGGGACTCGGCAGCGCCTTTGGCAGCTTCACCCGTTGCCGTCATGGCGCCGTGCCTTGCATGGCGGGCATTCCGCTTTTTAGTGAGCAATGAGTAGCAATGGGAGGTATCTGACGCCATTCTATCAGCTATGCACAGCTGTACGATTGGCCCCTCTTACTATGGCATCACCCCTTCCAATTGCTGGAACCCACCTGATCACTCGCCAACCATCCCCTGTCCACAAGCATGGAACAATGCAAGAACAACACATGCGCACGCACGTAGTTGTGTTCGTATATGCTTTGTATGTATGTATGTATGCTGACTGGCCGATCACGTGATTCTCGCGGCGGCCTCCGTCATTCATGGCTCCACATTGTCACTCATGCACATGTCAGAGATGGAGACGCGGTATTTGCCATGTGCCATGCCTTGTGTTACTGCACTTATGGTTAGAAGGCGGTATTACCTGCCTCTGGCTTGAGCACATGCTTACAGCCAGATGATGCACCCGTCCCGGACCCGTCCAATGAATGGCATTGCAACATGTTACCAAATCACATAATCGACGCTCCCTTCAAGCATGTCTCCATAGTTTCTCCAATCACCTCTTGACCTTGACTGGCTTTTGTTGTTGTGCCTCAAGGCGTTCGATGGGGAAGCAACATGGCTCTCGTCAGAGCAGCCTTACCATCGGCGGCCGACTTCGGAAACTCAGACGACCCTGCTCCGCGCTCCACTTAAAATAAAACTCCTAGAGTGACTCTGACGTTGGTCGTTCTAGCGCACACGTTTGGTCCGACTTGCGATAGACTCTACACGCACACAAAGCTTATAGAATCCCCAGGCAGCTTCTGTGTACATTGATCACATCTTCTCGTTTTCTCATATCAATTCTCGTCCCCACCCGGCCGTCGAACTGGCAACCCTCTGCTTGAAGCCACCATGTCCACGTTCGGAACACATTTCCGGGTCACCACGTACGCATCTACCCTACATAGACAAGGCGCACATACTGAACTCGTGAAAGCTATGGCGAATCCCACTGCCTGTCGGTCGGCGCCATCATCGACGGCTGCCCACCTGGCATGGCGCTCACAGAGGCGGACATCCAACCCCAGATGACGCGCCGCCGACCGGGCCAGTCAGCCATCACCACCCCACGCAATGAAAAGGACCGGGTTGAGATACAGTCTGGCACAGAGTTTGGCATCACATTGGGCACGCCGATTGGCATAAGGGTCATGAACGAGAACCAGCGCAAGCAAGACTACGGCAACCAGACCATGGACAAGTACCCGCGGCCGAGCCATGCTGACTGGACGTACCTGGAGAAGTATGGGGTAAAGGCTAGCTCTGGAGGCGGCCGGAGTAGTGCTCGTGAGACTATTGGTACGTCGTCGATTGCACATCGAGGACGCATTGCGGCTGACATGATGCAGGGCGGGTAGCGGCTGGCGCGATTGCAGAAAAGTACCTGCGTGAAGCATATGGTATCGAAATAGTAGCATTCACAAACTCCATTGGAAACGAGTTTCTATTCCCCCCTACGCCCGAGCATCCCACGGCATCCACCAACCCAGAGTTCCTGAAACTCGTCGACACCATTACACGGGAGAAGGTGGATGAGTACCTACCAGTACGATGCCCGAGCGACGAGGTTACCAGGCGCATGGAAGACTTGATTGCCAAGTATAGAGACGCGCAGGACAGTATTGGTGGCACAGTGGCCTGTGTCATCAGGAACTGCCCAACAGGTCTGGGGGAGCCATGCTTTGACAAGCTTGAGGCAAAGCTGGGGCACGCCATGCTGTCGATTCCAGCGACTAAGGGGTTTGAAATTGGATCTGGGTTTGGAGGGGCACAGGTGCCCGGGTCGATCCACAACGACCCATTCATCAAGGCGCCCGCAGTGCCCGCGGGGGAAAACCCGTCTGCAAAGGTGTTTCGCTCGAAGCCCAAGCTCACTACCAAAACCAACAACTCGGGAGGCATCCAGGGGGGCATCAGCAATGGGGCACCCATCTACTTCAACGTGGCGTTCAAACCCGCGGCGACTATCGGGCAAGCCCAGTCAACGGTGACATATGATCAAGAGGACGGGGTGCTGGAGGCCAAGGGCAGACACGATCCGTGTGTAGTGCCGCGTGCGGTACCGATTGTAGAGAGCATGGCGGCACTGGTGATCATGGATGCAGTATTGGCGCAGCAGGCGCGACAGGGCGCTCGGAGCCTGCTGCCAGCGATCAAGGGAGTGCTGCCGGTGCAGATGCAGGGCGGGGGCGACGAGTAGGAGGCGTGGCGGGGGGGTGGCTACGTGTATTCTAGACAGGAGTTTCGGGTGCTGAAATTACCAATCGAAGGGATTACATGGACAATGTGCGGGTGCGGATGCGGGTGTTGCTGGGCTATACGGGATACGGCTGGAGATAGCGGCGCACGCAACCATGGTAATGGGTGGGCGAGCTAGCTAGCGGCCGCGACGTCTCAGTGTCAGTGCCAGTCTGGGACGGGCGGTGGGCGGTGGGCGGTGGGCAATTAGGCAGCTGTGCTATTGAAAGTCGAGATTGGGATGGAGTCGTGGTCGCGGTCGCGGTTGCGGTCGCGGCCGGGGAGCGGAGGAGCAAGTGGAAGGGAGCACTATGCCAGCACCATAACCGGCACTCAGCCACCGGGTGGCAGCCCGCCAATCATAGGCGGGCAGTGGGCTCCCTTGCATGCGCCAGAGTGACCTCGCCCACCAACGTCGCCGTCGCACATCTGTGTCTGCCCCCATCTTGTCTTTCGCCTCAAACAAGCTACTCCTACATACGTACTTTTGCTGCCACCGATGCTGCCACCCGCGGTGCTGTCCTTGCAGACTGGCTGTCTGTGGCAGCGCGGCAGCGGAACCAGGTCGTCTGTTGCCGCGGCATGGCAAGAGCTCTCATGGCAACGGCACTCGCTCGGCGTGGCGTGCCGAGCTAGCAGGAGCAGCAGCTCACGCCTGTGTGCTGTGTGCGGAGGAGCAGCGATGCAGACGTGCGATGTTGAGAAAATCTCTGCTCGTCCGCGACCTGAGGCTGTCCGCAGTAGAGCAAAAAAACCCCAGGCGCCCCCACTCGATGGCCCGATGTGGCCCCCCTTGGCCTGCGGCGTCAAATTCCGGTAACGCGTCGCTCCCATATCCGCGAAAGGCTGGCGACGGGCTCGGGCTCCAAGGGCGCGCCAGCGGGGCGATCAGCTGACTGGGGGGGAGGGGGGCTCATGGGATTCTAGCCTCTCGATTCGAATTCCCACTTGCGTGCAACTTTGCCATGTTCCTTGCCCTGTTCGCCGCTTGGCTACTGCACAACATCCTGTCCTTGCCTGTCTGGCCATGCTGCTAGCCTCAGCGACCCTCTTCGTCGCCCACCCGGTGCTGGCCCATCCCTACCCGCCACCCGGCCATAAAATCCATACATGTAACTCTATCTTGTATCCAATCCGCCAAGCCACTCCCAGGGCAGGCACATTGGATGTCGCAACAGGCTCCCAACGTCACAACTACCTAATTGGTCATCGCCTCTCTCTCTCTCTTCCCCCAAGTAGCTGATCTCCCGTGCTACATACTTCTTCAGCCAAAGTCAGACAATGCCATAACTAGATCCGCCCTCGGAGCCCCGTGTGGAACTGACATTCCTCTTGCTCGCTGACCAACAATGCCTCGCGGGTCTGCTGCCATTTCCTCTGTCAGAGACAGCCAAGACCACGCTCCCTCCCAAGACACAAAGACAACTAAGCGTCGCTGCGTGCAATCTGCCTGTGTCCCATGCCGTAAACGAAAGTCCAAAGTAAGTAACCTCTCGGTGCACAACCTCGTCACAATAAACAGGGGCATGGCTTCATCTGTCGATATTTGCCTCCGCGGACTGCTCCTCGTATCGTGACACTGACAAGATTTTGCCTGGCCACCTGCCAGAGCCTTGTGGATTGCTCCCTTGCTGACACCTTTGTCCACAGTGTGACGGCGGCACGCCCGTCTGCGCAACCTGCACCGCCGTCTACAAGACTGATTGCCACTACGACGCTGAAAGCGAGAGCCGGCGTACCAAAGCCGGACAGGCGACCTCCAACAACGCAGGAACCAAGCGCGATGCTTCGTCCGTCACCAGTCTCAGCCTTGGGGACCCGTCCAATGCTGACTTCATCCTCAACTGCCTCCGGAAGCTGCCAGAGGACCACGTCAGCGAGCTTATCCAGCTCATTCGTGGCAACCCTGACCTTGACAACGAAGCCCTGGCAGACACATGGCGCAAGAACATAACCCTGACCCCCGACACCCCCACGGACGGCCAAAGCCTCGAGTCTGAGTTCAGCGTACTACTCGGCAAGCCCGTTGTAACCCTCTCTGGCCAAAGCCGGCACTTTGGACACTCTGCCAGCCTGGGCCTCGTCTGTGAAGAGGAAAACTTCAGCGGCGGTCAGCTTCGCATCACCAGTGTCCAACCAGAGCGCCAGGGGTCAACATGGACAGAGGTTACAGACGACCTAGCCTTTGTCGAGAGACTCCTCGACCTTTACTTCACATGGAGCCATCCATTCTACGTCCTCTTTAGCCGAAAGTGCTTTTACAAAGACTTCAGAGCTGGCCGCGACAAATACTGCTGCTCCCTGCTCGTTAATGCCATATGCGCATATGCTTGCCACATGACAGACGACCCCGCTGGTCGTACGGATCCATCCGACTTCCGCACGGCAGGAAACCATTTCTTCGAAGAAGCCAGGCGGTTGTTATTCGAGGATGAAACCCCGAGTCTCACGGCAGTACAGGCGCTTTGTGTCATGTCACTTCGTGAGCCGAGCAAGGGAAGAGACAGCTCTGGTTTCTCCTATATAGGGCGATGCATACGCATGTGTGTCGAACTCGGTCTACACTTGGATTACGGGGTAGAAAATACGCTTGGTTTGACACCCAGCGAAGTCGAGGTCCGGAAAGTTACTTTCTGGGGCTGCTTTACCGTAGAAAAGTACGTATATTTCCACAGACACACCCTGGTAATGTTGGCTAATGCAGAAAAAGTGTATGGACAATCGCTACAGGGCGAATATCGCAAATCCCCCGATCTGCAATCACACTCCAAAAGCCTATTCTTGAGGAGACAACAAGCGGCCCAGAAGCGTTTCCTGGTACTTCACACGCCGGTAGCGGTGTTGTAACCTCTCGCATGTTCCTACAAGAGCTCTCAACACTTTCAGAACTCATCAATGACAACAACCACATGTTCTTTGCTCCAAAAGAGCGGCTTACTAGCCAGAAGCTTCTTGACTGTTACTACAAATATCAAGCCTGGTACAGAAAACTGCCAGTCTCGTTGGGAATTGAGGGCAACAAAGAACCTCAACCACACATTTTAGCATTACAGTATGTTCAATAACCCCCTATTTCTCTCTCTCTCTCTCAGAATTATCAGAAAAACTAACAAACCACACAGCATGTTCTACTACGCAATCATTATTCACCTTTTTCGACCGTTACTCAAGGTGGACCTCATCCAATCCGAGATCCGCCCGCGTGACATCTGCATTGACGCAGCCAACAACGTGTCCAGAATCGTCAGGATTCACAGACAACTGTACAACTTCCGCCAAACGCATTTGGTTATTACACACGTGCTATTAACTGTCTGTACAATACATCTGCTCTATTCCAAAGAAAACCAGGTGGCTCGACAAAATCTCGTCGAGGGATTACAAGGTCTTGAAGATATTCACCAATGCCATTACTTTGGCGCGAGGGCCTTCCAAATCATCTATAACTTGGCAAAGACATGGAATCTGCCGTTTCCAGAGGAGTTCAGCAATTCAACATTGCTACCGAAGAACGATTCAGAAAATTCTCATAGGCACATAAGTCCTCAAGCAGATGCCCCTCTAATGATGCCGAACTCTACAGCCAATAGCGGTAATCATATAGGGCCTAGGACGGTCCATACCGCTCAGTCTCAACGACGAGAGAGTCTGTCAATGTTTGCCTCTCAAAATATGATGCATTTGGCTACACACCCCGCACATTCGAGACCGAGCAGTGTGGTATCTACTCAACGCCACGCATCACCTGCAGTTAGGCACGAGCCTCTCCAAAGCAACTATAATTCCAACATGTCGCTCCCATACCAGTACGCGCAGCCCATGTCGACAGCCACCAATATGTCTGCCCCGATAACATCACCCACCACAGACACGGCAGAATCCATGTTCTGGAACCGTAAGTAGACCACCTTAAATCCTAGTTTGAGCATATTCTGACACTACACGCCAGCCATGCCCGGTATACATGGCCCCATCCTGCCGCGTCACAGTTATCAGCAAATAGGCCCCATGGGCCTAGAGAGCGTTCTACATAGTAGTGCCAATTTAGATGACCGTATAGTACGTGATGGCTTCAGGATAAACGAAGACTGGCGTTCCAGCCACGTCAACGGCTTCAACACGGGTGTCGCATCAAACGTGTACTCTGCTCCAAACAACCAGCACGAGCACTCATACGCACCCCGACAAGCCTATGCCGCGCCAACAGATGGTGTGGAGTACCCCCCAGATGCACATGACACACATCACGGGCACCGCGGGCATCATGGACAAGATGGATACAATGCCACGTGGTGGCAGGGTGCAGACGCAGCACCTACACACATGAACTGGCAGACGTCGAGAGCCAAGGCTGAGGAGGGAGAGGAAGGTCATGCTACGACGACTGTCTTTGGATCTCATAGGTAGTTTCCATCTCTTTGTCGAGCTGGCGTGTAGCCAGTTCTGGCGAGGGAAGAGGGAAACATTCCTCCCTTTTCTCTTTTTTTCTTCTTCTTCTTCTTCTTTTTCTTTGTTTTTCGGCAAGGCATACGACAAGTATGCACGTGATTTGGTGGTACCGTACGTATGGCATGAAATCTTGGGGGTTTTTTTTCGTGCCCTTTGTGCTTGCAAAAAGAGAGCGGGTATACTCGTTGCCAAGTCAAGGCCTGTCATTTGTTTGTTTTTCTCTCTTCTTCTTCTTCTTCTTTCTCGTGTATACGGTGTATGTTTTTTCTTCTTCTTTTTTTTAGCTTTGAAATACGGAAATGCCTGGTGCAAAGTCAAGCGTGGGGCGGCCTTAGTGTGTACTACGGTACTTTTGTAGACAGCTTAGAAGTATTCAAGCATTTTGAGTCCATGTTTGTTGTTAAGCAAAAGTTGTTTCCATGTCTGATTTTTATTCTTCTTCTTCTTCTTCTTCTTCTTCCTCTACTACTACTACTGCGTCTTGTGGTTTACTCTTTCTCTCTTTACAAAGTACACAAAAGTGTGTCTTGTCAAGAAACACGAGGTAAATTCAATAGAAAGAAAGGTAATGTATAACTACTAACATTTTGTGTATATATATCCCTAACTCAGATATAACAAGTATACATTATGCGCCCACCACCCAGGCATATTTCCCTTCGCCAATTGCCCCCCGAAAAAGAAGAAGCATATCCCATTATATACAAGCGACAGGAGAAAAAAAAAGACAGAGAAGAAGGCAGACAAGAAGGAAGAAACTTAACACCTCAATCATCCACTTTTCTGCTTCCCCGCCTGTACAAGCGCACTCGCCGTCCCAGCACGCTCCTCATACAACCGCCTCAAGTCCTCCACAGACTGTTTCTTGAGCGTCATCTTGGTCGGCCTCAGTGACGACGGCGGCGTTGCCCTGCCCCGTGACACGCTTCCATCCGATGACTCGGCAGCGTCATCTTTGGGCGATGAAGCAGAATTCTTGTTAAACTTTTCGAAGCTGGGCATGCGCTGCATGAGGCTTGGACTCGGGGTGCGGAGACGCGGTACGGCAGATGGGACGGGGAGAGTGGATGTCGAGGCCTTGTTATGCGGCACGGGGTGGCTAATTATGGGAACTTGAGGGGTAGTTGGAAACACAGGGCGCGCGAGGGAGTTGATACTTGGGCTACGGCTTATTTTGGAAGGGGTTACAGTGAAAGGGACGCTTGTGCGGCGGAATTCTGTTGCTGGTGCTGATACAGCACTTTGAGGTGATGGCAGCTGCGGCGAGGTTGCTGTTTCTTCTTTGACAGATGGGGTTGCAGAAGACGGGCTACGCTTCGTGTCTGCTTTGTTGTTATTGTTATAGTTACCCGTGAGCCCGGGAAGCGCCATGCCGCCTACAGGCTGGGCTCGGTGGGCTTCATTGTTCGCGACGACGGCCTTCTCGACATTGTCAATCTGCGTCGCAGTCAGGGTCTTCCTTTTAGGAATATTGAATTGAGACACTGGAGAAGTAGCAGAAACTGGTGAGCGCGCATCTTGTTTTGCGCGTTCAGAAGCGGACATAGGAAGAACTGGAACTGGGTTGTTCATACCAGACTTCTTCTCATCTGACTGGGCGTCCCGTCGCAGTGGGAGCTTTGGAGGCTGATCAGCGCTGTTATTATCATTACGGGGTGGAGCGAAGCCGTCGGTAGTTGCGGCGAAGGTGACGGGCGACTCGGCAACGTCGTTGGGGGCATCTGATACGACAGTAGAGTAACGTGGAGGCACTGTGAGTGGTGGTGCAGGCTTCCGTTGAATGGAATCTATAGAAGACCTGGCGGATGGCACGTGAGATCGGGGTGGAAGAGGGGGTGGCTGCTCGTCCTGTTGACCTCGGCGCGGATCGCGTGAAGCCGACGGTTTCTCGTTGTCAAGTAATGTGATGCCTTTTATCTGGTCAGGCAAAGACACTTCACTGTCTGTTGAGTCTCTCCTATCCTCGACAGGATCGTCCCAGTCATTCTGATTACTGGGTAGCTTCAGCTCTGCATAAAAGGCTTCTTCTTTCTGACCACATGCTTCTCTCAATCCATCCGTCCACATTTCAATTGCTTGAGTGAGGACCCTCCTTATGATGGAAGACACTTTTGCGTCTTCAAGCTGATCAGGACCGCAGAGCAGCCCTGGAGCGAAACAGACAGCCAAGTTTTCAGCAGTCATTTTGTTTTCTTCTTGCCGTGCTGCTATTGCACTTGTGAGGGGCAGAAGGTGGCGGCAAAGAATTTCACGGGATATGCCAGGCAACAAAGACCATTCAGACTTTGGTGAGAAGAGATCGGTCAGCTTGTCGAGCTCAAAAATCTCCTTGCCGTTTCCGTACAGCCGACGCAAGTCCCGGTAGGACTCCGTGGGGAAGATTGGTTGACGCAAAGCAGCATACCAGGCCTTGATGAGTGCGGCTGCCATGTAGACTGAGTATGCATCGGTAGGAGGCAGCTCGGCTAGTATCTCATCCTGGTGTTCTGCATGAGGGTAGGGAGGCACTGGCAGCATGATGTCGTTGTCTTTCCAGATGATGTACTTTTGGCCTCTGTCGTACGCTTCTTTGAGCGAATCGCGCAATCTGGAGTGGGGAGGTACGCGAAACAAGCCTTCCGAAGTGATGTTCTTTTCCATGAGAACGAAGCTGGTCGTCTCTCTCAGAACACGTGGAAAGCGGGTCTTGCCATTGCTGGTGGCAGGGAAGGGATTACGGGTCCCAAAAGCCCGCCTACCGCTGCTATTGAATGCAGAAATGTTTTCAGTTACACGACGATCGGCGAGATAGGTGGAAGGGGGAATCAGAAGGTTCTCGATAGGGATTTCACGGGCAAGTTGAGTGAGACTGGACACTGCATCTAGTTAGTATGGAGAGGCGGAGATGGTATGCGCAAGCGTACAATGGTATATCTTCCTCCTGAATTTTGGGCTTACAATGGTCGAGAATATTTCAGTCAGAATTCTCACCCATGCTTTTTCGTGCACGATGTACAGTCGCTGAAGTCTCTTGCGCATGGCCCTCGACAGGACGTGATAGGCCTGCAGAAACCAGCCCCAACCCGGCCTGTGCTTCTTGCTGGTTGCGGAGCCGTCGCCGTCTCCAGCAAAGAAGACGACTTCGTATTCATAGCCTTTTAGCAATTCGTCTTCCTCGGGCAGACGGGCAAGGACATAGGGCAGCAGCTGGTCGTAATCGGCGTCGTGGGAGTCCGGGAGGGCAGCAGCGTTGAGAATGAAAACGGGCCTCCCCTCTTCCGAAGGCAGCGGCGAGCGATAGAGGATGGAAGATGCAATCTTGGCCAGGTCGTGAGAGTAGTTGGAACTGTGCTGTGGAGGGGGGACTGCGGACAGGGAGGAGCTGCGGAGCCGGCTGGCGAGGTGAGCACGCACGCCGCTCATGGCGACAGGTGAGATGGGCGGGAGACTAGAGCGATGGAGGAGGGAGGACAGGTGGCGGCGATGTGTAGTAGGTGTGGGATGTCTAAGTAAGTACAAGAGGGGATGCAGAGCGATGCGAGTATGTTCGCACGTGCAGACGCGGGCGTGTGGGTAGGAGAGCGGGCCCCTAGGCGATATGGAAAGGCGGCTATCAGCAATCCTTGGGTACGTCACAGTTGTGAGCGCCATCAGGGTCTCTCAGCCTTCTTAGCATTAGCGAGCCGGGCACGGACATGGCTGTCTCTCATTTGGCTCGACAGCGCCACACTCTCCATGTCTTGAGGCTTGCGGGCACAGGCGGCGCAGCGAGGCTGCACAATTACTTAGTCATGTTTGCTATACATAGCACTGCTACATACTACTACGTACATATCTACGTGTACATGTACGTACAGTGCCGTCTCACTGCACCACCATGCTGGCGTCATGTCTCGCCAGAGTGCCTGTGCTCGTGCCCATTTGCTTATTGCTCGTCCTCATCCGTCTCCGATCCAGGCTCATCCCCCCGGTCCGCAGCACGCTCGTCAAACACCACTTGTACGCCCTCCTGTGCGAGCCTCATGCGTACCAGCTGGAAGCCCTCGGTATTGGTCCTAAACTCCTCGACGCTGCTGTTTGCCTCCTCTAGTGCTTCTATCAAGTCGTGCTCGTTGAGCCCCTGTTGCATCAACCTGTCGATGCCTATCCTCTCAAAGTATTCCCGGTACCGCTCCAACTCAGCCACCAGCTGCTGTCGCACGGCCGGGTCTCGTGGACGCCCCGCCGCAATACCCTTTATTGAAGCGTCGTAAGACTCCAAATTATCGTCTGGAGGCAGTGGATCTGACACAGAGGTATATTTGGACTTGACACGTACGTCTAGCAGTGACATGAGTGCTTGGTTGTCTGACAATATCACATGCCTCGCGAGATCATTCTCTGGTATTTGAGCGAGCCAGTACGGGTCTTCGCCTGCTCCTAGGTCCTCGTCGATTGCATAACACATCTCCACCAGTAACGTGGTGCCTTCTGTCGTGTTCCACAGGTCTTTTGCTTTTGGCACGTACATTTGACAGAGCAGCTCTTGGTAGTCGCCGTTGGGTTCCTTGCCCCACACAGGCTTAGGTATTGGCGATATATCGAGCTCCTTGCATAGCCTCGCCGCTAGCCATGGGTACTCTTTGATGGCGTTGCGGAGTGCAGACCGCGCCTTCTGTGGTTCCTTCATGCGATCGTGAGCGAGCGCAACACTATAGGCCAGGTTTGGTGGAATCTTCCATTGTCGCTGTAGATAGTCTGATTCAGCGATGCTGACCAACCCTTCAGCATTCCGACCTCTCAGAGCCAGTTGGTCAATTAGAAGTCGGAGACAGTAAGGATCTTGCTCGGGGTCCATGGCGAGTAGCAACTTGGCCCACTCAAACGACGTCCGCCATGTTGCACGTGTGCTCAATGCACCGAGATAACGCCAAACAGCAAGCCAAAATTCGCGATTTTCTGGGCGGCGAAAATCTAGCCGTGCTTTGCCAGCCGCGAGATTGGCAGCAAAGGTCGAGTGCACAGAGCGACCGAATGTAAAGAGAGCACGTTCCAGCATATCAGACGCCGCAGCATTCTCACGTTGCTGCTTCGCAATTTCAGAGACCTGAAGCAATGTCGAGATGTGGAATGCTGCAGGGAGTGTTAATATTGCACATAGTCAGGGTAACGGGCCAGCTTACGGTTGTGCTGGAGGAGTGCAATCATGCGCTCAGGATCCATGCTTGCAACGCATGTCTGAAATTGCCGCTGGACGTCTTGGTACATGCGGTTGTGCACAAACTTATACTCAACAGTACCATCTGCCCTCTTCTCAACAATCTCCATTCCCAGACCACCGGATGTAGCACGCGGCCACTCTTCCTTGCCTTGAATGAAAATGTTTCTACGCAGACTCAGAGATGCAAGGTTGCGGCCACCGGGAGCATTGCGTCCTGCAATGGCAGCTGCAATCCCGCCTTGATGACCCCGCTGTCTGGGGCGCGCTTCGTCGTCAATGTTCTGCAGAGCAGCTCGACCAAAGAGTTTCTTCATCTCGTTGGCTGAGTGCAGATGTTGAGTGTCAACACTCAATGCAGAAAACAACTGCTTCTTCTCTTCACTGATAACGGCACCCTGTTGGTCCGACTCAGCACCTGCTTGACCATTCGCAGTCAAACTGAGCGCAAGTAGAGCTTCATCGATCTCATCCAAATCTGATCTTCTCTTGACTGGGGCATCATTCTGGGCTGTGCTGGCAGCCTTGCCCTTTCCTTTTGTTCTCCTGTTCTTCTTTCTGTTCCTGTTCGATGGTTTTGGAGTAGGTGCAAACCCAGGTTTTTCTTGATGATCGGGGCCGCCAGTATCGGACTCGACGTTACGCTCTGCATCTTCACCGTCCTCATCTTCGTCATTGCCGTCGTCAGCGCCACCTAACAGGGCAAACCGACTCGGTTTTGCGCCGGTCTCGGGCTCTGACTCTTCTTCATCCTGGCTGTCCTGCGCCGACTTTTCTTGGATCTGTTTCTTTTCGAGTTCTCGCTGGGCTCTGCGTAGCGCTCGCGAAGACATTTTGCTGTCCGGAGAATTGTGTGTCAAAGGCAAGGTTATGACGTACGCGTGAGGGTGGCTTCAGTGTTAGTCGCCATTTGTACGCTTAGGGCGTGATTGGGCCCACGGCGGGTAAGCGCTTGGACTAAGCGTTCATCCCACGCTGCACCATGATTTCACTGCTCGCAGCCTACCGTCGCTGTCAACCTCACCTACCCTTCCAAAAACGCCCATCCACGCTACCAGCCAGATGCGGGCTGCCTTCCAAGCGCTTCGCTCTGCACGCCGCCCGTGCCTGCGTAAGCTCACTCGCACCCGTGTCGGCGTCTTTGTGCCAAGCAATGGCCTAGCCCACCGGGCTCACCATGCCTACCGACAGCGCGCCTCTCCCCTCCTTACTTCGTCCATGCAGTTCCGCGCGTTGACAGGCGCCCTGGTGGCTGCAGCAGTTGCCTCTGGGGCCTTCTTTGCATACAACGGCAACGACTCCACAGGCCATTCGCATTCCCCCGCCGACCAAGCTAGAAACCTTACCAGTGCTGCCAACAGCGAGACTACGCGGAAGGCGCTCGTCGTGGGTCCTGGAGAGCTGTACACGGGCACAATCACGGGAACTGGTCCCATCTCAAAAGAGACAGATGACTATGGCAGAAAAGTGCTCGAGATGCTGGACCCGGACCAAGCCACGGCCAAGCTGAGGAAAAATGAAGAATCATGGTTGGTGGGAAGAGGTCAGGGCGTAGTGCGATACGACGTTGTGCAAATACCCAGCAATGACCCTATTGAAGATGACCACGCTGAGAAAATCATCGAAGTCCCTTCCAATCTGGCTGCTACCGACAATGGCGCATCTGCCAGCGACTGGATGTTCTGGGGCGTATTTGACGGTCACAGGTATGTCGAGAGTCAAACCTAACACAGATGCTGTACTAATTAGATGTAGTGGATGGGTCACTTCAGCTAAACTCCGTCAAACGCTGATTTCTTACGTCGCACGCGAGCTCAATACGACTTACAAATCCGCCCTTGCAGACCCTTCGCTACACTTTCCAAGTCCCGAAGCAATCGACAAAGCAATCAAGACGGGCTTCACCAAGCTGGACAACGAAATTGTCCACGAGTCTGTCAAGAAAGTACGAAAGGCCCAGTCCAAGGTCGCCGCTGCCGAGCTACTTGCCCCTGCACTATCCGGCTCATGCGCTCTCTTGTCCTTCTATGACAGCCGGTCGAAGCTTTTGAGGGTTGCCTGCACAGGTGACTCTCGTGCTATTCTTGGTCGACGAGGCGAAAATGGCAAATGGACAGCAACTCCTCTATCAGAGGATCAGACTGGTGGAACGACAAGCGAAGCAGAGCGATTACGCCGAGAACACCCTGGCGAGCCCAATGTAGTCCGGAATGGCCGTATCCTAGGTGGATTGGAGCCCTCTCGCGCCTTTGGGGATGCCTATTACAAATGGTCGCTCGAGACGAACGCCGAACTGAAGAAGTCCTATTTTGCCCGAACGCCATCAGCGCTACTCAAGACTCCACCTTATGTTACTGCCGAACCCATCATCACTACCACCAAGATTGAGCCTGAAAAGGGTGACTTTGTCGTCATGGCTACAGATGGATTATGGGAAATGCTTACTAATGAAGAAGTTGTTGGTTTAGTTGGTCAGTGGCTCGATGCGCAGAGCAACTCAGGGGGTCAAGGTTCTCAGACTCAATCATGGCTAAAGAGCTGGTGGTCTAGCCAGAAGCAGCTGCCAGTCGAACAAAAAGCAGGAGACACGGCAGAAGGCCAACGTGCGCCTATCCGCCAACAACAGTGGGGCACCAAGACCAGCTTGAACGAGCGCTTCGTAGTCGAGGACAAGAATGCCGCAACCCATCTTGTGCGAAATGCACTTGGAGGAAAGGACCAAGATCAGCTGAGCGCTTTGCTCACACTTCCAAGCCCCTTCTCTCGACGATACAGGGACGACCTGACGGTAGAAGTCATCTTCTTTGGCGAGGGCACCGGCACGGGTAACGTGACTCGGAATCAAGAGGCTAGCGCAGCAGAGCCTGAGGCTCAAGCCAAGCTGTAGGACATATTGGTTTCCGTCTTGTGGTTTTTTGGGGTGGAAATGCGCTCAGTCATATTTCGACTGTTGGCAGCTTAGCATGTATCGTGGCGTTGACAGGCTCTGGATGGATACGGCGTTTGACGGGAATGTGACACCCACGGTGGAATTAGTGTTTGAATCAGACCATAGCATACACAGGTTTAGCATCTGGGGCTGAAGCCAATCGATTATGTTCTGAACCATGTACCCCACTTCGTAAAGAGCATGACAGCGGGTTCCGTATTCTCGGGCGGGCAGGCTCGGTGATGGCGTGGTTTGGTTCCGTCAAGTCCGCATGATGTCATGGTTGCAAACTAGAAGCATCTTGAACTTTTCAACCATTATACAACTACTACGTGCAAATTTGGTCATTGTCCTACGACATATATGTATATGACAGCTGTCGTCTGAGTATCACCAAGATCTCTCGATCAGTCAATCAACCACAAAGAAAAGGTGCATCCATAATCACACACACACACGCACAGACAAACACCATGGCCGAATCACTAGCAGCATTCCGCAACCGCCAGTCCAGAGACTTGCAGAGATTGGCCGAGGAGCACTTGCAGCATGAGTAAGTCAAGAAGACTGTTTGGTTTCCCGGAGAAGAGGGTCAGACTAATTCGGGCCAGCCTCCAACAGCAAGATCGCGATATACTTAAAAGTGCAGCCGGCAAGGTAACAAGAAACACAACCATCGGATCAGCACTAGGCCTTGGTCTTGGCGTCTACACGGCATTCCGTCTACGGTCAATGCGGCTTGCTTACTTCAAAGCGTTCCGGGCCATGGAGAAGCCTGTAGAAGTGCGTTTTGCTGACGGGCGCACCGAGAAGATTCCCGACATCACGGCCCAAGTCAGCGGCCCGTCGCGCTGGGGCGATGCGGCGGCTTACTTCTTCTTCTCGGTCGGCGGCTTGTTTCTTGGGGGTGAGCTAGGGCTGCTAACAGGAACGGCGAGCGCATCAAGGGCTATTACGAAGAAGCCAGAGAGTAGGGCGAGGATCGAAAAGGCATTCAAGAATTACCGCATCGATGTGCTACAGAGGGAAATTGAGGCGCTGCGAGGCAAGAGTAGGTTTGAGGAGTTCTTCCGCAGCGGAGGGGCTAGCGCGTGAGCATAAATAAACGAGGAGGCCTTATGAATAGCGAATTGAATTGTATTGATGTGTGTGTTACGCGTTCAGATGCCCTGTTGAGGATTGCATGTGGAGATGTTGACCGCAACCCAGCCACGCTAGCCACATTACCCCGAATGGGACACAGCCACAGCCACATGTCATGACATGCATTGGTAGTCTTAGTAACCATTCGACGTGGCCAGTCGTAGCAAGTGAGGGAAACATGCAAATCAACATAGTCGAGCTTTATTGTATTCTTATAATAATGTACGTATCAAAGTTCAATAGGCCATGCTCTCACAAGCTAGCCCTACCTAGACGCTCTGGTCAAGGCCCAGCGTTTCAGGCGCAGCCTATACATGACGTGTCGTAAGGAGACCCTTTGCGCGCCTACTGCAGATCGTTGAGTGCAAAAAGGCCCGCCAGGTCTCGAATTGCATGACGACGTCACGCCCAGCTTCTTGCCGATGGCCCGTTCGCGCGCTTGGAAAACAATCGCTGCAGCCCATCGCCTCATCTGCCCCCGGGCCCCCCCTTCCCTTGCGTTGCTTGGATTCCTCGCCCAGTGTTTATCATATCTTGGTAATCCATTCGTTGTTGAGCCTGAATCTCTTTTTTTTCTTTGCCCCGGGCTGCGTGGAACCCTAATATAGACGACCAGGCCCTTCACCCTGAAAACCGCTGAAACGGTGCCGTACACCCGCCTGATTCATTCGCCAATTCCTCCTTCTTCGTCCTTTTCTCTACACAACTGGACCGTTACCGATACCACCTTTACTGAGCCGCCCAGTGGCTGCTTACTCTTGTTTCTCCAAGGCGTTGCCCAAATAAAGTTGGAGAGCGTCCAACCCCTGCGACGATCATGAAAGGAGCTCTTCTTTCGCTGGTCTGGCTTGCGGGTCTTGCTGCAGGCCAAAGTAGCTCATCCGTGTCGGTTATCACACTATCTGGATCCCAACGGAGTCTCACAGGTGACGATGCTGCCCCCAACCCAACTGTGCCCTCCGATTTTGAAGGCAGTACTTTTGCGACAATTACATCACCTGCCTCCTCAGCCTCATCGGGCGCCACACTGTCGTCCAACAGCACCATAACCTCCGGGGAACCTGTCACCAATATCGGACAAGGGAACAGGACCGTCACGCCGACAGGTACCGGTACGGCTCCTGCATTACCGTCTAACACACAGCCATGCAACAACTACCTCGAGTTCTGCGACCGCAAGTACTCCAACATCACCGAAGTCTGTGCACACAACTCACCCTACACGCGTAAGAACAACATTGCGCGCAACCAAGAATATTCTGTAAAGCAACAGCTTGACGATGGTATTCGTATGCTTCAGGGCTCCGCTCACTATGTCAACGGTACTCTCTACTACTGCCATTCATCGTGCGACCTGCTCAACGCCGGCACTGTCGAGGACTACCTTCGCCAAGTCACCGAATGGGTAGAGGACCACCCCTTCGACGTAGTCACCATCCTCTTCGGAAACTCAGACTGGGACAAGACAACCTCGGACGGCAAGCCCCTCGTCACCGCCAAAAACTTTGCCGAACCAATCGAAGCCTCCGGTCTCCGCAAGTACATCTACCAGCCGCCCAAGACCGCCATGGAACTCAACGACTGGCCCACGCTCGGCGAGCTCATCCTCCAAAACGACCGTGTCATCACCTTCATCGACTACAATTACGACACTGACGCCGTCCCCTATCTCCTCTGGGAATTCTACAACATGTGGGAGACCACCTTTTCCCCTACCGACCAAAACTTCCCTTGCAACCTCGGCAGACCAGAGGGAATGTCCGAGAACAAGATGAGAGACATCCTGTACATGGCGAATCATAACCTAAACGCTGAGATTTCCTTCGCTGGCTTCAATCTCCTCGTACCAAATGTAGCGCAGATTAGGCAGACGAATGGTGTAGAAGGATTCGGTAGTCTAGGTCTCATGGCTAATACTTGCACCAGTAAGTTTTCCTTCCCTTCTTGGATCTTTTCAGTCAGGATCAAGTCACTAACGTGTCTGTCTTCTTTTAGGTGATTGGGGCCGCCCACCAAACTTCCTACTCGTCGACTTCTACAACGAGGGCTCGACGAATGGCTCGGTGTTTGAAGTCGCGGCTCGTGCCAATAATGTCACGTATAACCGCGAGTGCTGCGGTACTACCTCCGCGGCAAATGTGCAGCTGCAGCCTGTGTACTTTGGTCTTGTAGCTGCTGCTTTTGCCGCTGTCCTAGCCTTGTGAGATGTTGAAAGTCTTGGAATTGTAGGGATTGCAACGCGCAAACTGTATAGTTGAGAAGAAAGAGAGAGAAAAAGCACAAGGAGACAATAGACATGTTAGGATGAAGGCATGGTATGGCGTTTTTTTTTTCACTCCTTTTTTTTTCCTTCCTTGGGCATTAGACACGTTGTAATTCTACAGCATTTTTCTGTTTATAGGAAATAACGATGGCAAGTATATATAACTTGATTAAGCACAGGAAGTGTATACCATTTCTGGTGTTCACTAATGAAAATAGTGTAACGGGATTGCTGGCTAATCTTTTTATTTTATTGTATCTTCATAGCTCTACTCTCTCTTGATCACACACACACACCTCTCTCTCCAGGGGTATATTAGACAGGTTTCCCCACCACGTCGTGTGAGCACCACAGCACTCTTAACCGACACCTCTACCCTTTTTTCCTTTTCTTAGTTTACATAACCCAACCGCTATCCCCCAAACCAGGTAGATCTAATCGATCAAAAGACGACCCCAACCGTCCGACCCGTTTCGTTACCCACGGTACATAAACCATAGAATTACCCATCAGTAAACCCCCATCCCATACCGTAAGCCCGTAAACCTACATGCCGAACCAGGAACAAGAAGCCTCCCATCACTCCCATGGTATCTCTGTAAGAAAAGGGGGAAAACAGCCCAGGTACAAAGAAAAGTACCAGAAAGGGAAAAGCAAAAAAAGGAAAACGCCACAAAAATGCAGGAACATACTATTGTTACATGGACCAAAGAAAAGAATAAGAAGAAGAGGAAAAACTTCATGGTATCGTGCATAAGACATTGAACAAAAGGAAAACAAAAACAAGGGAAAAGAGATGGAAAAAGATAGGACAAGGAAGAAGGTACGGGAAATACTTCACCTCATAGTCAAGGTACTGCTACCACCGGTAGTAGTGGGTGTATTCGTCCTTACCGGCTCAATAGCCAAACTATCATTCCTGGGCGCTAAACCCTCGGGCCAACTGCGCCGTTCACGATGCTCTATAGACGGTAACTCGTGATTATCCTTTGAAATGCTACTCTTCTTCTTCCCCTTGCTCCATCGCCTCAACTTCTCGACGTGCGACGAGCCCCGCCGCTGCTTCTCCTCGGCCTCGGATTCGCGTCTTGTTTTCTCGTCGCGCACGGGGCCCGATAGCCGGCGGGCTGCAGGAACGATGTTGAGGTAGAGCGGGTAGAGGGCGCCGGTCGAGTAGGTGGCGACGATGACACAGAAGGCGAGTTGTGGGTTTTGCGTCTTGAGGATGGCGAACATTATGGGTGGGAAGATGGCGCCGCCGCTGATGGCGGAGACAAGGAGGGCAGAGGCGTCTTTGGTGTACTTGCCCATGCCGCGGATGCCTTGGGCGAAAATCTGGGGGAAAATTGGCCCTTCGAAGAACATAACCATGGCGATGATTGCTACTCCTGTGGAGCCGGACGCGTGTATCGCTGCTGCTGTGAAAGCAATAGCTCCCAAGTAAAAGAACAGCAGGCTGTAGCGTGGCTTGACCCAGATATCAATGAATGCAGCCAGGAATCGAGAAACAGCAAAAGCGGTGTGACCATAGGCTCGTTGGGATACAGGGTCGATGGTAGGCATCACGCGACTGAGATACTCGTCGTATGAAGTAGAGGTAGACTCTTGGCCTCCAACATAGCAGAACTGTGAAAAGACCGCCATAGCTAGACTTATCCATAGGACCTTGACGGACCTGGATCCAAGCTTGACTGTAGCCTCGCGCGCATGTGGCACAGTACGCTGGCTAGCATCTTCGAGTTGATCATCTGTGGCTTCTGGAAGTGGTACGTAAAAGTAGATGACGGCAAGGGCAATGTTGAAAAACGAGATGCCGAGATACGTCCATTGCACGTCAATCAAACTCGCAGCGTTTGCGGGAAAGAGTACCTTTTTCGCCAAAATCGGAGAGATGATGCTACCGACTGCCTGGACAGCTTGTGACAAGTTCAACCGTGCTTCTGCATACTCTGGTGGCCCACAAAGAGCTATGAAGGGGTTTGCACCGAGTTCCAAGGTTGAAAGTCCGGCTCCAACAATGAAATTGGATATTAGGAATGATGGAAAAGAATTTAGCACGGCGGACGGCCAAAATACGAGAGCCCCACAAGCATAGACCGACAATCCAACCATATAGCAGGCTTTGAAACCCCATATCTTGAAAACGAGTCGTCCAAAGGTCAAAGGCCCTACAAGATAGCCAGCATAGTAGGCAGAGTGCTGGCCTACCGTTTGCCAATCGCTTGTATGGGCAACCTCTTGGAACCGAGAGTTCAAGACGTCGAGGAATCCATAGGCAAATCCCCAAACTGCAAAAAGTACAGTCACCATGAGTACGGGATATATTGATTCGCGATTGCTCCGTAAAGTGATGTTCTTCTTTTGTCCCGTATTGACAAAATCAAAGAACGTTACTTGTTGACGTTGAGTCCGGAATGTGGCGTTTGTGTTCAATGTTCTTAGTTGCGGCAGCTCGGTCATGTCGGGAGTCGTAAGAAAATCCATCATAGCCATCGGCTCGTCACCACCACTCCTACGAGCTCCACCAGGTTTGCTAAACGGGGATGCTGGAGGTGTCAATGGATCTGAGTGCCTTCGGGAATCGAGTATGTCGGGGTGGAGGACATGTTCATCGCTCGTTTGTGTCGTTGTGTCGCGAATCGTGTGGTCAATAACCCAGCTAGGAAGAAATCTCCTGACTAGCGGTTTCAGGGCAGGGACGCAGCCACACATTATGCCTAGGTTGATCTCGACAGCGCTCCACATAAACGACAAAGATGAGAACCACGAGAAGTCACTCATGTTTCTTTGTTCATTGCCCGATTCGGTGGTTTGCCGTTGAGCAGCTTCGAGAGTGTTGCGCTGAGCTTGCTGAAGGTATGCAATACGGATGACATCAACAACTGCTACGAATATGCCGAAACCGAACGTGATAACCAGTATGATTTTCTGTTTTTTAGGCAGCCGCATACTGGTGAGTATAGGCATCGGGAGGAACAGGATGGCCAGGTCAGTGATGATGTTCAGGGGCGCCGAGGAGAGGTAGATTGTGACGATGTTGGTACAGCGTGCTGTAGCAGGAACTGGAGAAGCCCATGCAGCACCAACGGGTCGACATTGCAGAATGTTAAGAATTGTTAGCGCTAGCCCGCCAACGTTGACTACGACAAGGGTTGCGATAGTAGCTCTTCGAAACAATTTCTGAGTTTTGGATAGCGTCAGGTAGAATAAGAGAATCGAGGTCTTGGTCGCCATCAGAGCGGGATTCTGCCGCATCTTAGCATTGGTACTCTCAATGTGAAATGTTGAGTACGTACATAGAGTACAGAAAAGGTATAGGATGACTTTTTCATCGACCCCTGCCACTCTGGTGGTATGTTTTCTTGTTTGCGTCCCAATCCTTTTGTCGTACCATAGCATATGGAAAAAGAGGCGCCAAAAGCAATGACCCATGCGAGGATCATCGTATAGTCATCCCATCCCGGCTTCCTCACCACCAAAAATCTGGACACCAGACGAAGCCCTACGAATACTGAGCATAGTGCTAGGGTTGCTGCCGAAACACCCATGACAACTGGGGCCCGTGTGGGAAAATCTCCATCGAAGTTGGTGGCGGCCATGTCGTGCACTGGGCTATGTCGTATCCAATGATGCCATAGATGGAGCGAAAATGATGAATTGCGGAGCAGCGTCTTATCGCGGTTGCGGGCGTCTCGGAATCTGGCGTTTGGGCCACGGCATTATCTGGCGCCAGCCCTACTGTCAAGGGGAATTTTGACAGTGGGTGTTGGTGTTGAGGACTGGCGAATACGTGGAGGTGCAGAAGAGATGCAGGAGAGACGGTGTACGGGGACAAGCGGGACGATGCGGTGAAAAGACCACCGACCCCAGAAAAAGGCGGAGAATTCAGTCGGGGCGAGCGATGTGGAGTTGACGTTGCTAAATGCGCGACTTGTCCACGAATTGGACAGGGCTTGCGCCAGAGCGAAAATACTCCGATCATCATTGGGAGAAACACGTATGGATCGTGCGGAGAGGTGACGCCACTTCGTCACAGCGCCTGTCCCGACCGAGTCTCAGCGAATACGTCGCTTGCGCACTGGGCGGCCTCTTGGCGGATCACGGGGATCATGGAAATTGAACACCAACAGGCTGACGGACGAACAGGTTGCCCGACGCTTGGTTGGCTCGAGTCACAGACGCAGACGTTTGCTGGCTCCGCTTAGAGTCTAGACAGCGTTGGATGTTGTGGGGTGAATTAGGTTTGGGTCGAAAGATTTTCACTCAGCACCAGCCGTCATGGAGAAGACGGTATGCACGAAACGGGCGGCGTTCTCAAAGCGTCAGGGCCATGGTTTGTTGTAGTACGCGTCCAGCAATCTACCGTGCCCATGGTTCCCCACCTTGCCTCGCCCAGACGCCTCAAGAACTCTATTCCAACCACGGGCTTTTGCTGAGTGCTTAGGGCTGGACGGCAGCGTGCGTGCGGTGACTGCACGTAATGCCTTGGTCCCAGATTGCGGGGAAGAAGTAAGCCTCTCGTGTGGGGTCGGTAAAGTCATGTGCCTTGGGCAGCTGCAGAGCGTCGCTGTCACTAAACTCCAGTCATGGTCGTCTGAGCGGCCCAAAGGAGAGCGCGATTCAATCATCAGCATCGGGTGACTTTGGTGCGTGCCTTGGAAAACACGGCACATAGTGATACCGACATTACCCCTCGCACTCGTATACACCTGTGCGTCGACGCGAGCCGTGAGGCCTTTCCAAAGGCTTATGCGTACATGATTGGCCAGACTCGAGAGAGGATGCTTGCCTGAACGGCGATCAAGGGCTTCGCACCGGCAACTTTGCCTAAGGTTACCGTATCCAGCTAGTCAACGCCCCCCCAAAAAACGCCCTCTGTTGGGGTTCACGGCTGACACACCGTCAGGAAGAATGGACCGGGTCGGTGCTGAATCGGATTCTTCAACGCCCACGGGAACTTAGTGGTAATAAGCGCAAGGCTTAGTCGTGTCGTCAGTGCCGTGTGCGTTCCAGACCGAGACGGGCTGAGCACACTCCAACATGTCAAGTGCAAGGGAAAAAGAACGTAAATCATGACCTAAGCAACTGTAAGAAGAGCCGAGGTGTATAGTGTATGTGTGTAGTAGTCAAGAGAGCGTAAGTACATGTGCAATTGTGAAGCGTGCTATGAGTCGACAAGGTCATCGTAGCGGAGCAAGCAGGAGACCGAAAGCGGGTCGCGGATCATCGTCGGTCCGCGATGCCTTAGCGCCTATTTGTCAAGTTTTCTTTCTCCAATTCCTCGCCGCAACCACCTACCGAAACATCACACCCAGAACTTTCGACACAAGCGCGAGCTTGCTGTACAACTGCGCAGTTTCATGTTCAACTGCTCAGTACAGCGCCGCCAGTCATTACTTCCTGCGTGCATGTTTGTCCTTGATATTTGACATTGGCTCTTTCGAAGACTCGGTGATTCGCTACTCCTCCACGATCACGGGTTCAATTTGTAGCCTAGAAGAAGCCAAACGATCTGCCAAGATCATCCCACTCGTGTTGCAGTGTCAGAGCGAAAGCCAGGACGACTTTGCGTCTTTTGATGGGAGACATTATTGATTTCAACACTTGTATTTATAGAATACTGCCAGAAACGTGGCATCTGCACCAGCATACGCCAAGCACAGAGGCAAAGGTACTATAGTTCCTTCTTCTCTGCAGGTTTCTGATTGGCGCTGAATGCCATGGCTTCTTGCTTCTGGCGCTGCTTCTCTGCAGCCACAGGTGTCGGCTTGTGCATAATGAGTACCCATGCTGCCGCAACTGCCTCGGCAACAAGAGCAATCATACTTGCGCATGCAATACCCCATATGTTTATGCTCACACTGCCTAACGGCGCGCGCGGGAAACTGAGTATCCATTCCACGTAGTACGGAACCCAGCCCGCCGGTATCCAAAACATGGGCGATTTCGCGAACCAGAATTGTAGGACGAAGCGGAGGCCCTGCGTTCCGAGCCAGCGAAGGGTCGAGACGGCAGACGTGAAAGCCGAGTGATGCGAGCGCAAGGAGCCATCTGGAGCAAGCCACGTCAGTAAGCACACGCGAGTTGGACAGACAAAATGCTGCCGAGCCGACTACCACGTACCTAGTTTCTGGTACTCGGCCATGGCCTTGTTGTGCTGTCTGTCAAGTTTTGCCCATTTGGAGAAGTTGTCCTGAGGCGACGTGTTCCCCAACTCGCGCTTCAGCTGAACAATCTCCTTCTTCAGAATTTGGCATCGCTTTGCAGAGCCCGAACTGGGCGTCGGTAGCTTATTGTAAAGTATCCATAGCTGGAGCCTTGTTAGCACCGGCCCCTCCCGTGTTTGCAATCCAAGGCGGGGCTTACCAGCTCGTTGACGGTGTTTTTGCCAACAGTGTTGATGACATGGAGCAGCAGTTGAAGAATAAAGACTACCAGAAGAAGCGACGGCATGGTTGAGGGCGGTGGACAAGAATCGCTATGCGGGGTGCTCTCATCGCATGGTGTTGTGTCCAGATGAGCGAAAAGCCGTTATGTCATACGGTGGAATTTAGTAGTGACAGGCTAGAGCAGTGGACCGTGCGTAGCCATGCTTCTGCCTCCTGCACTTGCCTGTCACCTCGTCCTACTTCCTTAACTCCACAGCTCAATTTCAGCTTCAGTCAACACCAACATTGACCAGACGACTCAATGTGTTCAAGCTCTGCACGATGGATTCAGACGTTTCCAAGAAATCTCAATTACAAAAACTGGCTTATATATCATTGACCGAATACTTCCAAGAGCATGACAATGAAGTCGTCGAAATCACAATTCTCCCACCGTCCGTACAGCCACCAGACGGTGTCTTGATACAAGAAGGCTCATCACTTGGCATATCAAAGAAGGCCCTTACCTTGGCTTACATGGAAGCACGCAGACTATTCTTCGAGAACAGGCAGAGTAATGATCCTTCCACAATAAATCAGACAACACAGGCGACAAAGATTATTCTTCTCTTTGATCCGGAACATCTCACTGCTGCAAATTACCGTAAGCGTGTGCTTGCCCAGCTGGAATCTGAACATAAACTCCACGCTGGGAACATATTTCCCAAGGCTCTACAACGAGAGCTTTATTTTCTGGACAGCGTTCTCACGTCTCCGCTGCATCGTCAGTCAAAGTCACCGACCCTTTGGTATCATCGCTCCCGCATTGTAGACTCCCTCATACTTGTCCATCTGACAGACACATCGGATGATCAGAGGATGGTCTTTTGGAACAACGAGCTCGAGGCTGTATGCAAATCTGGGGAACAACATCCTAAAAATTACCATGCTTGGCAGTATGCTCGTAGACTGGTACAAAAAGCCCATAGTCTCGGGCAGGATGACCAATTTGCTCAACTTGTCAAAAAATGGTGTTGCAGACACCCAAGCGACATATCTGGTTGGTCTTTCCTTTTGTATTTGATGCCTCGATTAGCACCATCACTGAGGCAAGAGCTGGTGAGCAATGTGCTGGATTACGCCATCAAGTTCAGCATCGAGAATGAGTCACTGTGGGTTTTTATTCGCACAGCTCTCGCACAAAACATGTCCAGCGCGGACCACTCGGTAGCCTATCGGCGTCTTCAAGATTATGTTCAAAACTTGACAAACAAGGAAAGACCACAAGATGAAGCCCACGCCGCTTCTAATGCTCTCAAATGGATTGATACTTATGGAAGACATATTGGATCACAGAGAGTTGTTGATTATTAATATTGTTTGATTGCTATATTGAAGCTATGATTACTGCCATTACACCCTTCGCGTTCACCCAGATCTGGCTCTTCTCGCGTTTCTTGAGATGGCTTCGTGTTATGGTAGTGCTTTTGAAACCATCAGTGACGTGTCTCCACAAGCAATCCAATGGGTGTTTCACATCCCATATCATTGGACCATGTGTTGCCATTTCGTCCACTGTATCTTTTTGGGCTTCTGACATAGATTTGCTTCGACATTCGTGCTCATCGGCTCGTAATTGAAGATTCGACGGAGAGCTACAAGCCTCTGAGTATCTAAACGATTTTGCAGAACAAATATCCGATTCTGAGAACCTCCGACGATTGACTGTTCGAACATCTTCTGCTGACACCCACATGGGCTCCGAGACTGATCTTTGCAGCGCAGGCATTATATCTGCCACAGACCTCAAATTTGTGCTCTCCAGAGTTTGTGAGGAAAGTGTTTGATGCTGCGCACCCGGTTCGTACGTAGTGAGGATGGCGGATTTGGCCAACAATCGTGTTGTCGACTCACGATCGAAGTAAAACTGTTTGACATCTGGAGTCTCTGGATTTGTGTACTCTTTTAAGAGCGACCAGTCGATTTTGTAAACGTTCCGGATGTTTACATGTGAATCCAATTGTAGTCGAGCGCCGTTGGCTAATTGCAGAGTTGAAGATCGTTTTATCGTCTTTATTAAACTCGCATGTGAGTGATCTGGTGATTGTACTATCGGTAGGTATGAGGTGTGCAGGCTGATATGGAACTCGTTTGATTTATTGTACAGGTCGCCAAGCGTTCTTCGTTGCCGTGAGGATATCTTCGGCCTGTTAGCAGCGTCTACGAATTGCAATGAACATGTTACTCACAACTTGAAAATGAGCTATGTGGCTATCCTCTGCAGGCCTCGAAACTACAACAACTGGATGCCCATAGATGCCCTCGACAACGCCTGTGCTATGTGCTCTCTTCACCGCCTGCCTGGGTAAGTCCTCCTCTACTGGTAACCAGAATATTTTGCCTTGGACTACATCAACGTCCTTTACTGTTACTTGGTTGTTCGGCATTGTCCAGGATACGGATTTTTGTAATGTTGTCATGGTATAAGGATTTGTAATGATGCGACTGTCCCATCTTATAAGTACAGGCGTCAGTTGGACTTGCGCATGCAGTCATGGCGATATGAGCCACGCTGCAATCAAGAGCATTACGCGTGCCTGAGCCTCATTGGTCCGTCTAGGTAGAGCACTCATTCCGCACAATCCATGGGAATGGCTTTGCTTATTTGATTAGCAGAAACGCTCGGCTGAGCTTGATTTGACAGTTGTGCGGTAATACCGCCGGCGTACGGCGAAACAGGCGCATGGATGATCGCGTCACCCGCTCAGCCAACGACAATAATAGGAGCTTACAAAAGTGGCAGGGCTGAGGGTGGCTGAGCGCGGCAGCATGCCATGTGATTGGCCGAGACGGATGGTTAACTGCTTAAGAACATCACTCGGCGAGATAACATCGATCACATATACGCGCGGCCTTTCTTCAGAAAGTGGCTTTTGTCGAGTCTCTGACCAACACATATTGCGGCTTGTAATTTCGCAAGGCACCAAGCCATAATAGCCGCAATTTGCCTTACCCTACTTCGGTCAGAGTGATGTAATTAGGGGCAGTGAATGAGCACTAAGCCTTTATGAGGCATGCAATAGTCAAATGGCTCATAGGAATTGCACAGACTTGGTGTGAGCTCCCCGCGTTTACAGCTCATGCATTTACGCTACAGCATCCGGGGTAAGCAACGGCTGCTACCGTCTAACCGCATACCCTGGCAGCATCTCTTCTCGAAACCCCAAGCCACGGCAGTTAGGAACGTTTCCAAAATAAAATGGGTCCACTGCCGAACCATGTTTATGAGGGCCTTTTGGCGAGAGGGGCAATCCGAATTCTGATATTGTACCCCACAATCGACTTCTAGGTACTGCTTGAAGCCCACTTCGAGTATCATAGCGAGGAACTATCCCATGATACCGCAATATTTTCCTAGGGCTTCGATGCTGTATCATACTGCTGGGGCAACCCGTAGTTTACTTACACTATCTACTTCAAGAACTCCGCGCATGGACACATATCTTGAAAGCTCATGTCTGACTCGGCGCCAGGGGGATATTCGACACACGGGCAGCTTTTGTCTCTGTAGAACGTAGCGATGCGAGAGATAGATTGTTCGCTCTGTAGATTATATTGAGCCACAACTACAAGTGGCTCAGAAACAGCGGTATGGAGACATGATCGGGGATACTTGTCGTTGCTCCTTCCAGATACTTCCGAAAGTGGATTACACCAAAAGCTAGGTAGATAAATACAAGCACCTGGCACAAGACATGATGCAACCGCAGCCGAGCCAGTTCTGGTAACATCTCCAGATTTTCAGATCTATTTGCGAAGATAGAGCTGATGGCCCTGTCGCGGGTGCACAGACTGGAGACAAAGCAAACATGTTCATTCAGCCGCGTGTCTTGTATCCAGAAATCAACTTTGGAATACTTGTAGATTCATGAAATGACGTTGCCTTTGACACTCTCTAGTTGAATATGTGGGTCTGTCATCAAAGTTTGGGATGTATTCACCGTAGAGCCAGTCACATCCCGCCGGTATTGTTGTCCCTGACATTTGGGTGCGACCTCACCCTGGGAACGCAGAACTAGTATCGCAAATTCAAGAGCGACTGAGACAGGATCTAGCATTCCTTTTCTTGCTGGCAGTCAATACAGAGACCTTAGTCGGAGCCTGCTGGTGTGAAAGAGAGTTAACTTATTATCATCCTATATGAATATCAGCTCTACGGTTCTGCACAATGAAGGACGCCAAATGTCGGAACTGCCAATCTGTCTCGTCACTTAAGGATACAACTTGCGACAGGTTATCTTGATAGGACCAAAGTGATATTGATTGTGCATATAGGATTTGTGGTTATTGAAAGTTAAAACACCCCCTCATTGGTCTAGGCACGCAGGGTATTTCGCTACAAAGGGATGGGCCTTATAAGAACACTGAACAAACGCTACTCTATGAAGGGGGTACACACCTAGTGGATGCAATGGAACGTGTACCACCGATTGTGTACCTGATAGTCAGAAATGGTACAGTAAGGTCAGATATCATACAATCCCCATGCCTCCATGGCTCAGACGGTGCGTTTCATGAGCAATGTCTTTTCCGTGTCCGGTGTAAGCATCTTCTCATGCCTAATTTGGTCGTATCTGTTCGTACGCCCATCAGGCATCTTGAAATCATACTCCAAGAGCACCCTTGACAGAATAATCTTGATTTCACTCGCTGCGAAGAACCGCCCGGGGCATGCATGCTTGCCATATCCGAATGCTAGATCCCTCTCATTCGAAGAAACGAATTGGGAACGAGCATGCTCGGCCGTATCACCCTTTTGACGTAGCTTGTAATATCTGAAGCCATCAAATTTATCCGCATCTGAGTAAGTATCTTGGTCGAAATGGATCGCGTCGACGGGGCATTCGATAATCACGCCGGCGGGAATATACTGGCCGTTAGATAGAGTGATTGGCTTGCGGACGTAACGACCAACGCCGGCTATATTCCTGTTAGTATGATACGACATGCGATCTGGAGAAACTTACTGATATTGGCCGGAAACATGCGCATGACTTCCTTCATAACGGAATCGAGTTTGACCAAATCCTGCAGAGCGCGACTATCCAATTTCCCACCATGAGCAGCTTTCACAGTACGGATTTCCTCGCGTAGTGGTTCGAGATACTCCGGTGCTGCTGCGAGAGAGTACAAAATGTTGGTAGACACCATAGAGGTTGTATGAACAGCGGCGAAAGCTGCAGTAAGCTGCCGACTTATGTGCCCTTCGACATCATTGCCACACCCATGAGACTTGCTACGCTCCATCATCCACTGCAACAGATCATTGCACTTTTTTTCTCCACTTAGCCTCTCAAGAACGATAGGCCTGAGGAATTCCTTCGATCGCCGAAGTCTTTCTTCAAATCGCTGCTTTGCTGGGAGGCTCGGTCCTTTGAAACGGCGAAGCCAGGGATTGCAATTTTTGATTGCAAGAACTGCGCCCATGAAGTCATTTGTGAAGTTGACCGCAAGGTCAAGATAGGTAGGATCTCGACAATACTCTGCTCCCACAAACATGCGTCCAGACACCTGAGCCACGATTTCGAGTAGTTTGTTATAGATGTTCACATTCGTCCAGTCTTTACATGGTGGTATCGCTCGGTCCAAGGCAAGATCAATTTCCTCAGTAATATCGCCGTTAAGGCGTCCTTGATCAAGTGAGTAATGTTATCTATCAAGAAGTGTACTTCCCATACTCACCTAATGCGGGTGTAAGATCAGCTTTTGCGCTGTGAGTGAGGATATCATCAAACGCTTCGTGAGGTAAATATTTGCTTTCCAGAGCCTACATCAGTTCAGCATATTGTGGTTATGGCCAATAGACTGGTATCACAAACCTTGGAGACAGCTTCGCGGACGTCAAGGACGTCGTCGGGAAGTTTCTTCAGCTCAGGTAGAAACTTGGCGGGTACAATTACGAATTTGATTTCATCGCTTGCTGCCATGCGATAGATGGAGTCTGTGAACTATTCTCTGTTCAGTCGGCAGCTACGACGCATCGTACGAGGGTCACTCACCTTCTTGTTGCCTTCACGATATAGCTCGATGGCGTACTTGAGGTAAAAGCTGCGTTGCTTCTCCCCATTTTTGGCTGTGCCAAATTCCGGTATTTTAGATAAATTGAACAGAAGATTGAGCTTGGGGAACAGTGCAATAGCCGCAACGACTAGTGAAGCAAATGCAATCGTCTGCGCAGTGTGCGTCGACGCGCCAGCGAGCGGGATGTCCATGCTGGCAATGCCAAATGAAGAATTCTAGAGAGTATCCAGCAGGCTCGCAATGGTATGTATAGTTTTTTCCAATTTCTCTATTTGTTCGGTCTGTCGGAATACGGATTTGTCGACGTCCGCAAATGCACACTAGCATCACCTTCCGAAAATGTTGATGACACAGCTTTGTGCCACGTTAGACTATACGCGCAGTTGGCAACCACGACTCACTTCTGTTTCAGATGTTTTTTGTGCTCTATACTTTGTCAATCTACTGCAAAAGGTCCGTTCGTCATTGAAAACGGATCACCCCGTTTCCGGGCTCCGATACTCGACAGTATAGTGAAATAGTGAAAGAGCGATCTACACGGGCTCGGCATCTCCCGAGACCGATAGCCAATAATGGTAAGGCAAAGGGTATTAAATATCCCTATAAGATTCATTCGGTACCTCTATAAGCAGGCCCCCCCTACTTATCGTAGGCTGTAATGAAATTTCGGCTATCTCACGTGAATAAAGCGAAAAAAAAACAGAAAGAAAGAGAGGAAATGTATCTCTCTACCTCTCCTCTTTCTATCGTTTTTCTCTCTCTTCCTTTTCCTCTTCTCCTATTTACGTAACTCTTATCTCTTAAAATAAGAGTGAGAAGAGAAGAGAAAGTAAGATAGAGAGTAGTTTAAGAAAGACAGAAGAAGACTTAAATTACATTACTAGATAGAATATTACAGATAGTGTTGTACTAATGCCGACCCCTGCCTTATAGGAGTTTCCGAATGATTCGTATGAGGGCAGAGGGTGCTCGGTAATCTTTGCCGCCGGGAGCGGGAGCGGGAGCGGGGACGGCGGCGTCATAAGAACCATAAAGTACTCAGGTGTAGCGGTCGCCGCTTCCGAGCAACTTGTACCATTACAGAGTATGACGCGCGTTAGTTAGCATGCTTGTCCTAGGGGAGCCTAAAATGTCCAAGCTACATAATCCTGAGCAATTACGTCGATACAGGACATTCTCAGTGTAGCTCCAAGACGTTGCAACATACACCAACGCGTTATGACATTAATCTCGTGGCTAAGAGAGTACTACTTATAAGCCAAGTACTTCCTGTGATCACTGTGCAGGAGTGATACGTTGTCATCCCATCTCAGGATCTCCACGGATATTTTCCTATATTCCCTGCTTGGGGTACAGGTGCAGAATGCGGCGATTGCTGTGATTGCGGCGTTTGTGAGCGATGTGGGCGTTTATTCAGCGGATGGAGGAATTGAACAAGGAGGTGCTGGTTACTCACGGAAAGACGGATCTTATGATGCCGATGCCGAATAGCTGGCGTATGCAGCAGAAGATGAAGAAGGCGGAGTCGTGTATTTTTTAAAAATCCAAGACATAGGCATTTGTGTCAGTTTCCGGAGAAATATGCGAGGGTCTTGGATTTGTTTTTGGGATAGATTTTGGGCAGGAGAGCACGTGGGCAATCGGGTTGTTACAAAAACGCATCATCTATAGCACCGCTCCCTCTTCCGTTCCTCAAACCCCCTCACACTCTCTCTCACCCCAAATCCCTCCCTTAACAACCCTCCTACATCCTCAAGCCCCAACCCCGCCGTCTCAGGATAAATCATCCAGACCGTCCACCACGCAGCCCCGCATACAACCGCATACACCGCAAATGTGACCGCAGGACTAAAAAAATGCACCATAGGCAAAAACGTAATACCAACTAGGGTGTTCGAGCCCCAATTGGTCGCAGTCGAAATGCCCGATCCCAACGAACGTACGGATAAAGGAAAAAGTTCGGATTGCTGCCATGGCACATTTCCCATTCCAATTGCGTAACCGGCCACATACGTAATCATGGATACAAGGATGATCAGAGGCCACGTCTTCGTTGCTGCATCGTCGATCAAAACTTTATCTTCTGCAGCAGCAGGCAGATCGACGTAAACGAATGCTATAGCGCAGATGATGAGGCCTAGGATCATGATTGCGACGGAGTAGAGGAGGATACGGCGACGGCCGATGCGGTCGATGAAGTGGAAGGCGACGAGGGTGAAGAGGAAGTTTGTGAGGGCGATGGAGAGCGAGGTTAGGGTTGGGGAGGAGAAGCCTACCATGCGGAAAATCGTGGCGGAGAAGTACATAAGGGAGTTCTTGGATGTAGTTAGTATAGTGGAGAAGCTTGGGGATATGGGGGATTACTTACGAAACCGCATAGTTGTTGGAAGCCTTGGAGCATGCAAGCAATGATCAATGCTCTTCTGTTTCCTCCAATGACAATCAGCTGAGACAAGTTGTCTTGCGCTCTTTCTACTTTTGCTCTCCAGCCAGACTTCGCAGACTCAGGCATACCCCGCAGACCAGCCGCATCTTCCTCTTCTTCAATCTCCCTCTCCACACGCCTCAGCACAGCACCCACCAACTTAGCTCCACCCTCCTCACTCTTATACACCCTCCCCAGCACCGCCCTCGCCTGCTGCGCCCTCCCAGCCTTGACCAAATACCTCGGCGTCTCTGGCAAAAAGAACAACATAACAAACTGCACAGCCGCCGGCAACGCTCCGAGCCCAACCATCCACCTCCACCCATGCACCCGCTGCGAAAAAAGCCATCCAACAACATACGCCACGACCTGCCCACCCGTCACAAACAAACTACTCACAACCACCAACCGGCCCCGAAATGGACTCGGACTCAGCTCCGAAATATACAGCGGTACAACAAACGACGCGCTCCCCACCGCAGCCCCGACAACCGACCTACCGACAATCATCCCGCTCACACTACTCGTCCAAGCCTGACATAGCGCACCAAGGACAAACAGCACGTCTGCCACGAAAATCACCGTCCGGCGCCCGTACGAATCCGCCAGCACGCCCGTAAGCGGCGAGGCCAGCAGCGCGAAGAACGACGTACACGATGTGATGAGGCTTTTATCGAGGGTGGTGAGCGTGCGGGAGGACAGATCGGTGCCGATGGAGACGAGGGTCGAGGATATGACGCCGGTACTACACAGATGTTAGACTTGGTCTTTGGGAGTTTAATAGAAGAAAAAAAAGGTATAGAGAGGTTTATAAGGACGTACTCGTAGCCAAATAGCAGACCGCTGACGCCGGCACAAATGGTTAGGATCCAGATGAAGAGGCCGGGGGAAACCAGGGCAGACTCGTCGACTTCGTCGTCGTCGCCATCGTCGTCGTGTGGCTCGGTGTCGTCATCGTTGTCGCGGGTGTATGGGTTGCGCGTGTTGGGAGGGAACTCGTGGCGGGTACTGGGGATTAAAGGTTCAGCAGCGGTGTCGGTCATGCTGCTCAGTTCAAAGTCTTCATGAGGAACCGGCATGCAGTACGGGGCGATACGAAGTAGTCAATATAAGGAACGGTAAGTCTGGCGAGCAGATGCCGTCCGTCTGGGGTAGTGTCGGAACAACGGCGGAAGTGTGTGGACCCTGGATCCACGCTAGAGGGTGTGGGTCCGTGTACCTGCTGATTGATCCTTGTCACCTGCATATCAGCATTTAGATCAGATGGACTTCCTTGAAAGGAAAGTTGATGGATTAACACGGAAGCTAGTTGCATTGATGTGCTGATTGGATACCATGTCTCGGAGAAAACATGCTCTGCTAGCTATCATCGCCATCACACCTCTCCTTACCCCCTACACTTCGCTGTCCGATCATCTCCCTCCCTCGTAGTTGGAAAAGCCAAAGCACCCCTCTCGACTCTCCCATAGTGCTTTGCGGTCGCGTTCAAGATAGCGAACTGTGGCAGTTTCCCACCCCCGCACATCCATAGCCAGCAAAGCCATTGCCCACACCGTAATCCTTTTGTGCACCCTCCATGCCCTGTCAACGCCGGTCGCTATGCGTCAAGCCACTCATTAGAGAGAATATCGACCCACCCACGCTAATCGCATAGCAAAATTAAGTAAAACAAGTGTGGGAAGCATCTCGTGGAGCTCAAGCGGCAACTTTCGGGAAATGTCGCTAGAGTCAAGATGCGAAGCTCTTCATCTTGGAGACTTTCATTTGGCTTCGTTGACAGCTTCCGGACCATGGTTAGCGGGGCCCGCCAGTGGAACCTGGGGCCCTGTCGAATGCTGCTGCATCATAGGTTGGGAGTAGCTTGCACTTGGTGTACCACGATGTTGTTGGGGGAACTGAGGATGTTGCTGGGGCGAGCCGTAATGTCCACCCTGGTATGGCTGTTGATAAGGTCCGCGCATCGGAGCCACTGCCGGCATGTCAGTTTTTACAACGTAACTTTTCCATCAGTTAACTTACTAGAACCTGGCTGCATTTGGTACATTTGAGGTGCTGGTGCTCCAGGCTGCATGTACATCATGTGAGGCTGCTGATGGTGGCCTTGTTGTGAACCTTGGTGGCTCATCATCGGAGCACCTGGTCTCGGACTTGGGAACCCATTGGCGCCAGGCCCAGGCATGTGGCCGGGATATTGTGGGTATGCAGGACCAGGAGCCGGAGAGTACATTTGCATTTGAGGGTTACCTGGCATTCCCATATAAGGCCCATTTGAAGGCTGGTTCGTCATCATTTGCCCTCCCATTGCTGGGCCAGGGGGTTGGATGAACTGTCCGCCTTGCGCGTTACGCATAGGCACATGCTGAACATTAGGGCTCATGCCGTATTGAGGAACCTGGACAGGCTGAGGATAGCCTGGCATTTGCTGGGGCTGTGCTCCATACATGAAAGGTGCCATGGGCCGCGGTGAAGGCTGGACTGATGACTGCGAGTGCGAGTATTGCATGTGGGGCGCCTCGAACTGGTGTGGGTTCTGGCCAATATGCGGCTGCACTGGCGGGCCTCGGGGAGTGTGCTGGGGCGTTGGGCCTTGTGGCATGCCCTGTGCACCCTGGAGATGAGGAGGGATTTGATGCGGCATAGGTCCGCTAGTCATTACGTGTTGAGGAGCTGATAACGGCGCTGCTGGAGGAGCATGCTCGAACAACTGCTCAAAGCCCTTGTTTGAATTGGATGCAGGGAAGTCCCACGTGGGGAAAGTCTTGTAAGGAGGCGCGATATCAGAGTGCGGCTTCTCACTACCTTGTACCTCCTTTTCCAGACGTCCGACAGCGTTGAAGGTTGTTGGGCCGTCCAGAGACTTGACATTTGGCCTTTGGCCAATGAAGAAGTTGGTGACAGGCGGCTTGCGAACTTCTTGCCGTGATGAGTTTGGTCGAGGGCTGGAGCTGGCGCTTGGGTTTCCACCAGGCTGGAAAGTGTTCGCTGCTGGGTTTGGCTTAAACTCATGTGCACGAACATTAAACCTTGATACGCTGGAAGGTGTTTGGGCACCGCTAGAAGGCTGTGAAGAACCAGTAGGGGGTATCCGAGTGTCTTGGGGTGGAATTGGCTGAGGAACGCCATTGTAGGGCACTGCACCCTGTTGTTTGTGTTGCTGATGGTTCATCTGTAGACGAGCGCTGAGTAGTCCCGGATTCCGAGGAGGGATGTTCATGTTTTGGTGTGAACCCCGCATGCTAGCTGATGCGTAGGGCTGCTGTCCTTGTCGGGGACGCTGGGCTTGTTGACGGTCAACATTCGTGCTTGGGGAAGCCTGAGTAGGCTCAGGCTTAGCAGATGGCCGTGGGACAGGTTTGGGGTCGGAAGTGCTGGTCGAGGGCTTCGCAGGCGGCGAGGCCTTCAACTCAAGCGCTTGTCGGTTGGCCTTGTCGACAATGGCTTGCTGTTTAGTCTCATCCTTGGCAAGTATGGGAACCAAATCCGATGGCACTGGTGTGCTCAGCTTGAAGTTGAGCGCAAACTTCTTCAAGTCATTCAGCTTGACTGCCTTGTTTTCGCGAGCGAAAGCCCTCTGACGATCAGAGATGCGCAGTTTTTCAGCGGCTGAGAATTGCTTGAAAGAATCCAGCAGATCATGTTCCACATTGGTTGTTGCGTCGTGTGGTCGTCCGGCCTTGCGAGGGGGAATGGCAGCCACTGTAGACTTTATGGTACTGCTGGGCTTCTGTAGTTGCTCCGTGATGGCCTTGTGCACATCTGCTGGCTTTGATGTGGGCTTGGGTGTCTCCTTGGGGGCCTCCTTGGTGGGTTCCTTTGTGCTTTCTTTGGATGCTTCTTTGGCGGCTTCCTGGGTCTTGGGGGCTTCCGTTGCAGGGGCTGCTGGCGCAGCGGGACTGGCGGCACGCTGTGCGATCTGCGAACCAGGTCGTGCGACAGACGAGGAAATAATGGCAGGATCGACCGGAGCGCCGGGCACTGTTGGCTGAGCGGAAGGTGCACGGCGCGCAGGCGGGGTATACCGGTTGGGTTGGCCCGTTGACAGAGCCGGAAAGTCTCGACGCACGCCGCTGTACTTGTCTTCCTCGTCACCATTGTCGTCGGCAGCAGAATATCCTCCTCGCTCCTCGCGTACGTGCGCGTTAGTTGCAGTACTGCCTTCAATCTCCCGAGCAATCTTCTCAGCACGGGCAGCCCTCTCTGCATACTGTGGGTCATTCTTGTTGATGGTGGTGGTGTAGAAAGTCTCGTCGTAGTTGCTCTTGACACCAAACAGGCGCTCGTTGGTGGAGAATTGATCCCATTCAGTCGTCCGTCCCGATGACTCAAGAGTCAGGCTTGGGTCGACCTCGGACGGCTCCCATTTCTGAAGGTCACGCTCGCGGAAGGCCATCTTGCCTGAAATGTCGGTGTCTGTGCGGAAGCCCGATGTTCCTGCGACAGTCAGCTTGGTGCGAGAGAAGACGGTCACCAAGACACATACCGTTCTGGCCCTTGGCACTAGACTTGTCAAGCACCACGTTATTGACATTGAAATCGGCAACGTCGCTCATGTCAAAGGACATGACGTGGTAGTCACCCGCACCGACGTAGTCGTCAGAAACGTCGCCTGTGCCATTGGTCTGGGCATTGCTAGCGGGCATCAACTTCTTGACCATCTTGAAGACATAGCGCAGCTCGCTGGGGTCCAATGAAGTGCCGGACAGCACGCCCGAGTACTTTTCGCCATTCTTGAGCGTAATGATGCCCGGAAGACCCTAGCCATGACCGTCAGCTGTGTTTGTCGGCTTCGAATTGAGCAGCATGCGCCACTTACAGTGAGGTTGGCCAACAGGTACATCATCCGATCGCTGAGGTGCCGCATTGGAGACGCAGTTTCACCCGACGAGGGTGTCGGGGTGGGCTTGGGAGAGTTTACGAGGCCGTTGGATGGAGAAGGGTTCGTCGGTCGGTGGGTGAGGGGATTGGTACCCTGGGTCCATGCCGTTTTGGCCGGCTGCTTCCTACAAGGTGCCAAGTCAGCATTGGGCCAGGCGCAGGCAAGGGCAAATGTATCGAGAACAGGGCAGGGCGAGGTGAGGCAATTGGACAGAGGACAGGGCGCGAGGGCCGTCTAGTGGACAGCGCAGTCGCACCGTGGCTCCATGTGACCGCCGACAAGTCACACGAGGATATCCCGGCGTGCGGTAGCGGTGTCGGGCGGCGGACGGGAGCGTGGGCAGACATGCAGCTGAAGGGCAGCGTACGATGGGAGCGAGAGGGCGGGCGGGGCTGTTGGAGAGGGACTAGTTACCTCTGGCTACCTTCGCTGGGGCTTCCTGGCTTTCGCTGTGCGTCGGTAGCGGCTTTGCCAGCTGTGCTCATTTTCAGTTGCCTGCCGGGAGTGGAGACGGCGTTCAGAGCATTGGAGGAGGTGCTGGTCGTGGCAGCGGCAGTGGACATGGATGGGTGAGGAGAGCGCGGGCGTTGGCGGTGGTGCGGTAGCGTGCGTCGGTGTCGGTGGTTGTGGGTGGGAGAATGGAGCGACGGGCGGGGGGTGTGGGAGGGAGGGACAGGGCAAGCAGCTCCAACTCTCTACTTGGGTGTGGGCTGTCGGAGCTGTCGAGGTTAGCGCAGGGCACTCAATGCAATGCGGCAGCAGGCACAGAGGCAGGACGAGCAATGCGAAGGAGGTCCGGCGGCGGAGGTCGCGATGGTATAGGAGGCTGTGCCCGAATGCAGAGACAGATGTCCACGGTGAGGCGCCAAGGCTGATCGACTTATGAAACAGATGCGGCAGCTAACCACGCCTGGGGCAGCCGTAGCCGTGAATGTAAATGCTGCCACCGCCAACGTTGCTACCACACAACCACACACACAGCCAAACGGCGTGCCCGTAAGCTTTGTTGCCTCGCTTCCTGGCCCTGTCCCCGGCTTGTTTTGGCGAGGCTACTGTGGCCATTGACAAACTCTGTCGGGTGCTTGCAGCCCTGCGCGCCGGCAAGAGCATACTGTGGTTGTGGTGGTGGCCGTCGTGGCCGTGGTCCAGAACCCACCGCCTCCAAAGGGCCGGCGCTGCTCTCCTGCGTGCCTACACCAGACAATGCCGCTCCTGGGAGCAAATACGGGGCAAACACCTGTTCATGACGGCTCGCCCATGCTAGAGACGCATGCCCACAATGACGACCCCAGCAGCTCCAGGGAGTAGCGCCAACATAGGCCCGTAGTAGGCCGTAGTAGTCTGCAGTGCTGCAGTGGCTGCCCAACTGATGGATGCGCTGGATGCGCTACTACACACCCAATGGACCCTACCGGTGCTCTGTACTACTGTTTTTGGATAGTGCCTCTGTCCTGGTGGTGTTCTTTTGCTCGGCCTTGAGATAAGATACTATTTATATTTTTGCCTTGCGGCACGGGCTCCGTGTCAAGAGGCGACCGACGACGACTGCGACGACAAAAACTCCATGCTACCCTGCTATCAGGAACATTTGGCTGTGCAGATGGCCCGCCATGCTCCAATGGCAGAAGAAGAAAAACCGGGGCTGCAGGGTGTGGCGGGATGGGCACGTGAATGGTCCAGCCGGCCCAGCGAGCCCAGCAGGCCCAGCAAGTGCAAGCCCACGCGGCGCAAAAGAGATGTGGCGGGTGTGAGCCGGCGCCACGTGCAGCCCAGCCACTCAGGCCTTGGCGGAGAGCGGGCAGCCAGACGTCGGTGCACCCAACGTGCTTGCCAACACTACCGAGAGAGCGTGTCGTGCCCTCAGGCTTCGTCACTCGGCCATCCACTCTGCTGCAGCTGCTGCATACCTGCGCCCCCCCTCCTCCCCCATCATGGCCGAAGAGGCCTCTTCCATGCGCTCGTCCCAGGGGTCCTCATCGTCACGCCGTGCGCCCAAGAACGTACGTACTGACCCTCTCGGCATTCCGCGCCCAATAGTCCAACCGCGCCCGCTGACATGTCATGCATCCTAGCCCCAGCAGCAACTCTCCCAAATCGAGAAGTCCGTCACACATCTGCTCGTCGCCACAAAGCAACTGCTCGGTCAGTCTACGGCGCATTCAGCCCCCACCCACATCCCATATCGCATGCGCTGACACGACCCAGAGACACTGACCCTATGGTCGCGTGGGACTGCCACCGAGAGCGAGGTCTCCGACGTCTATGTCCGTCTGGGCTATGAGTTCAACATCGCGTCGCGTGCCTTCAATGCCATTGGCGTTGACACAAACGACCTGGGAAATGTCCCCGAACTGCTGCGCGGCATACTGGAAGAGACCCTGAGCCAGGAAGCGTCCCAGGCCAGCCTCGACAACTTCCTACCTCGCATACGAGACATCATAATCAACCTCCTTCACGGCCTAAAGAAGAAGCAGCAGCGGCTACGGCAGCGTACTGGAAGAGATGGCTCACTCAACGGCGGCGGTAGTCCCCGACAGGCCAGCGTCGGTAGTTCTAGTGAAGTCGAGGACTCACAACAAGCCCGTTCAGCAAGCCAAAGACTGCCTTCAAGAGGCGAAAGTCCGTCTTTTGGTGGCCCCGGCCTCCCCCCACGCTCGTCCTCAGTAGCAGGAGGCGGCCGAGCATCGCCCAGCAAGTACGACTCACTGCCCTCGAACCCGAAATCAAATCGCTCTACGAATGCGAGCCAGCTCTCTACAGACTCGTCCATGTCGAGTAACTCTGCCCAGCAAGCGCCCGTCATCGCTCCTTATCCCTCAGAGGACGCCATGCCCAAGCCACCAGAACACGCCCCGCAACCACAACCCAACTATCCCGTCGACTTCCCGCCACCTCCGCCCCCACCACAACAAGAAGATGCGCTGGCTGCATTGCAAAGAGGAGGAGAGCTAGAGCGGAGGGCTTCGCGGAGATTCTCAGCCTATCAGATCCAGAAGCATCTCGGTACAAATGGCATACCACTTCCGCCCGTTCAGAACTCGCCCATACCGAATAGGGGTCGGGATGTGCGCGAGTCTATGAACGCAGTCCGAACAAGAGCACCGACGCTGCACGGTCGGCAGCGATCAAACCAACAACCTGCCCAACAGCGACCAGCAGTCGAAACCAAATTTTCTTATGAGCAGCACAACGACAGACGCATCTCTGAGGAGAGCTCGCAGGGCAAAGCACCAAGCCTGCCGCCACCCCAAGAATCTGGGACAGAAGATAGCCCCATTCAGAAGACACCACAGGACAAGATTGGCGCGCCAAAATTCCCCGAAAATGACCAACTCGCTCTAGGCGCCACTCTCAACGGACCATTGTCTGAACCAGCCGAAATCGCGCCTGGCTCACCAGCCAAAGACGGAAGTCCTCGGCCAGCGGCTAGCCGCCACAGTTCTTACAGGACCAAGACGCCATCTCCGCAGCCTTCACATTTCATTCCAGAGCAGTCACCCCAACAAGGGAAAGAACTCACCGTTTTCCTTCAGTACAAGAGCAAGATCAAGAAGTATGTGTTTGCTGATGGTTCCGAGCTCTCTTCTGCTCGCCTGCAATTGGCTTTTATCGAGAAGTTCGCTTGGGACACCCACCGCTATGGCGACCTACCCGAGATTCATATTCAGGACCCAGTTTCCGGTGTACGATACGAATTGGAGGATATACGCGACATCAAGGACAGGGCGGTCCTTGTTCTGAATGTGGAGCAGCTTGATGAAGTAAAGAACCATATTGACGACAAATTTGGTGGTCTCAGCAAGTTGGTGGAGAGTATTAAGACTGTTGTTGAGGATCAACAAGCGACTATACAGCGCGTTGCAGAACGCCAGCAGCAAACTAGTAAGGAGCTCGCTGGCATATCTGCAGCGCCACTTTCTTCCAATCGCAACTCTGCTCTATTGGCTTCACGCTCCATTCCAAGTGGTGGGCCTTCTGAAGGTACGGTTACGTCGGCCACCCAACTCAACGAAGTGCAGGCGCTACGTCGAGATTTAGCCGTCGTCCGCCAGACGTATTCATCATTTGTTTCGGACATACAAGCGAGCATGGCGACAATACGCACAAAGGCGGGGGCCGTCAAATCTACTGCTATCAAGGTTGCATTACCTCCGCTTGACGGCGATAGTGGTCGCGCCTACATCAACAACGGGAAGAAGGCTTTGCAGGACGACTCGGAGAAGATTGTCAACAGGGTGGATGATCTCCAAGATCTTGTGGAAGATCTCAGAAAGGACGTCGTCATGCGTGGAGTTCGGCCCCTACCTCGTCAACTTGAGACTACAGCCAAAGATCTGTCAATGGCCACTGCAGAGCTCAAGAAGTTGCAGGACGTTCTGGCCAAGGAGAAACCGCTCTGGACCAAGATTTGGGAGCAAGAACTGCAGACTGTTTGCGAAGAGCGAGACATGCTTACTATGCAAGAAGAGCTCGCGGCCGATTTGCAAGACGATCTTGAGAAGGCGGCCCAGACGCTGGAGCTGGTTGAACAGGCGACCAAACAACAGAACCTGGAGAGCGAGAAGGAAAATGGCAAGGGAATGCGCTCTGCGAGCGGTCGCAGCATGCTCAATGCAGTTGCGGCAGACAAGGTCATTGACCCCCGACAAGCTCGTGATGGTGTCCTAGGCGAGGTCAAGGCTCTGCAACCAAACCATGAAGGCAGACTGGAAGCCATCGAGCGAGCTGAAAAGGCGCGTCAACGCGATCTTGCGACAAGAAATGACGACGAGTTTAAGCGTGAACTGGGCAATTTTGTTGAAGAAGGAAAGCTGAAGAAGAGTGGTGGCGTGGAAGAAACGGAGCGTCTGCGCAAAGCAAAGGACGAGCGAGCCCGCAAGGAGAACTTTGAGCGCGAGGCGGCACGTCAAAGAGCAAAGGCAGAGAAGCAGGCTAGGGAAGCTGAGGCCGCTGCAGCTGCTGCTGCCGCCGCCGCTGCCGCCGCCCCTCCTGAGGGCGATGGCGCTGAAGGACAGAACGGGGAGGCTGAAGCTGAAGCTGCACCAGAGAACCCAGAGGAAGCCAAGAGAGATGAAGGCGGTCCCGCCTAGGCAAACGGCTACTTTTCATCCTCATTCTTAGTCCTACCTTTTCGGGTATCTTACACAAAGAGCTGATATCTCTGGGTTTCTACATCTGCCACAAAGCCGCTCTACAACCCGGCCTTGCATGCAACCCTATGACGTTCCGTTATCCATGCAGATGAGTCCTACAGAGACTCTACGGCTTCACATCTTCTCGTGATGCCAGGAGCGTCACCGCCTCCACCTATACATACACCTCTATCTTCTACCACTACGCCACGCTTCGACCCCTCGCCATGCATCCCCATGATGAGCCAAGCAACAAGCGAAACCACTGCACCGCCTCGATACCCCATATTCTTGCCAGACCCACCACCACCAGCCTCCGTGCCAGGAGCATTGTTAGATACTATACCAACAACTACACTTTTACCTTGCCCTCCTCCTCCTCCTCCTTCTTCATCATCTTCTCCATCATCCTCCTCGCCGAATCTCTCATCGCCGTTTTCTCATTCCTTGCTGCCACATCGCAGTGTTAGTACTGCTGCTGCTACTACTACTACCTATCCTACATGACGACACGCCCTTGTTATCCTCGAGTCAGAACACAAATACCATCACCGGTTAGGAGAGAAGCGAGCATGTCACACAGCATCCACACCGAAACCTACAGTCCGCTTTCTTCTTCTTCTTCTTCTTCTTCTTCTATCCCCGAAGTCTGTCCAGTAAGATCTTATCATCTTGGGTTTTTATTTTTTCTCGGCTTTGATGCAGGAAATAAAGCCGTTTGTTGTAATGGACCCCGGATGCTGGTTTTACGATTCCATGGGAGGGAGGAGGGTGAGTTTTTGTTTTTTTTTTCGTTGCAACGAGAGGTGATGGTGGTGGGAGGGAGAGAGAGAAGCTAGGACAGGGTGGGGGATGGGGGGGGGGGGGGAAGAGGAAGAGTAGGAGTGAGTTTGTGGGTGCGTGGGTAAATAGTAGGTGGTACCCCAGGAGACACATCAAGGAGAAATGAATTATGGATTAAAGAAATCTTTTACGTCTTATGCTCAAGCATTGTCGTTGTTATTATTGTTATTACTGTTTTGTGTGTGTTTTTTTGGTATGAGGGAAACTCAGTCCAAAGGGCATTTGTTTGGGCGTGGTATATGTTTTTTTTCTCTTTCTTTCTTTCTTTCTTTCTTTCTTTCTTTTCCCTTTTACTTACCACCCCCCCCCCCTTTTTTTCCCCTATTCTCTTCTTTTCCTTTCTTGGGATTTTCTGGCAGCGAAACCTCAGTCGTGCGTACTATATTATTATTATTACCATTACCAGTAGTCTGTCGTCATGATTCTTTTTTGTCATCTCTATGAATTAGAAGAGTTATAAAGGGGAAATCATGCATAGCCATCATGGCGTTGGGTGTAAGTGGGATTAATTTCATTATGCGATTGACAAGTCAAAGAGTTTGTTCAAGGGAGCCCGAACTAGAGGGAAGCAGTGTTATCGTTCACTACGTACTGATTGCACCGGTATTTCTGTTGTTGCATTGCCTCCATTTGCCTTCATTTGTATATTATGCAACAATAATATGTACCCTCGCATCACCATAAGTACAGCGTGTCACTCAAACAGACACACGTGTGTATGTAACCTGATAATCACACCCCAGACCTTGATGATTAAGAAACCCTCCCCCCTTTATTTCGCCATAGATGCCCATCTAATGTTTGACTAATTACCTCCCCGTTACTGAGTATCATTTCCTGCCAAAAACGCCAACGCTGATGCAAATACATGGGTTCATGCACATATCATTCACTAATCTTACTTACCGAGTGGATTAGTTGTGTTTCCTAATTACCAACAGCAGTGTCGTTCAAGGCCACGCAGACGGCTCCACGATGGTGTCCGTTGTATTGCCGAATGATGCTTTGACTACCTAGTTCCCACAGTCGCGCATAATGGTCCGAACAGGCCGTGACTAAATATGCGCTATCAGCCGAGAAAGCGCAGTCCCAGACCCACCTCTGGTGACCGTGTAGTGTGGTCTCGAGCGGGAAGGCTGCTGGGTCGCGTTCGCTAGCTGAGGGGAGATTGTCGTTGGGCGTGACATTATGGGGGGCTGAGGTGTCGACGGACCAAATGCGGGCTGTGTGGTCGGCGGAGCAAGTGGCTAGATGGCGGACATCGGGGGAGAGGAGAACCCGAGTGATGTAGGTTGTATGTGCGATGAACTTGCATATAGGCAAGATGGATGTAGTATCGCTACGTTGAATCATTCGCCAGACATAGACATTGCCCTGTTGCTCTTGTTAGAATCCATTCCTAAAGTTTCAGCTCTTTGAAAACCCACAGCATTATTTCCAGCACAAACCATACTGCCGTCGCTGGCAACAGTCACGCTTGCGACACTAACATCATCTTCGGGAATGAGCTGATGCGAGCACTTGTTCTCGCCGAGGTCCCAGATCCTTACGTTGCCACCGCGATCGCAACTGATCAATTCTCCCTGATTAGGATGGATCACAACATCGTTGACCGGAACACCGTGTGTGTAGTTGCGCTGGACATTGCCTGACCGTGTATCCCAAATCTTAACCGTGCCATCTTCCGATGAAGTGACTAGCCACTTGGATTCGCAGTGAAACGCGACACCGGTGATGTTCGAAGTATGGCCGTCAAAGGTAAGGATCGCATTCGGGTTCGTCGATTTAATGTCGTAGAGTTTTACAGTATGATGGCCGGCAGCGGCGAGGTAACGCTTGTCGGGCGATATGCAAAGACGATTGACTTGCGAGTCTGGGTGGGGAATGGTACGGGAGCAGATTCCAGACAGCGCTTCCCAGAATCTGACGTTGAGTTGTCAGTATAGATTGTGAACAACGCGAGTTAACGTGTATGCGGACCGGATAGTGTGGTCATAACCAGCTATAAGAGAAGTCAGTATTGTTATTTAGAGCTTCGTAGCACTTCCACGTACCAGTGCAGAGAATGACTGACATGATGGGCAGTCAACGCAGAGATATTTCTAGACTGGCCGGCTCGTGTCTGTATGTCGAACAACACAAGTAGATTTGGGCAGCGTCGCAATGATTTCTTGTCGAATAATCCCGAGATATAACAAAATCAATGAAGCGCGACGATACAAAACATACTGTTTGTGTGTATTGTCTACAGTCACAGGAGGGGAAGCTGCGCATTGAGTGGAGTGCGAGTTGAGTTGGAGTGGCTCGGGAGTGCTTGGACCATCTCCCAGCCCTACGGCGGTCAGCCTTTCCTGGCCTAGCGCCATGTACTATTTCCCATTGGCCCATTGGCTAGCATACAGTAATTACTTCTACAGCTTTCCAAGCCGCTAGAGAAATGTGAGCGAGTGTTTGTGGGAAAGAAACGCAAAGTCCTTGTCTTGCGAAATATATACGTCCTCAGACATGCGGTTGATAAACAAATCCCCTACTCCATGCTCTACAGCTTACTAGCCGTCGGCAGTAGCTGATATCCCTTTGGCTCACTGTCCAGCGCATCTCTTGTTATCTCTCCGATGTTCTTGAACCCGCCAACATTCATTAGGATATCCAAGTCTGCCAACAAGCTCTTCATGACATGAGTGACACCCGTCTCGCCCATAATGGCAAGACCCCAAATCCAGAGCCGGCCAACGAAGACGAACTTTGCACCCAGAGCAAGCGCCTTGACAACATCAGAAGCCGAGCGAACACCCGAGTCAAACATGATGTATATCTTATCACCAACAGCTGATGAAGAGTTAGCAAAGGACGTGACAGAATCTGATATTTGGAAGACACACCGTCGGCAATCATTTCCAAAGCATCCAAGCTTGCAACAGCCCCATCAACCTGTCGTCCAGCATGGTTGCTTACAACGATGCCGTCGAAGCCTAATTCCACGGCCTTTTTGGCATCATCGATGCTTTGAATGCCCTTCAAAGAGAATGGTTTGCCTCCGCTAAGTTCCTTCCAGAGATTCATTGCCCATACCACCTTTTCCCATGTATGCGCGCGTCCATGCCATACATTGTCAATCCAGAGTGCACCGGCCTCGTTTGGCTGGGTTGTGGGATCAATGCCCTTCTCCTCCAATCGCTTTTGGAAAACTGGGTCAGTCAAGCCCAGGTCCGCGCCTATACCATGGTAGAAAGCATAGTTTGAGTTTGCAACATCGTCGTGTCGCCAGCCGAGTTGCCATGTATCTACTGTAAGGATGCATGCTGTAAATCCACTGTCCACTGCGCGCTGCAGGAGCGAACGCGTGAGCTCATCGTCATGTGGCATATATAATTGGAAAAACCTGAGGCCCTTTTCACAACCACCGGCAGCGGTTCCGACATCGCCTCGGCCATTCTTCACGCCTTGATCATTGGCATGACCGACTTCCTCTATACTTTGTGAACCTGCTGTTGAAAGGCAGTAGGGAAGTCCCAATACTCCCGCAGATCTCGCTACAGGTAACTCGCCTTGCGGGTTATAGATCTTGTTGATCCCGACAGGTGCAAACCCAATTGGTGCAGGAACTCTGTGTCCAAAGATCTCGGTTGCAGTGTCACGTTGATTGGTGTCAACAAGCATGCGCGGAATGATCCGGTGGCGGTAGAAAGCTTGCCTATTGGCGGTGTGGGTGCGCGATTGACCAGCATTGGAGGAGGCGTAGAACCAGCCTCCTTGGCTAAGCTTTTCTTTTGCTAACTCTTCAAGCTTGCCGGGATCTATTACATATCTCAGCATGAACGAAGTAAGATGTCAGCAAGGAAAGGTGACCATACCGGTATTGAAGACTGGGACTTCGCCTTCATTCGATTTCCAAAAGTTCTCCCGTTGGTACAATGCCCACTGCGGAGTTGTTCGGACCTTCTGGTTAGGGTTGACGGGGTCCATTGTGAGAAAGACTGAGCAGATGGAGTGCTAGGAAATGCGGAAGGATATGAGACTGAAAATTGATATAAACTCTTTTGAATTTGTGATCAGAGACAGTCACTTCAAATCATAGCTTGTTATTTCCGGCACTACCAAAGTCACACTATAATTGTGACGCTTGCACCGGCACCACAAATCATGACCAAATGTGATGATGCGAGGACATGGACCCTGGACAGCTGTATTATCTCCGGCATTCTGCACACGAACCCACACTCCCAAGAGTTGCAAGCATTAGAATTGAAACGAGGCTAAAAAACGTTTAGATGGTGTGAATGGTAGCTCAATTTCGTAAAGCGCTGGGGGTCTTGGATCGGGTTCGTCGTTGTAATCGCAATGCCGTCCAGATGACGTGTGGTGATGTTCACTGGATGGGATAATGCGCAACTGACGATAGCGTGAGTGAGCACATCCAAAACTGGTCTAAGGCCCATGAACTGAATTCCAATTGGGACGAGAAAGCCTAAAATAACAGGCATGTACAATACTGACGGCATTGCTCTTGAGCACATGCACACAAGAGCACATTCGGATCACTATGACGTCATAGCTAGCTGGTCACAGTCTCTGCGGGGAAAAGTGCATGCACATCAATGGTAAGCTGTTTCATTAGAACAAAGGTATCATGAAGAAAAGAGATAGCTAGGCATAGGAGATGGCGACTCTAGCCCGCCAGGTATCATTCCATAACACTACTCGCATGGGTTCCATGAGGCTTGTTTCCATGGCCCACTACTTTGATCCTGCAAGAAACCAATACCCGTCATCGCTTGCAAGACAAAAAGATTCGTAAGATGAGGCACCGCATGTTGATATGCATCGAAGTCGGCCTTTCAAGGCCCTGTGTGAGTGCTGTGGCCAGGTCAAGTGAGCACAAGCTACTTCTCGCTTGTCTTCTTGGCTTGAGCCTCTTTTGATTGAGGCTCGGGAGCATCAGACTGTTCAGTCTTTACAGAGGATGGTGACTCGGTTACTTGAACTTTGCTCTCATGCTGGGGGCCGGGGGTGCCCTGGCGGTCCTGACGCGACTTGTTGTCGGCCTCCTGGTTGTATTTGTTGACTTGCGAGTCAAGATCCTTGTCCTCATCCTCGTTGTCAAACATCTCGTGCTCATTGTCTCCGGTAGAGACTTCTGTGCCATCACCGAGGAGAATGATGCGGCCACCATTGCCGTTGTTCGGCCGGAAGCGGCTGTCGAGATCCATATCGATATCATCAGGAGAATCGTCAATGCGATGGTGAACACCGGGACCGCGGAACTCGGCTACACGATTGTATTAGAACTGAACTACTCTTCCGCCTTGGGCGATTCGGCTGGATCTTCTGACTTGCCATACTCTGGCGGCGCACATGGACCCTCTCCATTCGCAACCCGCTTTGCGATGTCCTCGTACCACTGCTCCTTTGTCCTTCCCTGCAGGAGACCAACAATAATCATCGTCATGTTGTCGCAGCCAACACCTCCAGTGTCGCTGTTCGAGGCCAAGCAGTTGTCCATCATGTTCTCGCAAATGGATGCGAGATCCTGCTTTGCGACAATTCCGCGCCTAACAAACTCGACAACGGCTTGAGAAGACTGGCAGTCCCAGATACCTGAAATCCATTTAGTAAAAGTTTGTGGTGATGAAGACTAGTCCTCTTACCATCACAAGCCACAATCAGGAACTCGTCATCCTGGTTGATATCGTGTATCTCGACGTCGGGATAAGCGGTGACTATTTGCTGTTCTGGGGGAAGATCGGCGCTCTTCTTGAATTCGAAATCGCCTATTGCGCGAGACAAAGCAAGATTACCGTTGACGCGGCCAAAGTCGACAAAGCCACCTGCGGCTTGAATACGTGCTTTCTCGGCTAGAAAATGTCAGTAATGATCGCACTGTGTTGGCGTATTTGCTTACCCTCGTTCTGCGGCTTGTGGTCGAATGAAAGGGGCTTTGCCCTGCCCTTGACTCCTAGAACAGTGCGCGAGTCACCTGCATTGGCCTGTCTGTGTGAGCGTCGCAACATGGTGGAATGCGGGGTTGACATACTACGTAGATTTTGTCTTTTGTCAGGACGCCGACTGATGCCGTGCAACCAGACACTTCTTCTTCGTACTTGGGGTCTGTTGGCAAGTGTCAGGTGGCCCGTGATGGATGGTGATGACGTTGACAGTTGACTTACCACACAGAATCTCGCGATCTGTTGCTAGGAAGCCATCTTGCAGAGCCTTTTTGATGTCTCCTTGTTTGAATGCTTCTTGCTTTGCGACAATCTTGTGCAGCTGCTCGCCAGCATACAACGCCACCTTGTCGCCACCGTGTCCGTCATACACACCGAAGAAGGCCAGTCGCTTGTCGGTGGGCGTGCCCTTGGTGTCGTCGGCATTGAAGTCTAATACGGTGGCATGTGCGTCCTCCATGCTGATGCGCCAGCCCTGCATCGAGGAGACACCGTAGATGAGTGACTCGCCCTCGCCATTTTCAGATTTCTGGAAAGATGCAGTGTTAGCATTTGAGGCCACGCAACACAGCATGCGCGCCGTGGCCGGGCGATGCAAAGCGACTGCCGCCGCGTTTTAAGGGGGGGTTGAAAGAAGGACACAGTGCGGGGGCGGGGGTGGGCGGCAGCATTGGGAGGCAATTACCTTGTCGACGACGGGCTCGGAGAGTGTCTGACCCATGTTGTCCGGTATCTAGGAGGACTGGTGGGAGAAGAGGAAAAGGAGTCTGAGGGTCGCCGGGATCGTGGCTAGGAGCATAGAATTGCAGGCAGTGTCGAGGGTGGTGTGTGGGGGTATATTTCGGGAGATGTGTAGACGTAAGGCCAGACAGGAGGAAGCCTAGTGCCGTGCGGTGGAACAGAAATGGAGTCCGGGCCAGAGGGACAGGGAAGAAGAATTGCGTGCTCTAGCTCGCAGAGGGGGGAAAGGGAAATTCAACAGGGCAGCGTGGTGTTGTAGGCAAAGAAAGTGACGCTGCGCTACCTGACAGCCGCCAGCAAGGCCGTGCACGCTAGGGGCTGTGGCTGTTTGTTCGAGGCCAAACGCGATGACGACGGGGAGCGCATTCTCTGTGTCGTTGTTCCCCACCAGCTCTCTTGTTGTGCCCGACTGATTTGATCCCTCGTGCTTCAGCCTGCGAATACGCGCTGGCCTAGGCCGCGTCCGTCGTCTTGTGTGCCGCCTCGAGGCTGTGCACCGCAATGGCTCGTCAGGCAGCCGGCACAGAGACACTTGCTTTTGCCTCGCCCGCTTGCAGGAGCTCGCGTGCCACACACGCACACACGCACACACACATACACACATACATGGGCGGCAGTCCTGCCGCTCTGCCTGGCCGCCCTTATCGGCTTGCTCCGTCGAGAAAGGAAACGCTTTTTGCTTGTCATGGTCAACCGCCAGTCCGGAACTTCCATAGGGTCCACATGCCGCGTCGGAGTCCGTTGCTTAGTCCGTCGGGTAGACCTGCAGAGGGGCCAGTGGCTCTAACATGTACTCCATACTAAATGCTCCCTGCCCATACTTACTCACCTCTACTTGAGACACGCGCACGCTGCTACACTCACTTTGGGCGCCCTTCTGGCAAGGCCGTGCTCGCTTGCCGCGGGGCTGCGGCTGTCTTGACCAGCATCGTCGTACCCATGGACGTCTCACCAGGTTGCCATGACAGAGGTCAAGGGAACACGCGCTAGCCCCAAGGTTGTTGTATCTTTGCTGATGGATATCATCGTTGTTCAGGCAGCTACGCCTATGTACTGACTTTGTACGTACACATGTGGTCGCGACCTCGAACTCTGTCCGCACACGACTGCATATACATATACGACCGGCCTCGGGGGAGCCCGTACCGACTCTGCATTTTCGGGTCGATATTCCAAGAGCTCGCTTCTACCAATCGCCTGGGCCAAATCCGTCCCAGATGCCCCATTGGTCCAGTAGGGTCTTCATCTGACGCAAGGCTGGGCTTCTGGGCTTAGCCGCACCTACAACATCTGCATTATCACGAGCGCAGACACAAACCATTCTATGGCTCTGGTTCCAGTCATGTTCACCTCTCGGGCTTTCATCTGATCGCAATCGGGCCTGACGCGCGCCTCGTGCGGAAGATAAACCTCGGGACTTTGGCTAGCGCGTCATGGACATTCTGGGCACCGATCGGCAGCCGAGGCTCACCTCGTAACCCATACTTATTCACTCCCCCAGACAACTTTCCCTCCCCACGAACTCAATCATCAGCCACCCATCACAATGAAGCAAACTCCAGACTGGGTCAAGCAGCTCAAGCCTTCGGGCGTCCAAGGGCATGAATTGCTCGCAGCAGAACGCGCCGGCTCAAACGTGCCGGTGCAGGACCTGGAGGTCCTTCTGCACACTCAAGAAGTCATCGCCATGAGGTACAAGATCCTCGACATTCTCAAATCTGAGAAGGTCTTTGACAAGTCACAAAACTACTTCATGGGCAGGATAGACAAGTTCGAGCGTGCTCTTGCAAGAGAGAAGAGGTTGAGGATCTTGAAGAAGCAGCACAACTGGAATCTCGAGGAATTCCGAATGGCTGTAGAGCTCGTTGGCGAGCCTGGTCCATATGGTCTCCATGATTCCATGTTTAAGGCATGTTTCCTTCACCAATTGAATTGACTGTACACTAACAGTATACAGGTAACATTGGAAGGCCAAGGCACCCCCGAACAGCAGGAAAAGTGGCTTACAAAGGCCAACGACTACAAGATCATCGGTTGCTATGCTCAGACTGAGCTTGGCCACGGTTCCAACGTCCGTGGGCTTGAAACAACAGCTACCTGGAACAAAGACGACAAGACTTTTACCATCCACTCACCACACCTGACAGCTAGCAAGTGGTGGATTGGATCATTGGGAAGGACAGCCAACCACGCCATCGTCATGGCTCAACTCATCATTGATGGAAAGTCCTACGGACCTACCCCATTCTGTGTCCAGATCCGAGATCTGAAAACACATGAGCCGCTCGAGAACATTCACATTGGAGACATTGGCCCCAAGTTTGGCTACAATACCATGGACAACGGTTTCCTTCTGTTTAACAAGGTCAAGGTTCCCCACATCAGCATGTTGGCTCGCTACACGCACGTGGATCCCACCACCAACAAGTTTGGTCGCCGTGGCGCGCCATCTCTCGTCTACGGTACCCTAACTTGGGTTCGATCGACGATCGTCATGCAAGCCGGTAGCGTACTCGCTCGTGGTGTGACTATTGCAACTCGTTACTGTGCCGTACGTCGTCAATTCCAGGATCGCGATGCTCCTGCTGGTGAGGCTGAGACTCCCGTTCTCAACTACACCATGGTTCAGATCCGTCTGCTGCCACTCCTTGCAGCAACCTTCGCTCTTCATTTCACCGGAAAGGCGATGATGGATATGTACCAAGAGAACCAAAAGAAGATTGCACAGGGCAATGCAAGCAACGCACCAAGCAAGCGCGGTGCCGGACCCGAAGAAGTTCAGTCTGGCAGTGATATGCTGGCGGATCTGCACGCTTCATCTTGTGCGCTCAAGTCGCTCAGCAGTTCCATCGCTTGTGAGGGTCTCGAGGTCTGCCGACGTGCTTGCGGTGGTCACGGCTACTCTAGCTTCAGCGGTATCGGACCTTGGTACTCTGACTACCTTCCTACCACTACCTGGGAGGGTGACAACTACATGTTGACACAGCAAGTAGCTCGCTACGTAAGTTTCATCCTTTTTGATAAAGACTGTATCATACTGACATTCTTTACAGATGCTCAAGTCCGTCCGCTCCGTCCTTAACAAGGAGAAGCCCACAAACGACACCACTCAGATTCTCTCCGAGTTCCACGCTCGCCGCAATATTGGCTGCGCCTTCGACATCATTGGCTCAGACGAGGATCTCGTCGCTGCCTTCGCTTGGCGCGTCTCTTTCCTCGCGTTCGAGGCCAGCAAGCACCGTGATGAGCAGAAGAAGCCCTGGAATGACCTTCTCGTTGACTTCTACCGTCTGAGCAAGGCTCACGCTCAATACATGGTGGTCAAGACTAACCTCTCCACACTCAAGAAGATTGAGCAGGAAGGCAAGATTGACAAGAACCTCCTTGAAGTCCTCATGAAGTTGTTCCGCCTTTTCGCTCTGCACACACTTGAGCAAGAAGGGTCCGAGTTCTACGCCTCGGGTGCCTGCAGCAAGATCCAAATTATGCTTGCAAGGACAAACACTGTCATGAACTTGCTCAAGGATATCCGACCACATGCTGTCAGGCTCGTCGACGCATGGGGCTTCGACGATTGGGTCCTTGACAGCAGTCTGGGTCGTGCAGACGGAAAGGTGTACGAGGATATGTTCTACAGGGCCAGCGAGCTCAACCCACTCAACGACATTACTGTCGACCCATACCCTGACAGCGATGTTTTGTTCAAGCGTATTGAAAAGAGCAAGTTGTAGCTGACGTTATGTCACGAAGCTGTCTTGATGTTAGATGTATTTTTAAACCATTAGACAAGATACTCATAGAGGAGCTTCTTAATAAGACTACTAGTTTCCATCTCTTGCATCTCTTGTTTCCATCTCAGTAAAGATATTCTGTATACATGCTGATTGCTTCAAATAATTATTCCTTTTTTTTCGGAAAAACTAATCCGGTTAAATTGGGGATAAGGCATCCTGCTTCGCTATACATACTTACAGCAACATATGATGCTCGAATAATCCAATTATCCTACTTGTCTCGTTTTTGCTACCACTCTCACACATAAAAGAAGTGTAAACATCTAGAACCCACTCGTACCTCTCACAATCACTATTATTATCCTCCATACCCAACAATGCCCTCTCCCCCCACCACCACAACAGGCCTCATCCTATCCTTCATCCAACCTACACCTTCCTCTTCGGACAATAACAATAACAACAAAGATGATACCGAATTTGCTCTCCTCCCACAACTCTTCACATCTCACGTTCTCGGCACATCCCGCTCGACTTTCTATAAAGCAGCTAACCCCTCGTACCCCAAACAACATCTTCTCGTCAGCGTAATGAACAATGTTGCGCACGTGAACGTGGAGCAGGTGGCTAAGTTTTGGGCGGGAGAGAGGGTGGTGCAAGGGGAGGCGGATGTTAGAGGGTTTAAGGAGGTGCAGGTGTTTGAGAAGGGGAGGGGGAGGGAGGCGGGGAGGGGTAGGTTGCTCTTTTTCTTTATTTGCGGAGTTCTTTTTCGCTGTTACTGGGGTTGATGGGGGGTGGGGTGGGGTGAAGAAGAAGAAGAAGGTGAAAAGAAAGTGAGATGAGTTAACTGGAACCATTACTAACTTTCCTCCCCCCTCGCCGTTAAGATAATCCCGCACATACTCTCCTTGTAGCGCTCATGCAGCCTGCGCCGGATGGTGCTGAGGATCTGGATGCTTGGTACCGCGATGAGCATAATGAGCAGATGTCGAGAGAGCCCGGTTGGCTGCGGACGTGTCGGTATTCGTTGGTTGCGCAGAAGGGTGGCGATGAGAAAGAGACAGAGTTGTCGTTCTTGGCTATTCATGAGTTTGATGAGAGCAATGAGTTAGGGGACACCGTGAAAGCGCTTGAACCTGTGACCGAGTGGACGAAGAAAGTTATGAATGCGGCGGAGGGGATTGATGCTGCTATTTATCGGAGGATTTGAGAAGTTCCGTTACTTCAATTTTCTTTTTTGAAGTTACTCGGACAATAGACTTGTGTTGTATGTCCAAGTATACAACTATCTACCAAGATGCATTTGCGAAGAACATTACAATCCAACGTAGCATATCAAGTAGAATGACTACACAGAGTCATCACGTAAAATGCACCTCCAACCCCTCCCACCCAAAATATACCCTCAACGCCCTAACAGCCAAATTATGACTCACCGCCAACACCCCAAACACGACACTACTATCCCTCACATACACATGCCGCAACGCCGGCAGCAAATCCCGATACCCCGTCTCCTTCATACCGCCCTGCTGCATTCCCACTGCTAACCTCTTCGCTAACCTCGGATCCACCTCTATACTTCTGATACCCCGGCATATATCGGGCCCTAGTTCGTATGCGGCGGCCATGCAGTTATAATAGGGTGTTAGGTCGAAAGTGACGAGTGCGTTGAAGATTGAAGTTGCTTCCTTACGGGTTGTTTTGCAGGTTACAAGGAGAGAGATTACAGACTGGTATGTTCGGGTACCATGTGGGCGTAGTGGAGATTGGGTTCCTAGGCAAGAGAAGGCTTTGGGGTGCACGTGGATGATTTGGTGGGTGAAGGTGTGTTCGTAAATTAGTAGGCGGAGTTCGGTTGGCAGACTGAGAAGGCTTGGGACTGAAGTAGTATTTCTGTTGCGCGGAGGCCGGGATTAGTTGGATGTAATTTCACGGGTTCAAATTCGTTGGTATGTCTGAAGGCGCACGTACGGAAGGTGGTTTTGGGTAAGAGTTTGTGTGGCGACGCCTGCGGAGATGCAGAGTTTGGACTCTACATCATTCATGGTGTGCTGAACGAATCGCAAGTTACTGGCTTTAGCTTGCTTTGTAACGGACTCGAGAAATGCCAAGGTATGAAATGTTGGTTTGGGGAACTCGATGGGATGATGTATGCATGTGCCGCCATTCGGTGATAAGAGCATGCGGCATCTTATCTCCGGCGCGTCTTTGAGATTTTGGCGCGTCTTGCTTCCCCAAATTTCGTCACTGCGCCGTTTGCTGTGGAGTCCCCAGAACCCTCAGAAGTTAATACCAGGTAGACAAGAATTTCCCAAAAACTCGAAAAGCAGCAGATATGGCCAAACCAAACCGCATGAGCGAGATCTTCGCGTCCTCATCAGAAAAAGATAACGACACAACCGCAATCACAGCCACACCACCCTACTCAAGCGAAGGTCCTACGCTCCCCATCATCGGGGCCCAGGAAGCCGACTCCAATCTCGCTAAAAAGCGAAAAGCTTCGAAAAACACTCAAAGTACCGCTCCAAAGAAACAATCGCAAGAAGTCTATCCACATACAATCCACCCATCTCTCTACGAACCCTGGACTCGCCTCCCACCGGACCTACTCAAGCTCCTCGAATCTCAGACACGACTACAAGGTACACGCAACATCATCCCCGTTGTTTTCTCCAAGAATCAAAATGTAAAATCCGGTATCAATCGCCTCAAAACATACCTAGGCGCATACCGGAATCCCGCATCGACCATCGACATGCCCGACGCTTTGAAGCGAGATGACGTTGTCATAGCCGTTTCAGCGCAAGGCGAGGGCACTACGAAACTGGTTGGTATCGTAGACATGGTTCGCAGGATCGTCGCACCGAGTAGCAAAGAGGAGGTTGGGGATGGACTGGTAGAGACATGGGCTATGTACACGATGCTTACAAGCATCGACATAGAGCGGAAAGCGAGGGTTCCAGAGGTGAAGAAGAAAGGGGAGGAAGAGGTAGAGAGTGAAGAGGAAGAAGAGGCGTTTGAATCTATGGATGTGGATGGGCGAGGGGGGCCGAAGGAGAAAGATGAGGTGAAGATGAGGAAGGTACCTGTTCTGACAGTTTGGATGACGAGAAAGAGGATTCCGGCGTTTAGGAATGCGTTTGGGGAGCAGGTGTTTGAGGTGATCAGGTTGGTGGAGGATGAGGATTGAAAGCTCGACTGAAAGTTTAGGAGACGAAAGAGCTTCGTGATGTCATGTCAGGCGTTCATCCAAGAGAAAATGGGCGAAAACATGTTTAAAAAGGGCCTTGGTATTTTGACGCGGGGAGTTTCACATAAACTTTCAAGCCGTTCAGAGAAACGAACCGTTACGGCCAAGCCAGATGACAGGACTCGGTGCTAAGAAGTCGGCGGATATTACATATCAATTGTGTATATGACACGAAAAACGCGGCAAATAGATCATGGGGAACAGGTCATCGATACGTATCGTACTATGGATCCCATTCTCAATCGCCTTGCTGTCTATCTACTCTCCCAGCGAAGCGCAGGGACAGCGGGAAAACTTGAGATAAACATTTAATAAGACAATTCAAAGTCAAGGAATGATTACCATCTAATAAACTTGACGTCACGTGTACAATCAGTTTACTCCGGAAACACTGAGTCTGGAAACAGGGAAATATTTCTAAGGTTTGCAGAGTTAATACACTTGGGTTGTTGGAACGGAGGCTCGTTTAGAGCGAACCAGATCGTCCAGCGATGCACGGATTGATGAGATCGTTACTACCAAGCCACGACCCAACCGGGTGCCTACTCCTTCATGGTAAATTACAATTAATTCCTTGCAGTTCAGGAAGTTTTCTATTCTTTCTATGCGCCATTAACCTCATGACCGTCAAATCATGGCCTTAGTCGGTACTCTCCTTTCTGCACCGATTGCGGAAACCAGCAAGGACAGGGAGCCCCCCCATGTGAAGAAATCCACGTGTCGGGCCTGCAAGGCATCATTCACTTACTCGTTTAAGACCACATCTTTTTGCTATTGTATTGTCGAGCAGGGAGTACCAACCCTCATACATCCCACGCCGTCGAGCTAGAGGCTCATCCCCTCTGGAACGCAGTTGTCCCTGAAGGATGAGATATACCAGATTCTTTCTATGGTATTGCTCCAGCCATCCATGGGTCTTTGAGGAGTTCAGAGGCTTGCTTTCTCTTCTCTGGTAACCATTTGAGCATTGATCTTATGAAATTGAGAAACTGCTCTTTGGCTTCACCATCGAGGGAGGATACTGATTCTTCAAGGGAAAGCTGCGGTACGACCGTACCTCCAGCTCCCGTCCAGCGTCCTAAAGCATCTCAGGTTAGTTGAGTGATGCGGTTAGAGTCTTATTGCTAACCTTGCTCGTTGAAAACTTTCTTCGTGATCTCGCTTCTTTGTATATACTCAAGAGGAGGCAACCCGAGATATGCAACCATTTCAGCGACGTGGTGAGTTGCCGATGGCTGGAGATTTTCATCGAGCGCGTGGAACAAATGTCGATTCTCGAACAGATCCCATATCTATTGTTTAACTTCAGTGATAAGCTGGAGCATACAGAGGTGAATATGCTCACTAAAACGGCAACGTTCCAAATATCAACACTTGAGCTCCACTTCATATCAAACAATACCTCTGGGGCACGGTATAGCTCGGGTTGGATTAGACCTCTGTGGGATTCTCCTATTCGAGCTTCTCCGAAATCACAGAGGACTGGTTGGCCCCACAAGGTATCCCTGGGGAGACCGAGTTTACGGGAGCCGTAGATGATGCGGATATCGTTGATGACTTTTGTTGGTGATGGTTCGTTTGTTTCGGCTTTTTCAAAATCACCAAGTAGAGATTCATCATCCACGGTTAACATAATATTCGACGGACTAATGTCTGATTCCATTTATTAGCTACGAAAACACGAAATTGCGAGGGCTTACCTGTATGTACCACTTTGGCTTCATCACGTAGGAACGACAGAGCGTTTAGTAAGTTGGATAGCGTCCACTTCAAGAGCTGCTCATTCAGTCGATGGGATCGATTCAAGTACTGGAGCTCTCGGATAGTCATGTGCATGGGAGGATGAACTAGGCACAGGTGCTGACCGGTAGGGCCTGCGATTTCGAATGTTCCCAATAGACCGCGAATGAAGGATTGGCCACGGTGCTGAGAACCGAGTGAGCTGACGTGCTCGTAGAACTGTAGCTCTCGATGAACAGATCGGTCAACGTCTCGAGTGCAGACCTTTATCGCTACAAAGCCGGCATCTCTTTCCTTTGCATTAGCCAGTACGAGAATAGTAATGCCACCGAATATATACCTGATTCTTCGACAAAGCCAGACTGTAGAATGTGCACCGTACCCGAGCTTTCCCAGTACTTTGTAGCTGGAGTTGAGAGTCTCTCTGATGCGAACCGGATAGAATTGATCGGAGTTGTACCAAGGGAGTCGCTCCTCTTCGAAGGGTTCGCCTGGATCCATTTTGGCAGAGAGGATGCTCATGAGTCGTCTCCTCGCAAACCGTGATACTTCTCGATGATGTACTCGACTAGCCAGTCTGAACATGTCGGAGAGGCTCCTTCACAAGGTCTTGTCCTTTGTAACACTGAAGAAGGGTGGCGCAGTGGGTTTTCTTTGGAACACCAATTCTTTTACTATAATACTAATAAATCCGTAAGGTTAAGAGTTCGAGTCTCTGTCTCTCTAGTTATAAAAGTAATATCTGAAATCTAGAGATAAAACTGTAACACGTATAGCTATTTTAGAGATAACTATGTATAGGCTATTATGATACGAATTCTAAATCTATCGCCACTGCCAAAGAGCTGTAATAAGACGATAGAGCGTTTCACGGTGCTCGAAATTCAACAAGCGTCTACACAAATCACCACGGGATCGCAGGAAAAGAGAAATAGGAGCAGCAATAAAGGCTGGAGAAGAATAGAAAGAGAGCAGTTAGATGTTTCGCTTCAGGCATGAAACTGTTTGGTAGAGTGTGCTAGCGCAGAGAGGATAACAGAGAAATGCGAAGGGACGACGGTGCTGAAGGTGGGGATGGTGCCACCAGTGCAGATTCAACTATTTATACACACCTGTACCATGCGAATGTCAGTGCTTCGAGCATGAACGCTTAAGGCGTAGCATGTACCTTGGTGTGGTCCAATTTCGACGAGGCGACATAGGTGCCTCGCTCAGATCCTTAAATAAAGCAGCAAGAGATGGCAGGGGTTGCACGCGATGTTGGAGCGTCCAAATTCGGAGGCTTTGGGCACTCCAACACCTGAATATATACATTATAATCTGTAAAGGTGACTCAATATCTAGTGTCTATACTTGTATCGGGAACCACTGATTAAACTGTCCCTTAGGATCATACTTCTTCTTCAGTGTCTGCAACTTCGGAAGGCTAGATCCATAAATAGCCTTATTTGTCTCGTCACCATGCGCGAAATTAGGGTAACTGCAAATTCTATCAGCCAAACACTCTCTCTTGATCATGGAAAATGGAAAGTTAAACTTACGTAGGATCGTTCTTGGGGTCACTGCTCCTCGCCCACAACGCCCTAACCTTGCTTCCAAAATCCAATGCTTCAGCATCCAAACTGGCGTCGTCGTACCATGGGATAACAAGAGCTTGTGCAAATGCATCACGGCGGAGTGCTTCGTTCAACGCAATCGAGCCAACGGGCGCCGATTGAGCCTTGGTTAGATTGTAGCGCTCGACGAGCATGGCGGAGTTCGGTCCCTTGGCCTGGAAGCCCTTGTACAAGTCCCAGATCTGCGGCCACTTCTGGGCATTCATGCCCTTGATTGTGGAGCTGAATGTGGGTTTACGGCCGCCGCGGGTGCAGAATCCAATATTTGCGTCGTTCCAGTGATCGTATGTGGTGACGACGCTGGAGTCTGATAGGGGACCGAGATCGTAGAAGGGGGCGAAGGCCTTGCGGCCGCTTTCAAGCGTGCCCTTGCGGAGGAAACCGGTTACAAGGATGGAGGGCTCGTTGAGTGGTGGGCCGCCAGATGTCAAGACAAGGTAGACGCGTTGTTCCGGGGTGAGCGGGAGATCTTCGACTGCTTGCGCAACTTGCTCTAGCTTGTCGGGTGAGAAGAAGAGATTGTTGATGAAGGCGGTGCGATCTTCAGCTGTTGCTGGCCTTGCGTTGACAGTTGCGGAAACGACGATACCGAAGTTTGGTCCCGCTCCGCGAAGCGCCCAGAAAAGGTCGGGATTCGATGTGGCTGATGCAGTGAGCAATTCGCCTGCTGCAGTGACGACGCGCATCGAAATGATGTTGTCGACTCCGAAACCGACTTCACCCATCAGGTTGCCTAGATGCCAGTCAGCTCAACTCTCTTCATGTCGCTAATCGAAACAAACGCACCATAACCACCACCAAGCATGGCTCCCAGGGCGCCAACACAGTTGCAGTTGCCAGTGATGACCAGAGCACCTGCAGCATCAGCCGCTGCAACGACATCTCCGATGCTTGCGCCACCACCAATAGTCGCAGTATTCTTGTCCGCAGCCACGGTAACACTGTTCAGGCCAGCAAGGTCAATAAGGACACCCCATTCGCCCAACTTGAAAGTCTTGCCCCATCCGACTCCCCCGTTTTGTGTCAAAAACGATATCCCAGCATTTGTGCAGTATTTGACCTCGGGTGCATGTTAGCCACCGCAAATCCTCATTGGCGGGTAGAACTTACGATTTTCGCAATATCGTCTTCAGCCTGCACAGTGACAGTGACAGAAGGCAAGGGTGCATTGAAGTCACTCCATCGTGCCTTCACCTCGACGTTGACCGAAGATGCTGGGACCAGGTTCTTCAAGTCGGATGCGACATCGCGCTGCTTGAGGGCGAGCGCAGATACCGCGGCAGTGAAGGAGACCAAGAGTGACAAGACCTTCATGGCGACAGAAACAAGGCAGTCGGTGCCGAATCCATGGTAGGCGGCTCAACGGCTTTTTAATTCACATTAGGCCTTCTACTCGGTAAGCGTGCATGCCGATATGCAATCCTCATTGAGCCGCAATCTCCTAGAAGTGCGCAATGAAGGTTGCCGCTTTGCATTGACGGCCGAGTCAATAAAATCTCATTGTCATTAGCGAATGAGTGCATGTCGAACTGCGCTGGCCTGGATGTGGGAATCAAGGCCGTTGTGCAAGACATGGGTTGATTTATTAATATGTATGCTCGATGGCACTTAGTTAGCCCGACGCCCGCGGGTGTAGCCGCATTGGGGGTCTCGCCCTCTGGAGCAAGCCGCTCCCGATACGCTCCCCCACCTCAAGTGCCGGGTCGGCCCCGGCCCATATGCCGCTCGAGAACCCCACGGCTAGAATTGGACAGGGCGGGCATGAACAAGATGCTCGTTGTAGCAGCAGTTTCGGGATAACGTGAGCGGTACTGTGGGGCGGAACTGCGATGTCCGTGATTTGTGTAATCCGGGTGAGATATCTTGATAATGGTACGTAACTGAGGTTACATTGACGCAGGGTATTCCCTGAAACGTCCTGTCGAAATAAGGGAAAGACAGCGTATCATTCATGACTTGGCGTTGGGGGTGAAGGGGGGTTGGTCGTGGCGTGGTTGGAGAAAAAAAAAGGCCGAGTGAGCCATCCAGCTGGGAACGCCACCCGCCAATCACCGGCTAGTGTGCCTGTCACGTTCTGGCAGCAGACTACCCGTTTGAGGATTAATCCGTGGTGTATGTGCATGCAGCGACATACTATTACAAAAGCCAATGCGCTAAATGTCACTGCCCGGGTACCTAAGACTATCGTAACAGCTCAATATACCTGACATCGGGCTTATCATTCAAGGGTTTGATGAATGGTGACCTCCTTCCTGATCCCGTGTTCGTCGGTACTGCTTGGAGAATCACGTTCCGCTGGTGGAGGAAGAACCTCTTCAGATCGAGTCGTTAGCTCTGCGTGGCATTAGCATGTGTGTTGCTTGGATAGTATGTTATCGAGTGGCATTACGTACCCATCTCATCAATTGACTGGTAAGGCTTACGTGCGAGCTTGGCACTAAACGAGCTGTTTTTCGTGCCATGCAAGCCCGACGATCCATAGCCACGTCCAGAAGACCCGTAGCCGTAGCCGTAGCCACTCCGTGTCTCTTCTTTCGGGTAGAAGAAGAACCAAATGGGGCGTAGAGTTGGCAAGCACGCGCATACGAGACCTAGGGATAGCTCGATGTTCGTCCAGAAGAATACGGGGGCTGTGTAGTAGATGACATCGTCGGGGTGTTTGATGTACTCTTTTGCTATTGAGTATGTTGCTATGACTCGGGTGATGCTTACAGCGCAGACACTGTTTTGTCAATTGTGCCGTGGCTCTTTGTTCCTGGAAGATTGAATGACTTACGCCGCGCCCAACGAAAGCATCACAATGACTGCTATCTTTCTCTTCATTTGCATGCGCACGCTCATGACCATGGGTATAGGGAGGAAAAGGATGGCAAGGTCCGCTATAACGTCAGTGTACTAGAGCACCGGTCAGCATAGGTTCTGAAGTCGCCATTCCAACCGGACATGGACCAGTCCCTCGCTTGAAAGAACCAAGTAGATCGTGTAATGAGTGACTCACAAGCAGTGCCAAAAACATTGGTACGGTCTCGACGCAGCTGTTTCCGTAGTAAGGCTCGATAAAGACGGTGATAGGGTAGCACGTAAACAAATGCGAGAATGTGAAGCTGACGGTCCAGGCTACCACATATCCAAGCACAATGTATACGCAGATACGGAACTTTCGTACGTCGAAGATGGTCTTGTATAGGATCAGGATTGACGACTTGACGAGTCCGAGCCCAACAATGGAGATCATGTTGATAGCAAACTTTGTCTGGAGCCATGTCAGCACAAAGAATTACGCAACCCTCGAACCAACTTACCTCCTCAAAGAATATTAATCCAGGGTCATCCATAATTGGTTGGCCATTTTCGTCAAGAGGCTGATGGGCACCCAAGTAGCCATGTATCGCCGCTTTTTACAAAGTTAATGATTATCTGCGGGGTTGATCGAATTTACTCACTGGCTAGTTGTAGAAAACAGCATGTTAAGCAGACCGCCTGAACTTAGTTAGCTGGCTGTCTTTGTGCATGCACATACTCTCCGAAAATTTACTTACTAGAGCACCTAATGTGAGGAAGTCATCCCATCCAATGCGTTTAGATATCCGCTTCGCCCAGAGGCGTAAGCCGACAAAAAATGTTGGTAGAATGGCAAAAGCGATTGCCAGACCAATCATCAAATCCTTCGAGTAGTTATGATTCATCGTGGCTATCGCAGTGAAGCCTGGATGGGGTGGGATAGGGGATATAAAGAAGCCGCTCAGCTGATGGCAAGACGGGTCGTCGCTGCAATAACCAATAAGTGCTCACACAAAAAGGAATAGCAAGGACATAGTGCAAAGCAAAAAACGTTGGTTTTTGTGAAAGCCGGGCAAATGGGCAGCCACTATCTACATAGACGGCATCAAACGACCAGGTGCTAAGCCCAATACTAAGGAAGCAACCATGAAGAGGGATCATTCCCTGAAACACACCTCGACTACAGCAGTTTGCGGCTCGATCTGCACCTTGAACAAGCGACTATCCCATCCCTCCATCCAAAACTGTACTGGACATTTCCTGAGCCTCTCTGCATCTACTGGCTTTTTCTTCTTCTACCAGCCATGTATCAGGTAGGAGGGGGGATTACCATATCCCATGTAATCTGCGGACCAACCAGAAGCAAGTCCCAAGCCCTAGCCGTATTCCTTAGATGGCCTGCAACACCGAGGGAGGTAAGCAGGGCTTGCGACGGAAGCGACTAGGATGCTCAAGGGAGCCTGGGGATGGTTTTTCACCACTGTGAACAGGTTGATAAGTGCACCGACAGGTAACGGCGTTACAAATATTCGAGTTCCCGTGTTTGCCAATTCGCGCGCTGCTTATGAAAGAATGCATCGACGACATGTCATCTTCGTGTCATCTGCATCACAACAACAAGCACTCTTTGCACTTTTTACATCTTCTATATGACCTCAGGAGACTTTGCTTTTGGTGTTTTCAGTGTCACATAGCCTAGAGGGCAGTAGCAGTAGTGCGGTGACTGAGAATAACCCCACGCATTTGCGTGATGAGGCCAAGATTATGGTGCTTGAAAGTGGGTCCCCCCCCGAAACGGGAGGATGTTGCAGTGCCAAGCCACGGGATGCTCAGGATCCAGTCGGGCCAATCCTACTGGCAGGCGATCATGCCCAGTTCGGCTTCATGTCGACTGAGCAAAGACCCGAGTGACCTTGTGGCCATGATCCTGGACCCAATCCTATCGGGAAAGCGGCTGAGGCTTGAGAAACTTGGAACGCATACTTACGTCCCTAGGCCTAGGCCACATCTTAGTTCCAGGAGAATATCGTTAAAGCTGACGTGGGATTGGAGGCGGGAGTGTGTGAGGAGATGTGCCAAAGGAATGAGGATGCAATTCCACTTGGCCAATCTTGGAGAGACTCCCTGGAGTGATGAGTGCATGGCGGTTAGCAGATCCATCACATGAACACCAATCGGTATTTTCGTCCGACTTGCTTTTTGTGCCTCAACGGATTGAATGTGAGTATTCGGGTGGATCCGATTCATAGGCAAGAAAGCAAGGCTATGTTAATCTGGGGCATTATTTGCATTATTGTCCGAAGTGCTGCCGCCACACCTGCTGCTTCCACACACATTGCAGTAAGCAACGTGATCTCAGGCCCCATATATGTATGTAGGTCTTGCCGCCCGGACGGGAGTGTGGCTTGTTTTGACATTGGTGCCCGTTGAAACTCTGCAGACAAACCACTGTCTGTGGGTTTTCTCACGGCCTTGGCTCGGAGGCACTCTCTTCCATGTGCACAATGCCAGGAGGATGAATGTCTTGGGGCATTTGTACGCTGCTTTAGGCTGCTGGTGCTGCTGGATACTTGATTGTGCGCCTGCACCATGTCACTGTAGTAGGCAAGGCCAAGGTACTTCAGTTTGGTAGTTATCGACGATCCGCTTAGTATTTTAGCCTAGATAAGTCAGGGTAAATCGTGAGGTTGGAGTTTTCGGCTAACTCAGATTCACACATGTGGTATGTTGTGCGAAAGCCTTTTATTTTGTTGGCCACCGGCAGGGTCGTTCGTCCTTGAAACAGACCGGGAAAATCTCTAACTCCTTCGTTCAAATTGGCTGAGTAACCGAGTCCCCTATCCGGATACCCATGATCTTGTGACGCACAGTAGACATCTTCTTTCCCCGCCTCTTCATCAATCACATCACTTCTTCTCGGAAAGTATCTGGACTTCGGGACACTCATCTACCCAACTACCGATCTGCCCGGCCAAACGACCCTTCGAAGTTTCAACGTTCCACTCTGCTCTGGTGTTTGGTCTTTTCCATGTGTGGTCTCATCTCTCTGGACTATGTGACTATGAGTATGTGAGTTTTTGCAAAGTTGGATTGACTCACAAGGTTCAGCTGCATTGTCGTCGTGCTCCTCGCCAAGGGTTTCGGCATCTGAAGATTGTCGATGCCCGATACCATGCCCGATACGCCGCTCCTCTACTGCAAGCAGCTCCATTTCTCGATCGAGGGCCTCTATTTCTTCTTGGATAGATCTCTTCTTTTCCCGATGAGCAATCTGCTTGTTCCACTCTGCATGCCCCTTCTCATCCTTTGCGCCGGTTTTATTGACAATGTCTGTAGGATAACCACTAAACCAGTTATTGACCCGGTGTTCTTCTTCCTTCAGCATCATCTTGAAAATTCTGCGGTCAGGGTCGAACTCTGGATCTCTCCAGTAGTGTTTGCTATTCCGCGATCGGAATTCACGATGGAAGTCGCCAACAAGGTAGAGACTGCCCGTCAACACTACAGGTCGGTGTCTTTTTGAGATGAACTTCGCTGCACACAGTGCTCGCATCGCACCATGTTTCGGCATCGCCATTCCTATAACCCCAGGTTGTACAGACTTTGCTATTTCAAGAAGTTGATTTGGATCCATTGGCTTTACTGAAGGCATGCCATCGACTGGGCCAAAAGTCGTAGTGATGACAGTGTCTCCTGGCTGCAATAGTATCCTCAGGTACTCGTGTGCATCTTTGCCCTCGGTCATGGCAAGCACCCAGGTAACTGGCCATCCGTTTTTACCCGGAAAGCCCTCGCCAAGTATCTTGCCCCTACTGTGAACAAGACGAACATAATCTTTGAGTAATTTGGCAGCATTTGGATTGTGAGCTCCATCGACTAATATCCGCGGGCCCTGCGAGTCCTTGTTGTCTCCAAAAATGACTGGCACTCTAATCAATTCCATGCGGCCATGATTGACAACCAACCGTGACTTTAATAGAGAGCGCCCGATATCAAAAGGTCGAAAATCGAGCCCTACGCTTTCCACAGCTTGCCTGGCAGCAGTAACAGCCAAAAGTACATTTTCGCGTTGGACGGGTAATAAAGGATGCATAAAGGTTTTCCAGTCGTGTTTGTTGAACAAGCTCTTCTTTAAATCCAAAGGTTCGTGGGTGAGACGTGGGCCTGCTTGGATGGTCTTTGCGTAGTCGTCAATTACGTCTTGCACGTTTTTCTCGTTCCTCGGGTTGATAATGTAAGGCACGTTGGGCCTGAGGATGCCAGCCTTGTGCAGTGCGATCTCTTCTAGAGTATCACCAAGAAAATTTTGGTGGTCACGATCGATTTTTGATATGACGGAAATTGCTTGGTTGTTCAGAATGTTGGTGGCGTCCTCCCTGCCGCCCATGCCAACCTCTATAACACCAATCTTGATCTCCTCTTCATTGAAGATGTGGAACGCAGTAGCGGTCAAAATCTCAAAAGGAGAGGCAGGAATGCCATCTCTCTGGCTGAGTTCCCGGTAATGGCTCTCGACCTTTCGGAAGAGCAACTCGCTAACGGGCTCATTGTTGATGGTGATGCAGTCCCATCTGCGGAGGTTAGACAACGAAGGGCCAGCTGACGGAGAGCCTACCTGTCTACAAGATGGGGAGAAGTGAATTTGCCAACCCTGATCTTTCTACGTTTGATCAGCTGCGAGGCATGATGGCAGATGGATCCCTTGCCGTTGGTTCCGGCAACGTGTATCGATTTCCATGGGAATTCTACCTTCCTCAGGAGCTGGCTGATCCGTCCCAGGCCGGGCTGGATCATGGCCGTTTCTACGGGCGATGATCTGAAACGAGGTTCCTGCAGGTGGTAGTTGACTCACCGTGGCAACTGGACCAGAGGTTGCACGCAAAAGCGACTATACCGCAAGAGGCAACCGTGGCTTGGCGAACACCATCGCGCCTGCCAGAGACGACCAGTTGTCAGGCAGTCGCTGCCTGGGGGCTGTGCAGAGTGCGAAAGGAGTATCAGAATAGCATGGCGAGGTGATGCATATAGCCAGTCTATTCTTTTGTGTATTTAAGGGCTGCCCAGGCACATGTTCGCTCAATTGCATCCCGTCGGCGGTTCTCTGCGCATCCCCAGACGCTTCAGCCTTACTGCCGCTGCACTGTTTTAGGTGGGTGCGACCTGCGCCGCTCCGCCGCCTTAGTTCCCTCCTCCGACCATCCCCAGCCCACCCGTCCACGCGCGTCACCATCAACAACACAACTCCACTCATCTTTTCCAAACACTTGCAATCCACTCGTTGATGCGCAATGGGCATTCCCATCGGATGGAACATTAAGCGCGACGAGGCAAAGGACAAGGACGTACTGAGAGCCGACTTGACGGGCCATCGCTCACCCATCCGCCGTCGCGTCAGACCGAACAGATCGCCACGACCGAACAGCACGCTCGATACTGAGTTCCTCATAGCCGCCTCTGGCTCTGCTCCCGTCATAGAATGGATACCACGCTCGTCGCATCGCACACGCCTGGCGCCACCACCAGTGCCTGAACTCTCGAGAACCGACTACCGCGGCAACGAGGCTGCGGCCAACTCACCTGCACCCCTGGGCCCCAATAGCACCCTGCATCGTTCGCGCAATCGCCTCGATGAATTCATGCGTTCATATGCGGCGCGCAGAGCCCTGGAGACTGGTCGCCCCATTGCTGTCTTTACCCCCGGCTTTGCACCCGCAGCAGCTTCACAGAGCTCAGAATCAGACACGACGCACAGCGCGCGCGAGTTTTCTCGCATGCGGGAGAGGGCGTCGTATCGTCGCGCTGCCCCTCCGAGATTGACCCGTTCACGGAGCCCCCGCGCTGACCGATCTGCAGCAAGAAGTGATACTGCAAGCGCGCCCGAGGAAGACCACGAAAGCAGTGACAACAACGCCGTAGCCTTTCCACCGCTGCGCAGGATGGGGCGCCGCACTATTGCCGACGGACCATTACCCAGTAGCTCGTTACGTGAGTCTTGGAGTCCAGTACCTGCTCTTGATGGCTTGGGCGACCGCAATCGCAGCGTCAGTCCGCTCGACGACCAACTGCACTGGGATAGCTTCCTCACGACTGTGGTCGATGACCCCGTTGCACCAACTGCTGCATCGTCGTTTGCGTCAGCTGCAGCCTCAGCCTCGTTCTCAAACTCTCACTCAAGCTCGCGATCGGGAAGTTCAAACTCGACAGCATCTTCACAAACCCACCTTACAGTTCCTTCGCGACTACCAAGCCCCCCACAGAACGACCAGTTCTTGCGCGCTTGCGATACTTCAGATAACGACACGGCTTCGGATACCGAAGAGGAAGAGACAGACGTGCCTGCACCCATGCGCCGAGCCCAGATGGAACGTTCGAGGGATGGCTTCAGTCTCTCAAACTCGACGGCTCCCCGTCGCCGAATGCGTCCATCGTACTTCTCCAGCGATCCTCCAGCCCGAGACGCAGATCGCTACTCGCTCCGTGTGATTGACCGGTCCCGCGGCTCCAGCGACTACATTCACAACTACTACAACCGAGTCAACTGGAGAATTGCCCAGACAGAAGAGCCGCAAAGGCTTCAGATGTCTTCACAGCTCGATGGGCCGGCTGACGAGCCCGCGAGCACAAGTGAGGCAGAGACTCCCCCGCTCACACGGGCCGATTCTACGCCGTTAGACCAGGAACTTCGCGACGCAAGATCACTACTTGAACGCCTTGCCTCCCGCGAGGATATCAGCGACGACTTTTGGGCTTCAGTTGGTCTCACACGATCGTTTGCTGATCCGGTTCAGCGATTCCAGGAACTTGAACGTCTTTGAGAAACAAAGGACTAAAGAGGATTATTTTACCACCATGTACTGCACGATGTGTCGTTTGCCTAGGCTGGCTCAGCAAATGACCATCATTTCTTTCTGCCTGTTCGTCTCTGAATATCGACGATAACCAACTATCTCTTTCTCTTTCACTATACATATCACAATCGGTAGTCTGTGGTTGTTTTTCGGGGGGCACCTAGGCGTATTCGGACTACCTAATGCTTTTGCTGTTTTTTCATGTGAACACTTGTTGATGAACAAAGATACGGAGAGGAAGGCGGGGGGGGGACAAGACGAACAATCATGGCATTTCATGAATTGTATACCCATTGGACTTTACTGCAAAGCCAACAATTAGAAGGGGAGCGTGAAGGCAAACCGTTCATGGCCGATATATACATTATCTAGATTAGGCTGGTTGCTGGTTGGATTGGGAGAGGAATGGATGAATAGGGAATACTAAAAGCTTTATTCTGCAACGTCCTTATGGGCGGTTGCCTTTTTTCTTCTGAGATTCTGTCTTGTACGGTTATCTTGCACCGGTGATGATTGAACTTTTGAAGCTTCGATTGGATGCTAGATTTTTTTCTTTAAAACAAACATGCAACTATGGTACACCCTTTGCTAAATGCTAACTCTAACGTATGGTATCAAAAAGGAAGGAAAGAAGGCAAAAAAAAGTATTACTAAGATACAAACGCCATGATCACCACCTTTTTTTTTCTGGTTGACAAGAGGTAGAGAGGTGGAAGAGTATCTTACTCCCTCACTTGGACGTCCGCTCAATCTGTAGAGCGACCAACTTCTCCGCGTTCTTGGTCCATTTGTCGGCAAACGTCTTGTCTGTGAAGCGCTCAGCAGACTTGCGCGCACGGCGGCGCATATCTAAAGTCTCCTGTGGCGACAGCGTCAAGGCTTTGCGAAAGCCATCTGCATACTCCTGTGCAGTGGTAGCATGGAAACCTGCACATTTGGGTCAACAACAATCCAACTGGCTTATGGAAACATAAACATCCCATGCATCAGAACTTACCTGTAGGCTTTCCGTCAACTTCCACTACAATATCCAGCTTCGGGCCACCGGTATTGTTGACCACAGAAATCATACCCGCGGCCTGATACTCGACCACACCAATGCCGAAATGTTCGTTCCACATGGCATTGACTCCCACGCTAGCCTTGCGCATCCACTCCAACATTAGAGGCCATGGCGCGTCGCAAATGAACTCTACGTTGTCCTTGATGTGCAACTCGTGGGCAAGAAGTCGCAACTGATAAACCCGTTTTGCGTCATCGTGTGAGTTGCGCACCGAGCCTATCAGCACTAGCTTTGGAGTCTCGTTGCGGTATGCTGGAAGGTCGGGTTTGGATTGCACAAATGACGCAAAAGCCTCGAGGATGAGTTGGTGGTTCTTCTCAGGTCGGAATTGCGCAATGTAGAGGAGGTATGGGCCACGGTTCTTCTCACTAGCCTCGGAGACTTGAACGGCCTCTGCGACTTCTTCAACCGCAACAGGTGGGAAGACAACATCGATCTCAGTTTGCTTGCTTCGCTTGTTGCGGTATGGCCCCCAGAGCGATTTGACATGACCTTGTGTCCATGTGGAGTTGGTCATGACTACATCGATGGTGCTACCGACTTTGCTGTAGAGCTTTGCGAATAGCTCCCAGTATTTCTTCTTTGCTTGTCCACGGTATCCTGACCCAGTCCCTGCATGAACGCCCTGTCCCCCCACTTGTAGCGAGTCGAGCATGTCGGTCGAGATGGTTGGGTAATGTACGTATGCGCCGGTCGGAACAGTAGGAAAGAGGAATGAAGAGAGGCCGAGAGCAAACGCATATCCCATGGTGTCTATGAAGATGTCCGGAACGAGGAGCGAGAAGGCATCATAGGCAAGAATCAACGACCCGAGAGACTGTCCTAGCAAAGTGAAGCGTGGCCATCTGCTTGCGAGCACCCAGTCGCGAGTTGTCAGGTAGAGGAAGTGGACGGTTGGCGGGTACAATTGGATGTTGAAGCGATCCTTGACTCGCTTGAGTATCTCTGCCTTGTCAACGTCGTGGTCACCGGTATACACGATACAAGTAGACCTTGGCCAGCGTTTTTGGTGTGCTCGAATAGCAGCCCAAAGGACTCGTTCGCCGCCACCGCCCGCATTGCTGTGAAAATAGACTATCAGCGACTATGCATCCGTGTGCTGAAGCTCGTTATGCATACCAGAAGGGGTGAAAGAAGCCTACGATGCCGCCCCAGTCGCTATTCGTTTGACCAACCTTGACTGCACTTGTTGGAGGTGTGGTTCCCACCTGTTCCCAGTCGTCATCCTCCTTCTTCTTGTCTTTCAGGTCGGCCTCATAGGCTTTGGTTTCGCTTGCTACCCTAGCCAGTAACAGCTCGCGTCGTGTACGGGAGGATCGACGGAGATGCTGTCCCACTAGTCCTGCAAGAAAGCGTAGCGTCTTGGAGAGAAAGAGAGCGGCTACAAGTGCAGGCACAAGCAGCGACAGGAGGACGAGCAGCACACTCATCTTGGTCAGAGCAGTGGACTGTCAATCCATGGAGGGTGGATGTTCCGGCAGCTGTTCATGCGGTGGGATGACGGTTTCTGGCGCCGGCCCGGGGAGCATGGGACCCTGGCGCTAGTGGTAGTGGTTAGTGGGGCGCCCTCTTCGTCTCGGGAGTCCGATATGTTCCTGTGACGCCGCGAGCTGAAAACATCACACCACCATGCTACCCTCCTGTTCACTACGGCATCCAGCATGTCAATTACTTCGGAGGAACGTGTTGGTATCCAGGGCTTCGCCATGCCGTCCCTCGGCACGCTCATTTCATGCTTCGACACCACGGCAGGATCCCATCATTGATGCTATCCTCTACCTCCCGCACGAGATGATATCGCTAATCCACACGGCTGTCCCCTGGTATGCCGCCATCCCCCTCAGTGCCTTTGTCGCTCGCGGTCTGCTTGTTACTACCGCTGGAACACGTGCGCGCGCTCTCATGGCACGATACATTGGCCTGCACCCGTTGCGACAAGCTCTTGCCTTCCAAAAGCGAGACGAGATCTTGAAGCGGGGCAATTTCCGGTCACCCCAGCAAGCTCTAGTCACAGTCAAAAAGGAAGTCAAGGACGTCACATCAACATTGGACAAAAGGTGGAATGTCTCTCTCTCGGGTCAGATTAGTTGGACATTGGCGCAGATACCCATCTTTTTTGCCATGGCCGAGACTATACGCCAGAAATGCGGCGCCCAGGACGGATTGTTGGGTATGACCATGTCCATTTTTCGAGGCGAGAGCACGCGGATGACGACGGAAACGGGCGAGGTTGTTGCACGAGTGACTCCCACCGACTGGTTCGAGCCAACTCTGGCCACAGAGGGTATGCTCTGGTTCCCGGACCTGCTTCTTCCGGACCCAACTGGCGCCCTCCCGTTCATTGCATCGGGCATCATGTTTGCAAACATCTATACCTCAAAAAACACCGTTGAGAGTGGTGCCAAATGGCCAAATGTCCTTCGGCGAACTTTGCTCTTTGTTTCGCTATTGGTTGGTCCACTATGTCAGAACCTTCCCGCAGCTTTGATGCTCTACTGGTCGTCGAGCACGGCTTCGGTCATGCTGTGGAATGCGTGGCTGGACCGAAAATATCCTGCGCCACGAGGTTACACGGCGTGCAAGAGGCCACTTCTCCTTCCGCCAACACCAATCTCAAGATTACGTAGGGCATAGATATTTATACCTGTGTCTTACATGGGATTGGTCAATTTTGCACAGCCACCTGTCTGGTGAGAGAGTACTGTGCACGAACCCTTATTTTCGATTGGCCAAGGCAAAAGTGGATGTCTCAGCGAGGAATTTACGTGCAAGCTTCCCGATATCTTTGTGCGTCTCTAAACTTACTCGATGTCTGCACTAGGGACCGGTGCACGTTTGAAATGTTAACAAGATCCAATGGACAATGGCTATTGTTACCATGCATGATCAGTTTCGAAAACCTGGCTGAAGTCAACTGGCACTGCGAAAAGAACCAACGCGACTACCATGTCGGCCACTGAACATCGCCAACCAAATCAATGTAGTGAATACCAAATTGAATCGCCCATAGCCATTGTAACAGCTGCTCAACTAGTGGAACCGTTACCACATAGCCATAGTACACAACCGATTACATAACTAGACAGTCAGGCTGTGATCCACCACTGTACGGCTTGGGCTCCACACTTCGAGATACCATACCGATGGTTCCATAAAGCACGTTAAATTAATATAATATGATATACTACCAACCGGAGAAGGCGTTGGTAGTGTTACCAACATGTTTGTTCTGGGTTCGGACCTATCTAAAACAAAGGCATATATCTCTAAGAATGAACTCCGGCTTAGAACCGCGGATATACCCAAATCTGAACACGGGGCTTTCTCTTTCAAAGTCGCGTTACTAAGAGACTGTGGGTGTGTGTGCGGGTTGGAGTCTATCTCTCTATCTCACGAGAACCAGGACTTTCTCTGCAAAGTCTTCTTTTTGATACCCGATCTGGCTAATCGGGTATCAAAAAAAGTAAATGAAATCACTCTAGAGAGAAGCTGAGTTTTCCAGCTTCAGAAGAAAAAAAAGCTGCTGTAATCCTATCAAGAAGTCGCTTTTTATTGAACACTCATTTTCCCTTTTAAGGGAAGGAATCAGGATAAGAATGACACTAGTAAACACCAATAGATAAACAGAACACGCACATTGGATTGCCTGCTCTGTTCTTATTTTTCCTTCCTAATCCTCATTCCCCCTCCACCCATTCATAACTTTCAATCAAGAAGAAATGCCAGCAATTCCTCTTTTAATCTATACGCGTGGTCCGATATTCCATCCACACCAGCTTGAGTACCGCCATTTCATACAAAACATTAAAATGCACGTCCCATGCATAGCCCATTCAATCACGTCGATTCCACCAGTGCTCCATCTATCCAGCTTGGCCATTGCCGCCGACTAACCCACCCACCAGAAGTTCCCATATTCAATCAAGCAAAAAGACGCCTAGTACATGCAAATGACGAAAGAAAGAAAAAAACACAAGACTTCAAACGCCGTGTTCCCTGATATGCAAACTCGCAAGATGCAATCCATGTGCAGTAAGACAGAACAAGAAAAGGAGTGAAATCCGGACAAACGCCGTCGCTAATGTTGTGCAGATAGCCGAAAAAACAGGCTTAGGCAAGGGTAATAAGGAGGGGAAAAGCATAATGAAAAAGGAAGGGTATGATTACCTTACTACTGTTTGGTGTGGAACCTGGGTCTGTGGACTCCCATATGCTACGGCTGAAGAGCGGACGTGTAGCAGTAACCGTGATTTGAAACAGGATAGCATCCCCCCTCAACCCTTGTCGAACACAATCATATGCGTCGGCTTGTTTGACTTAATAGGCGATCAGCACGCTCGAAGACGTTGAGTGTGTTGGAACCTTGTGAAGGCATCCTGGGTGTATTTGGGATAGTTGCTTGGGCCGCCGCACCCAGCGCAGCACTCAATGGCGTCGCAGGAACTGGCGTGCTGTATCCGCCCGACCCCTGCGATCCGAAGCTCGCTGTAGAATAAGGTTGTCCAGAGAAGACAGATCCCATTGCAGGTATTGCTGTGTTGATCGGGCCAGGGAACGATGGTCCGCCACTCGATGACATAGTTCCGTTAGGCTTATGTAGAACCTTGGGTGGTTGGGTCCGTGATGTGAACGATGCTAGGCTCGGTGGACCCATCATACCGATGTTGTTACTAGTAAGGTGTGACCATGGGCTATCGTTGATAGCCAGACTGGCTTCTTTGACCATCTTGTGCAGCGGCCGCATGAGCTGTTTGACTTCGCTAGTAAGTAGCTTGTGTTCTCTACCCTGCTGGGTGTATGCTGCAGCGAGTTCCTGCCAAGCCTACAATGATTGTGTTAGTTGGCAGTCTTAACAGCTAGGCTTTGTGTAGGCGTGATTGTACATACCTTGACGAAACCCATACATTGCTGCCAAAACTCAGGCTGGTCCCGGGTATAATTGTCTTTGAGCTGCATCTGTGATAGGCGAGTTGCAAGAGGGTTTGCCATTTGTTGGACTTCGTTGCTCTTGTCAATGAGGTTCGCTAATGCCTTAATTCGAGGGTCCTCAGAGTCGAGATCACGCCGCAGACTATCAAACTGCTCTCGCATCATGCGCGTAATCTGAGCCATGGAGTTTCTGCAGCCTTCGGATGCGTTCCGGAGCTTTGTATAGATTCTGTCAAACTGAGCGTCTTCGTCCGTTTCATCAAAGCTGCTAGTAAGCGTATTAGATCGTGTCATGCCTGGCGCAGTGGTGGAAAAGGAGCCTCCCGAGCGAGGGGTTGCGGCACTGATGCTCGTCAGGGTATTTGATCGGCTGTTTTCGTTGCTATGGAGAATGACTGGTGGGGGCATTTGCCATCCGTTCCGCTGCTGCGGCGGTGATGTCGGGAAGCGACGAGCTCTTGACGGTCGCGCGCGTACTGTGGCGAGATTATCGGGTCCAGTGGGCCTCGTTGCTGCAGCAGAAGTGTCTCTGAACTGTGCACCTAGTATTGAACAAGCATTCCTCATCTCGATCAAACTTCCTTGTTGGAGAAGCACAAAAGTCCGCATGATACGCGCATTCGCGTTTTGAGCAATCTCGATGCGATTCTCGGCAACTGAAAGAGTAATGGACATGAAGGAATCGAGACACCTCAGCGCGTACATGTACACACTTCTCGACAACTTCTGCGCCTCTTCTTCGTCCTCTTCGACTAGTGTGTCAAATTTGTGCAGGACCTCGTTCAGTGCTCGGATGTTGAGATAGGTAGTCGAGTACCTGCGATAGAAGTCTTCTTTGCGACGCAAACTTTCTTTGGTCTTAGCTGTCAGCTTTATTGAACGTACCATGTGCGAGACACAATCGTGGAGCTGGGAAATAGCATAGAGGAAGTTTTTTGCCGCTTCGACAACAATATCAGGCGCACGTGACCCACGTCGGTGTTCACGGACATCAGAGAGCGGACGGTTTGCGAGATATCGGACAGTACCAGTGTCTTCATAGGCTCCAGATGCAGAAAATCCGTTCGAAGCAGCATTAGCAGGAACCAGGACACCCTGGCTGAAGCCGCGGAAATGATTGCTTTGTCGCAACTCATTGACTGATGCCAGCTCAGATGTCTTGTTAGTGTAAATGCCCATACGCTTCTGGCGCTGCGACGAGGGACCGGAGCCTTCGCTCTGGCTACGGTTACGCTCGTTGTTGACATTCGTCAAGATTAGGGGAGCAACCGGAGGCCTCTTGGTAACAGTGATGCCGGTACTAGCACCATTACTTGTCGTAGACGCAACGCGAAAGTGGGAACGAACTGGGATGGGCGGAATGGCATGTCCGGGAGAGTCGGGCTTGGGGTCAGAGAAGCCCTCTATGTTGCCTAGGCTCGGTCGCACCGGGAAGCGTCCACCGTTCGCTCGTTTCGAGGGGCGGGGAGTTTCTGGGTTGCTCTCGGTCCAGCTCTCGTCTCCCGAAGATTCAACTCGCACTCTTTCTAGTTCAACCCGCTGGCGTTCTCTGGATATGTGTTGGCGCATAAACCGCTTGACCTGCGTAGCTATGACGGCATCTCGTTCGTTCTCGTTTGCGGGTGAGGGGGCATTGTCCTTGATGGTGCACACTTCGGGCGGCGGGAAGACCAGCGGGTTGCCGTCGAGCTTGAGGACTTGCAGGCTGTTGATCTCTCCCAGACATACGGGCAGTTCCTCAATCTTGTTCTTTGCAATTGCCAGCACCTTGAGCGAGGTCAAGTTTGCAATCTTGGTGGGGACAGACCGGATCTTGTTCCGGCTGACGTCGAGGATTTCCAGCGAGGTCATCTCGAGGATCTGATAAGCGTCAGCGGTCTAGTTGCGACATGTGTATGTGTGTGCCAGAAGGGGGGCTAACATACGGCATCGGGGATTTCGCGCATGGCATTGTAGCGCACATTGAGATAACGGAGGCGTTTGCATTCAATGAGGCGGGAGGGGAGGGTGGCAAGGAGATTGTGGGAGAGGGCGAGCCTGACATGTCAGCATATCCCCTATCGAAGACCAAGAGAGGTAGGGTGGGGTCCTGTATCGCATGTACCTCTCAATCTCTGTCCGTATGACATCGATGACTTCGTCGGGCAGGCGGGCAATGTTCTTGTGGCCCAGGTCGATGGTGATTCCGGGCTGCTGCTGCAACTCGCGGGGCGCCTCTGCGGCGGCGCGTTGGGTGATATCCTGGCGGGAGTGCTCGAAGGCAGCCTTTGTAAGGGCCACGACTTCGTCGTCCGAGATGGGCGTGGGCGTGTCGTTGCTCATGGCGAGCGGGCACGGGATCAGCGCGGCGGGAGTGGTGCGAGGATGGTCGTTGCATACATGCTGCTCGCGAGGACAGCAGCGGTGAGGTGAGGCTCAAGCACGGGTAGGGAGCGCCCAAGAAATCGTCGTGGTCGTCGTGGTTGGTTGGTTAGTTGGGGTTAGAGTTGGTGGTGACGCCGACGGCCAGTCTAGCCCGTTTCCGCCGTGCGGTTGGCTGGATGCTCTCCCCTCTCCCGACCTGTCAGGGCCCGCCCGCCATGAAACATCTCCTTGGAACCGCCTCTGACACGCTCCCAACACTTGAAACGAGCTCTAGCACCCTCTCTGCTTGGCCTGACACACTCTCGTATATCCACCCACAATGCCATTGCCAGCCACTATACATCTTGCGGCGGGTCGACAGGACACGTGACCGTCCGTCAGAGAGTCGAGGTAGAGGAGTCGGTCACGTGACAGTTCCCACCGCTGGCTGCCCTACAACGGCGTGAAACGGCCGACGCCCTAGCCACCCGCGTAATCGACCTCCAAGTACCCGGCTGTTCAGCTCTATTTGTATTCATCGCTGCCATCAACATCCACCTTGTACAAGCTATCCACATCCGGCAGCACATATAACGGACGCGATATAATGCCCCGCACACAGCCTGCTGATGCCATGTCGATATCCCTATTCCATGGCAGTTGATACCTGATCTCGGCGCCCGATATCTATCACCATGAACTATATGCAAGGTACAGCCATGTTCCTGTACTTGCGCTAGCCAACGCCATGAGATTCTGGCAGGCACAGCTGCGTCATAGCTACTCTTCCTGGGGAGGTTCAGCGGGACCTACTCAATAGTTGGCGATCGGCGCATTTTTGCGTCTGGGTCTCCTTTCTTTTTCACAGTTGGTGATGCTGCAACCTCACTCATCATTCGCCCATTCGAGCGCTACAATGGACATTGACGATGCATTGCCTCCTCCGATTCGTCGCTCACCCAGGGCTGCTCTCGAAGCACGGAAGCAGCGTAGCGAGTACCGTACCTTCATATTTGACGACATCAACGAGCAGGGAGACGAAGCCCCACTACCCCCAATAGCGCCAGATGAATCAGCCTCAGTCAGACGTAACGGATACAATGAACCCACGCTTCACGAATCCGTTTCACCCGGTGTTAATCCATTGCGATCGCATCCGGTCGGCGCACCATCGCCCCGAAATCTAGCTCGCAAATACTCGTATCCGCTCCTGGTGTCAGAACCCAAAGACGGAACGTCACCTGATCCAACACCCGTCATTGAACCGCCAGCTTCGCGCCGACATCCGCGCGGGCTCGTTTCCTATCGGAATAACAAGAGGGAACTCAAGATCAACAAGAAGCTGCCTCCGCATCTGCGGCGACAAACCTCTTTGGAAACAATCAATTCAGTGACGACGACTGCTTCTGATAATCAAAGCGAAGATTCGCATGACCCCCCAGAAGCCGAGGCTCCTTGCTCGGAATGGTATGCTATGGAAGATGACTTGTACTCCAATCCACCGCCTAGTATCATATCCAAAGCATCATCAACACATTCTTCGATTTCCAGCTCGATACAGTCGACCACGCCTGTAGAAACTCCTCTGGAATACGCAAGTCTTGATCACCACACACCCCAATCACTGTTCCGGAAAATGATGCCTCGCAAGCTGTCTGATAAGACGCAAGATGGGTCTTCCAGTCCTAGTCGTCTGGTTATTGAAAAGACAACGTCGGTTAACCGATCGTCAAGCTCGTTCACTCTATCAGGATCAACCACTTCACCAAGTGAGGAGTATCGCTCTCTTCATTCGATACGAGAAGAAGTTGGACGAGATCGATCAGCGTCAAAATCCAGCGGAAGCAGCAAATGGAGCGCAAGTGACTTTGACACCAGCACGCTGTCCGAGGCGGAACTGAAGAGGTGTAAGAAGAAGGGGATCAATCCAGCTCTGTACGCTGAGATGCGCGCAGCAAAGAAGGGAAGATGGGCCAGCCCAATCGCTGGTAATACGTTCCTCTAGTGTTGTCGGTGTTTTACTTCATGCACACTGCCATTCTACCCGGCACCTCGTACGCGAATCTCCTTGGCAACATGTTCCAGATAACGTGCTTGCTGCTTTTACCCAGCATACGATTACCAACTTGCGGTTTGATGCTAGTGGTATCGTTAATATCTGCTGCAGCGAGAAACCGCCTCATCCTTCCCTCTGCTCGGACACCGGATACGGTCATTGACGTCCTTTATGCATCACCCACACGTCAATCTAATATGGACCAACTGGGTCATATCCCACAAGACTTGGGCGCTTGGTTATGGCGGAATGGGATGCAGTGCAACGGGGTGTGTCCAGGAGCGACCATGTTCCGCCATTAACGTACCCCCAAAGGGTATTATCACAAGTACTATTAATGTACCGTTGACGTGGATTCAGATCATTGCAATCTCGAGGAATACGGTAGAGGGCAAATAAAACCCGGGACGCAGGTCTCGCGTACCGGGTATATGCAGTGTTGTGCATGCTGCATTTTCCCTTATCAGGGCGCGCGTTTTCGTCCTTGCACACCATGCTTGCCTAGTTCGACGACGGGTGTTTGGACATGTGTTTACGCTTTAAGAGTTGGACGGGACGATATCTTCAATTTCCAGGATCGTTTATTAAAAACTATTTAGATATTCGAGCGATGGCGTTTAAGTTCGTTCTGGGCCGCTGGTGTGTCGCTTCTAGCTTCATCGGCTAATGCAACGGCTTCATCTATTCGTACGGGAGGAACACGTGCTTGGGTCAGTCCTTCTGCGTTGCAAGCGAGGCTTCTAGAACATGTACGCTAGATGAGACGGCATCTGTTGATGTTACTGTCACGCGACAGAACAATATACGGATGTTTACTTCTTTGTTGTTTTTCAATGTTACCGCTGCAAATGCATTACATCATCACTATGCCCATTTCCCGTTTCCACCGCACCGCACGTACACACGCTCTACGTGTCTTTTTTATCCCAGTGAAGAAGGAAACAGAAACACTGCGATCTTGGTATGATAGTTTCGATCGCGCTAGCCTTTCATCCTTCGATTTTTTTTGCCTCTCATTCTGCACCGATAAGCCGCGTTTTCGTACTACCTTCCTAGAAAAGAAGAAATGCAGTAATCTTCTTGATCACCACATATCTGAGTAAGCACCATGTTTTTCTTCTACTTCTCAAATCCAACATCGACGTTGAAGCAAAAGCAAAGAAGAAAAGTTAAAGTAAAAAAAAAACAATAACAACAACAACACAAGAGGCTGAATCAGGAAGGAAACGTAAAAAATTGGCTTGGTGTTCGTCGTTTACCTTCCCTTCTTCGCCATATACTCCATTGAAACTAGTCCCTGCGCGCGCCAATCCACACACCCACACACACAGACATGTTAGCCAACTTTAACCTCACCCGAATCGAGGTCCAACGACCGCCCAAAAGCAGCAAGAGAAAACCAACGAGAGAAGATGAAATTTACAATGACATCGCTCTCACATGCTCCCTCCCCCGATCCCATGAAACAGCAGGTGGTCACTGTCACAGATACAGTATATGGATGCAATATCGCCAAATTAAAGTGAAGACTCTTGGCATGCATGCCCGGTTAGGCTATGTGGAGGGGCATAAGTAGTATAGAGAGGTGTGTGGGGTGTGAGCAAGTAACGCATGGATTCCGGCTCGGCGCGATTGAGAGCCCCACGATGCGGATGTGGGTGGGTGGGTGGGTGTGGGTGGACGGCATGTGGAGAAGGGTTAGAAGGGTTGGAAGGGGGGAGGGGGAAAGGTACGTGATGGTTGGGTTTTTTTGCATCGGACTTGGAGTGGATACTACTTGATACTGCTACTCTACGTATTTTAGAATTTGGCCGCGGTGCCAAGTTTTTGAAGAGATTTTCCCGAGAATTACTGCCTTTGGGTTGTATATATTCATTGGTAAAGTATAGTAGGTGAAGGGAGTGAGAGGTCAAGGTATGTTTTTCGCTTGAACTTGGTTTTTTTTTCACTTCCTTTCTGCCTACGTATGTACATGTACATTGTGGTTCTGTGCGTCTGATTATGCCGACCGGCATGCCGAATGGTACGTGCAGGACTTATTACATAGTTTTTTAATATATGTAAGAATCTAAGGACTAGGCAGATCGCCAAGAGGCCGGTGATCAGCGTTGCTGCGTGTTTAGAGTTTTACAGTATCCCTCGACATGGGTCGTGATGGCAATAAGCAGAACGACAGCGGGTGTGCGAATCGCATCACTGGTGTTGGTTGCACACCGCTGCCCGTTAGAAAGGAGGCGCAGAGACAAGCTCTCGGTGTACGGGTAAAGTCTAGATAAGCATGTGTGTGCGTGTGTGGCTTTCGGTCGAACCTTTTGGCTGCCGAAACGCCTTTTCTGGGCATGCCGGTCTTGCCCAGTAGTAAGTAAGCAGAGGTACCCAACACGCAAACTGCATGGCAGGAATGCGTATACACATTGTAAGGGCGGTTGTTTACGCCATCTGAAACAAGTGAGATGACACGAACAAACCTAAGTAAGCATTGGCAAAGAAACGTAAGTCGTATGCAATGGTCAGCCTACTCCTACTTCGATCGATGTGTACGGACGTTGAGAGTGCTGATCCATTCGTATCTCCCTTGCTACCACTGCAAGTTGTAACGCCCAATACAGGGGAGATGGCAATGGCAAACTAAGTAATGCTATCAATATAGTGGCAACGGACATGCACATGCAATACAACCCGCGCCCTGCTTACTCTACCTACACAAGTTTGCAAGCCCCGACCCGTGCCTGACGTCCTTAGCCTTTGGTTATATCCGCCGCGTGCCGTCGCCTTACCCTGAATTGCCCAAATGTCCGAGAAGCACGAAGATGACAACCCCCCCCCAATGGCCCGCCCCGTCATCATCGTCATCACCCATCAACCAACCCGTAGCTGAGTAGCTAAACGAAAGCGAAACAAAGCATATAAAATCAATTTTATTAGTTTTTTACCATGTCCATCTTGGCCCATGCCCCCGTCTTCCGGGCCCCGACCGGCCCGATCGAACAACAGTGCACGCGCACATACACACAGACGCGCGCACGCGCGCTGTTGCTCGAGACCGAGATTACTATTCTATAACTACAAGCATTTTTGCTAAACTCAAACAAATCAAACCGCCCAAACTTGTCTTTCTCCCCTTAACCCCAAAGCGGTAAAGAGTGGAGGGGCACATTGTAAAACATGCGGAGAAAGAAAGGAGCGGCGGGGGTTGGAAATTGATGTTACCATTTACAACAACAACCTTTCCCTCTCTCTCTCTCTTGTCTCTGTGCACTGCACACATCCTTGTTGTATATTATGTATAATCATGCTAAGATGATCATATGTATAATCTTGGCAACCCCCCCAATTAAGGGTACAATGGCCTTGCCTTGCTACCTAGCAAGTCCGCCATTGCATCGCCCCCCCCCCCATCGACCGTAGCGTAGTAGCGTGGGAACAACGCACAGATCAACACGAAGCGTGCAAGCATGCTAGTACTCGTATCCTTGTTTGCTCTCTGGAGAGAAAAAAAAAGGAAGAACAGCGCGACTCGACAGACAAGCGATAATAGCAATTAGTAGAAAAAAAATTGTCGGACGAGCAAGCAAGTACTGCACACATGCGGACTTGAACTCGACGCTCTCACTCACTCACTTTCTCGCGCTGTCCGCTAGCTTCCGCTGACCAAGACAGAAGCATACACCTGGCTCCTTCTCCCAGAGGCTTGTAAACTAGGGCAAGATAGACATGTGCATGTGCATGTGCATGTGCATGCGCCCTATATCGACCATCTTGGCTGCTTGCGGAAAGCGCCGATCAATGCATTGCTGCTTTTGCGCAGAAAAAACTAGCTAGGCATTGCTAGCATAGTTTCCCCCTTCCCCCCCTCCTCTCTCTTTCTCCGCTGGCCGCATCCCTGGTGCCTCTCTCTCTCTGCGTCTGGCCAGGTTTAGGCCGGGGGGGGGGGCTTGGATGCAAGTAACCGAGGGCTGTATTTGGGTGTGTGTGTGTGTGTGTGAGAGAGAGAGAGAGAGGAAGCATGAAGGGGGAATGAGGGGGATGAGGAGCATGGGTTTGGGGGTTTGGGTTTGTGATGCGGGCGGAGTGTCGAATTAGAGACGGGGGGGAGACGCGAGTTGCGGGGGTTGGGATTGGGGGAGGCGATGCGGATCGGTGCGGGGGTGATGAGAGGCGAAAAGGGGAGGGATGGAGATGGTAGTCTCAATGTATCGTGAATTCCAACTTGCTTGCTTGCGCATGCTCTATCTTGTGTCTTTTTTTTCTTTACTTTATTTGTTTCTTGACGGCCTGGGAATACGCAAGTTTGCATATATAATATCTTTTTTTGTTTTTGCTCCGTGGAGTTGGATTTTGCGCCCAGCACTTTGATTGGCTGGGGAGTGGCGAGGGAAAACGAAACAAGCTGACTATCGCCTCGTATCTACGATGAAAAAGTAGCCAATCCTATTGTTTTCTTTCTTTATTGGTACAAGTGAGTACGTGTATCTTCGTATCTTGAAGCCGTGCGGGGTCACAGTAAGCAGACTGAGTAGTGGAATCAGCAACATAAAACGAAAGAAAATAGGGTTTAAACTGGATGCTCAGCATCTGCACCATGCCGTTGTGTTCCGTTTGGGGAACTTGGAGATAGCCAAAAGGCCCTTGTGTGGGTCTGGGTGGGAAGATGATGCTGCTGCAAGTCCTGTAGATGCTATTGTGTAAAAGAAAAGAAGATGAGTGGAGTTTTAGCAGGATGGAAAGATCGTACGCAAAATGGCTATGTGATGAATACACTGGCTGTAATAAGTGCAAAACGACTACCTATTTATTTCTACTATATCAAAGCCTTGGCTGCACTACCACACTCCCCTCTATCCTACTCTACAATAGAGCAGGTACATACTACATACTCCCCAAGCAAGCCTAACCCTCGACATATCGCCCCCCACCACCACCACCATCCCGAGCATCCCGAGCAGCTGGGCACCCACACGCACCGCCTGCATCCGTAGGCATACATAATCGATACCAGCGGTATTACGATTCTCACACGTCAGTATATGCAATCGCGAATCGAGTGACGTGCATTGGCCCGTCTACTTTTCCGCTTTCAGCCGCGCGTAAGGCCAGCAAAAGGGAAGCATATCGAATAATAAAAGAAGTAAGAGCGTGGTGGTGACACGTGGGAAATCAAGGCCACCTGGTTGCTCTTCTGGAAGGCTTCGAGAAGTTGAAAGAAATGCCGTGATCTACACGCCTCTCCGTGTACTACGTGCATGCGTCTGTCCTACTTCAAAGTGAGGAGGCAAATGGGGATCGTCAGGTAACAGTAACACAACAGTTTGCCGTATCCCACTTGCCGTCGTTTGCTGACGCGGGTAGGGACTGCTTTTGCCATAGGTCCAGGTTAGAAATCAGCGGGCGCATAGCCTTGTCTCCTACCCCTCCGATATTTCGTCATGCTACCCGCTCTGCGCTTCCCCCCACCCATGTAAATAGCCCAAGCCCAAGAGGAAAAAAAAGAGGGGTTCTGCAATACCCGCTAGTTCTTTACTTTTCTGCGCCATGACCCCTCTTCCCATGCACCATGCATTCCGCGGAGCAAAAACCCATGGGCCTCTCTTCTTTTCCCTTTGCGACCCTGCATACTTACGGACTTGGGAAGGAGAAAAGAAAAGAAATCATTGGCTTTTTCTGCGTTTTGGCCTTGACACACGCACACGCAATGCCGATGTATAATCCTTGCTCGAATGATTGGGGTAAAAGAGGCAAGATACATATGAACCGGGGAAGTGGGTTATTAAACACATAGGTTTTTTTGGGGTGAGGCATGTATGCTATTCTTTGACAAATCTGTAAACTGGGGGAGGAGAAACGGCCTGGTGACGTTTTATCGCTCTCTTTGCTTTCAATGCGTGCATTCACGCTAAGAGTCAATTAGATCAGAACCAAAAGCGCAGAGCAAGAGCAAAGAAGATGGAAAAAGCAAATGGCAAATTGTTAAAATATCGCAAAAAAGTCAAGCTTCGTTGTTGCGCGGGAGTTGCCGAAATGTGGCGGACATTGTCTTGGGAGGGCACTAAGTAGTAGACTAGGTGTAGTACTTGGACCACAACTGCACATCTATTTCTTTTTTTGGCCGTGGGCGGGATAGCCAGAGCAGTCGGCGCGTGATTGCACATGCGGCAGGTCAAGGGAGGATCGGCCTGCGTGCGTGGTTTTGCGGCAAGAGCATGTGCGATGCCGCTCAATATGCCGATAGCATGGTGTGCTATGTGTGCATGTGTGTGAACTTGGATGGATGAGGAAAGTGCAAGAGCTGCGGGAATAAGTGCCAGGCTGTGGGGGGTCGAGGGAAGAGGGGCGAAGTGGCATCATTGGGTGCAACCGTAACGATACCAAGGGAATTTGTGGGTATAGTGACGTCTTGGGGGTGTCGCGAGTCGAGTCGAGTTAGGCATACTCCTACTTGCCTAGCTAAGTAGTGCGGATTTGGTTGGTTGCAATTATGTCGTGCATGGCATTTTGGTTTAACGGCGCTGCGACAGTGAGACGATTAGCTGGGCAGTGTGGTTCGAAAGACCATAGCGGGCTATCCCAATCCTCCTTCGCTTACAAGACGTAATAGTCTGGTTGGTGAAAGGCATAGTGAGCACGACTCGGCCTTGGGGCCATTCCTCCCAAGCGGACTTTGTGCGCAAACTCCGCTGTTCCACACCACTGAACACCTGACTATCACGCCATACACCGTATCCACAGCGCCCGTTGACCTCTGGGCTTGCCTCCACTAGGTGTGCGCCCACCTCACCGCCCGTGCAGGCCCAGCCCGCTGATTCATGCAACCGTCTCCCATCTCAAACATGTCACGCCTGACGACCCGTATCATACCAGCCCGCCGCCCCCGTGCCTAGGACCCTTTTTTGTTTCACCACCCCAGCTGCAGAGCACTGCCAAGTGCTTGTGTCTAATATCTGAATTGCAAATGCATGCTATTCTGCTCGACTGCCGCCATAGATGGGTTTCCGCGATAAGCGAAAAACGGATCCTCCAAGTGCCGAAATTGCTCGTGAAAGCGAGCGACGGGCCAATGCAACACGGGCCATGTATAGAACCAGTATGATATTGTAGAGATACACGAAATGTGGAAATTACCTAGGCCAGATCTTTGATATACAGAGAAGAGCATATAGCACAAAGAAAAAGGGGAAAGAGTCATGTACTGAAGAGGGAGGTAAACTCCATGTTGCATTCTATGCATATCCTTGATGCAAGTAATCTTCTCGTTGCACGAAGAAAACCAACAGAAAAAGAAAAAAGGGGAGCGGTGGATACGTAGAGCTGATAGCATAGGAGAGAAGTGGTGGAAGGATGTGCATGATCGGTGTGACTGCGGAGCAACTTGTAGTCCCGAGAACCAAACAACTCGTAGTAGTAGCCTCTCTTACTTTGGGTAGCGCATTCAACACCACAGAGGCAAATTCTCTCCAACACACAGCAAACCACTCTCTCCAACCGTGTCCCCCTCATTATTGCCCTTCTCATCTACGCACAATACCCCAACCTCCAACCCATCCTCAACCAATTCTACCCCAAATCACTGGGTCCGGCCACCCCTTGCAGACCAAAAATCCTTCCCGCACCACGTCGTTGAGTGGGCGAACGGTGGTCCCCAAGGCCACGGGATTGGGGCTAGAATGTCGAGGCAAGGGGGTGGCGGGGAAGCTTTTTCTGGCTGCGAAGTGCATACCCGGGACGAACAGTGCTGGGCAACTGGTTAGGAAGGGGGACAAAAAAAAATAGGCGTCCTATTGCATATGCCTCGGGTAAGAAGACTGAGCGACATGGTAGTTCCGTGCCAGCGCAACTAGCACTAAGTACATACCAGCAAATGCAGCACAGACAGTAATGCAGGAAGACCAGGTGTTTTATCAGGTTGGAAACCAACCGTAATGTAGTCATGATTCTCTAGCGCTTCTCTTGCGCCTTTGGTATCTAAATTGAATCCGACTTTGCTTCAACCCGTCGTCAAAACCCTTATGAACAAGAAAAAAACGCCTCTGCTTCTCAACTCTAAAAGACTCCTCAGGAGCGTGTTTGGGAGAAGCAACAAGAAAGGAGAAGCCGTAATGATACACGTCAATATAAAATAAGCCAGTATCAAAATCATACCCAGCCGGGTTTCGGTCGTGATACACTCTTGATCAATGTCAAACTGAAAACGCCGCCAAATTGCTCAGCACCAAGCCACAGTGGGTGTGCATGAGCCTGAGGACGAGTTTTGCAACGCCCGTGTGAATGTCTAGTCGTTGAAAATGGGGAACGCCGAAAACAAAACAACCTCGCCGGGTCGTGAGCCAGATGCGCCGTTGCATGCCGAGGACCGCAGATATGGAGAAAAAACTAGTGACGCCGATGGACATGCAGCCCAGTATGCATAATTCAAATGATACAAGTCGCTCTGATTGCATCGTCGTAATCGTGTGCTTTTGAACATGGAAATGAGGGTGGGTGTAGTGGTGGTAGTGGTAGTGGTGGTAATAGTGAGGGTGCATTGGGTATGGGCTCAGAAGAGGCCTCCCTCAATGACGCCTGGCTCGTCGTCGCGGAGCTGGCTACCGCTCTTCTTGCGGGGCCATAGCTTGCTACTGACTCGCTTCCAACTATCTCTAGTAGCGCTAGCGAGCCCATTGTGCTCTCCGCGGCTGTTGCGGGGGCTGGGGGTGCCGCTGCCCGGAGCGTTGTCATAGTAGGCATGGTGGAAGTCAGTCATGGGGTATTCGCTCACAGGCGGAGTACCGGGTGGGGTGAGGGGATCGCTCATGCCAGATGGGCTGCTTGCACTGCCCGAGTCATCGGTCAATGCATCACTGCCGCTTGTGTAGCCCGAGGTGACGCGGGTTGCCGGTGGCGGGCCGGACGACGTTGGCTGAGAGTGGAAACGGGCGTGAGAGAATGGGCGGGATTGCATGAAGCCAGAAGTGAGCGAAGAAGGCGCAGATGCGCGTTGGTGGGCAGGGACTGGCGGGTGTGAAGCACGAGAGAGCATGCTTCGTTCCTCATAGCTGCGGGTCGACGAGCGCGAAATGTTACTTCCGGCATAGCTGTCGTGGCCGATGGTGGGATGTGCACTCTGTGGGCTGACCGAGTTCAGGAACGAGACTAATACACTCTCTTCCATGAGCTCGTTGATCTTGGCCACAGCACTGTCCAATGACGATGGGTGGGGAGGGACGTAGGAGTCGGAGAGGCTGAGCAGGTTATCGCGGACTTCGGCTGGAAGATTGACCTGGGGTTGGTTAGTACGTTGGCGGGGGTGGAAGGAGCGATTGTGGGCAGCAGTTGCTTACTTCGCGCGGGCCTGACTCGCGAATGTAGGCATCGATCAAGCGACGCCAGAGCATGAGGACGTAGGCGCACTCGTCCGACAGCGGTGAGATTGGGCTGCCAGGATGGCGGCTGACCATCTTGGAGTAGTGCTTGCGATAGCGGGAGGCGTCCATTGTGAATTCGAGGTTCTCGAGGCAGTGGTTTTGCGAGAGAAAGGCCATGAAGGAAGTGAGGGTGTATGGAGGAGGGGCGGTATTGTTGAGTATCTCTGCGAGGTTTGGTTTGCGGCATTGTGGGCTGGGAATGTTCTTGGGTATGGAGACGGTCAAGGGCGCGGGCTGCGCATGGTGGTAATCGGCCATGGCCATGTTGGAGTGGTGGCCGTCAAAGTCGACGGGAGAGCGGGCGGGGGAGCTCGAGGCGGTCGACGACGTCTTTATGGAGAGGGCTTGTGCGGCGGGCTTCCGGGTGACCATGACGCTTTTCCAGAAGTGCTTGTAGACACGGCGGGCGTTGTTCCTGCTCTGCTCGTCGAAGCCGTCGCAGGGACAGAGGTGGACTTGTTGGGCCAGCTTGACGGCGGGAGGGCACTCGGTTCAGCGAGAACCTAGTGTCGACAGGCCAGCGGAAGGGTGGGTGGATTAGGACGTCGACGGCAGCAGCATCGAGGGCTGGATTGGTGGAAGGCGGGCGGGTGTGCTTGTATAGTGGGTGTGTGTGTGGGTGTGTGTGGGTGGGGGGGTGAGTGTGTATGTGTATGTGTGGTGGTGGTGGTGGTACTAGTAAGCCAGGTAGGGCGGTGGATGTGCGTCAGGACAGGACGTGGTGCATCTGCGGCTCAGCGTGGTTTTGAGCGAAGCGCCGTCGAGAGTCAGGGAGTCGGTCGCTGGCGTCTTAGGGCCCATGCGTGGGCAGAAAGCTCAGTCAGAGGGCACGGGCCCGTCCCCACCCAGCGGTTTGGCCATCACGGAGCATGAGGACAGGACGGCTTCGTCTGCTAAAAGCGGCCACGCGCGCCTTCGCTGCCATTGGCCGCCGCTGCCTTCTGGAAGACGCACGCCCGCCCCAGCGCCGCTGCACCGCTGCACCGCTGCACCGCACCACCACCACTACCATCACCATCCCGGCCGAAACTGCGCGCCCCCTCGCCTGCTGGCGCCCTGCTCCACCATTCGCCACGTCCGATGTGGTCATGGTGCTGCTGCTGAGCTTGTCTTGTGTACCCGTCCCTGTATGTGCGACTGCTAATGCGACGCCCGCTGCTCCTCGCTGCCTGCCTTGGGATGCCAACTGCTGCCATCATCCTCACCCTCACTCCATCCTCACTCCACTGTCACTGCTCTGCTCCCCACCCCCCGCCCCGCCAGTCCCGTGACCGCTGCACAGGAACAGAAGGAAAGAAAGAAAGAAAAAAAAAAACCAACCCCAAAAAGAAACGCAACCGGCATGCTGGACGACGACGCTATCCTCTGGCCTGCTCCGACGGCGTGGGTGCCAGTAGAGTAGTACCACGGCCACGGCCACTGCCACTGCCACTGCCTGCTGCAGCCCAGCACGGTTGTTGTTGTTATCTGACCCCAGCAGCCTTGTCCGTCGTCGGCTGCTCTGTCGCTCCGCCGCCGTCATCCTCTTTCTCTTTCTCGCCCTAATGTCCGCGCCCTCGCTCGGCCCTTTTCTCTCTCCATCCAAGCATCAAAGGCCTACTACACCATGGCCCCCCGCCGTGTCGACTCTTTCCTTTTGCAGTCGCATTGTTGCGCGTACACCCGCTGCTAGCTGTCTTGGTTGCCGCGGCCGCGGCCTCTCCACACAGACAAAACTACTAGCATGCAGTCCATGTACGCAACAATGAGCATGAGTGAGCCAGACGAGCAGCAGTATGCACGCCTGAGGCCTGAGGCTTCCGCTTGACGGCAAAACGACGGCCGCCGCCCGACTCGCCCGACGGCTTCACTAATCCACCCTATGACTCTGATGACTCTGCCACATGCCACATGCCCACGTCCACGCCCACGCTCGCCGTCTGTATACACTGACTCTCTCATAATGTGTGTGTACTTATGTCGGTACTTGTCGTGCTTTGTCCATGAGCCAGCCACACAACTACGCACTCGCGCACTCACGCACTCAACGACCCGACTCACCCAACCGCCGTCGACACGCTTGCCAGCGCCGTCGCTGGTGCAATGCAACGTTCGCCTTGGGCCTCGTCACCCACGGCCAATCATGCCCACCTGCTCTCCTCAGACAGGCGAACGGGCCGTGCACGGCCACAGGCTTGGCATTGGCCCTATGCCTGGGGACAAACGCGTCCATGCCCACACGTCTGGCCGGGAGCCGTCTCCGTATAGCCACAAATACCTGACACAAGACAATCCTCAGCCATGTGCATCCATGATCCGCACGCTGTCTCTACTACGCAATCGAGATTCCAGTCTGCGGCCTTAGTGCCTTACCTACTCTTCTAGATGCCATGTTTCTCCTCTCCACCCTTGCTGTATACCTTCCCCTCTGTTGTTCATGCTTTCCCCAAGCCCACACACATAGTCTCTCTCTCTCTAGACTTCCATGGCCCATCCACCCTCCGCCCTTCCCTCGGCCCTCCGCCGCTGTCCGTCACGGTCCGACTCTGGCTTTTTTTTCTGCTAGCTGCCATCATACCCTCCTATGCAAACCCACTTGGTCAGACCACACACCGCTTACCCCTGCCTGCTCACCTTCTGCTCTGGCAGTCGTGTCATCGAAGAAGACTTCTCGAAGCTTTTGCGCTTTTCTAGAATCCTGCCTGATGTCGTTTAGGGCCGTCTGCCCGCTCTTACCTGTCGATCTATCGACCATGCCGCATAACACCCGGCCTACTAACACAAATGCCTGTCATCTCATCTTCACCTCGGACATGCCCACACATCCGACGCATCCTTATGCTGTTGGGATGCTGCTTCGGCCCATCTGGCGAGCCTCTTGCCGCTGTTGTTGCACTTTGCATGTCCCTGCCTGCCTTGTTTACACTACCTGCCGTGTTCGCTCTTGCTTTGCGCCTCGCCGCTTCGTGTTCCCTCTTTCCGACAATAGCCGACTCAACGATTCAGTCCTTACCCAAGTTCCAGAACTCCTGACTACCGAAAATTTTTGTGTTCCGCCCAAACAAAGACAAACTCGGCTCAGTAGCCTTAAGAGAAAACCTGCCATGACGCAGCTTGTGGACCGCTTTGTGGTCGTTGGTCCTAAGTCGGAAAGAAAATGTCTCGCATCTTCTCTCCGCTTCACCGCTTCGTGGCGTTTGCTTTTTTTTCCTTCTTCTTCTTCTTCTTTGCCTTTGGCTTCCCCATTTCTCACGTCTGTTCAAGCACCGTGGATGAAACCAAGTGGCTGACTTGGCATCCATGTGCACACGCTTGCGTTCGAGCCTGAGGTCGGCACGGCTTACCCTCTCCTTGCATACGGTGGCGCCGACTATGCAGAACTTGGCTGCTTTTTTCCCTTTCTCTTGCTCTTGCTCTCTGTCCCGCTGGAGCCTCTCAGCCGCAGGCTTCCCTTTCCCAACGACCACGTTTTCGGGAAAAGCAATTTGGACTGCACCGGCCGCTTGATTGCAAACAATATACCCGTCTTATATGACCGTGTCAGCCGTGTTGATGATGTTGCATCGCATATTCGTCCAGGTGGAACCTGAGGCCCTAGGCACGGGAGCGAGATAGACAGAGACCGAAAGAGAGCAGAGGCTGATTCCCGCATTTCACCTTTAGCCTGCTAGGCTCTTCTCAAGGAGCTTAGACCGCAATCACCTTTCTCTCTCTCTCCATCTCTTTTTGATTTTCCTTTGATGGTGGTTATGGACCCGGCGGTGGTGCAGTCATAGCTGACCGGACCAAAAAAGGCTAGGTATATTTGAAACCGGCCCAGATGGAGCGCGCTGACACCATTCCTTTCCAGGCACGGATCATGTGCGGGTTAGCAACAAGATACTATTGATTTGACAATAACCCCCATTTGGAGTAGAGTGTAGAGAAGGGGGAAAACAAAGGCGGCAAAAAGGCGACATGCTGACGGTCAATCAAACATGCTTCAAACATATGTCTCGAGCCACATGCCGGCGTCGATCCTATGCGGCCAGTTCGAGCCTCGCTTGTCCCCCAAGCCGCGCGTGTGATGACAACGATGATGGAATCTAGCTGACTAGTAGCCGAGCGACGTTTTACCTAAGCCGCCTGTAACACGGTCTGTGGAACCGCTCGGGCTACCTGTCTCCCCGGAACATGACTTTCGTGGGGACTCCCATGCTTTCCACGCCCTTGGTTTGTTTCACACTTTTCTTGGGAGTGTGGGACAGACGGGGTGGAGCGTCGCTCTAACTGCTGTAGTATACCAATAGTTCAAATGCTCGTTAATCGGAAGTGCATGGCCCCGTTGGTGTAATCTGCAGCCGCATCCCAGCCTTGGTCTCGAGCGCGGCAACATCAAGATTCCATCCTTTGGCCCTCACTTCGTCGCCGTATTTGTCAAACATCCTCCGCACCTCGTACAGCGTATCTTTTAGCTCACCCATCAACCCATGCTTTGTTGCCGCCTTAGCCGCCCCAGACGCTACCTCACCGTCCGGCTTACCCCCTAACCCACCTCTTGTTCCTCCACCATTACCACCACGTTGCCTTCTCTCCGCAGCAAGCAGTGCATGTGCCCACGCCCTAAGCTGATCAATCGGTCCGCACCCAGCCTTGAGCACGATGACAGCTTCGTAAGCGGCAGGTCCCTCAGTTGCCCAAAGCACGTAATCCTCGGCCTTGAAAATGCTCAGTAAATCGAATACATCGACTTCGCTTTCGCCATCGCCGCCACTATTGCTGCAAAACGCCAGTGACCCGCTCAGCTTATCACGTCTACCAATCCGACCTAGCAGTTCCGACAGAGAGGTACCAATCCTACACTTGCCGAGTACCTCGTCATCTGCCCACCGCAGCACGCCACCCCTTTCAAAGATGCGTTCACGCGCAGACACCTCTTTGGGGCTGAGGACTATTCCATGCTGCAAAATGTGACTGAAGAGAATATTGGCTCTTTGTCGATTAAGCGATTGCATGCTGACGGCTCGCACTGCGGCGTAATTTGTGGCCAGATGTATGACCAAAAGCAGTATAAGCGTGCACCAAGTTGCTAGATCCGATGTGATGTGCGATACCACAAAGCTCCCTGCCTGTGTTTGATCGTCCGGTTGTTAATCCAGCATTCTACTTTGTATTTTTGGCCGTTCACGACTTCGAACAAACGGCGGGAGGGGAGGGGAGGGGAAGGGAGAGAGATAAGATAAATGAGGGTAGGTACTTACCAACATGCCTAGCAAGGATATGACTGTTTCCTGGCTGGAGTCTTTCTATTGAAACTCCCGTTAGCCTCGCAAGTATATCTCCGTATAGACGTTGCTGTTTTAACGACCCCTGATTGAAGTTTCTCCTCTTGTCCATGTCCTCATGACCCCGATTCTACTAAATCCATTTACTGAACACGGCTTACTATCTTTCTTGACTCGCTGCCCTCCCGTTTTTGCTTCCAGCTTACCCGGCGATAATTGAGAGGAGACAACGAACCCCAACAATACACGACATGTGTTCGATTGATTAAAAGAGCAGCGAAGAAAAAAGAAAAAAGGGTAATCAAACTCACAGCATTGACTTCTCCCAAATTCCCCGCAGTAGCAAAATGCGCGCTCAAACTCGCCTTTGAGCTCCCCGCACAAACACCACACAGTGACCTCAGACAGCTCGCAAAGCTCAATACAGCTACCCGCAGCGGCTTAGGGAATCCAGGACTCAGGCAGTCGAGAATCATTCCTGAGTCATTCAAGATATCAGCGGTGAGACGGTACATTTTGCACTCTGGCTCGAGTGCAGTGCCGAATCGATCCGCAAAGGCTATTGTTGCCATGCGGCCCACGGATTCCTGGAGGACGGAGAGGAGCAGCGCGGCTGTGGGCGTGGCATTGGAATCACCCACGCCCACACCTTGGGTGAGTTAGAAACGATGTTCGAGAATGAGGGGTATGGGTAAGATAGAGTAGGCAAAAAAATAGATAATTAAAAGAAACGAACCTTGCAACACCGCCCTCGAAGCCAACATACCCGCAATCGACGATGAAAATGCTTGAAGTGAATCCTGTGTATATCGTTATCCCCAATCCTATCCATTCTATCCCTCTCCCCCCTCTCTTTTCTCAAGCATCTCTTCCTCACCCCCCTTCCCCGCACGCGCACGAAACCCTCCAGTGACGGGAAAAGAAAGCCGACTCACAAAAATCTGATACTCGACATAATCCTCCGTAACACTCTGCGGAAACCCCGTCGGCAAAAACACATCAACGACGTACTGGAGAAGGCTTTTGTGCGCTTGCTCGGGTACCTATAGTAGTAACGCGTCATGCAAACTGATTAGCAACAACGACCAAAAAAAATAATACAGCATTCAAAGTAGAGAGCACTAGTGCACTTCCCACATGAAAAAACAAAAATGAATGAAAGAACATAGGAAATGCGTACAATAATATCGACCCTTTTGTTCGCCCCATGCTTATCCAACCCCGACGACGTAGAGGAAGAAGACAAAATATAAGTCTTAACCACCTTCCCCGCCTCGTCCTGCTCACTCATTTGAGCTAGAATAGCGGGTTGCAGCGCCATTTTTTTTTACGTAGGTCTTGCTTGCGCGATTGTTTTGGGTCGTTGGTTTGGTTGGCCGGGGAAGAGGTGGGTGGAAGGATGCATTGGGGTTGAGTGGTGGGGGTCGTAGGTAGTAGTGGGGTGGGGGGGTTTGACCCGGGAGCGTGGTACGGGTGACACGGGGAGGTTGGGTGAGATGGGGATCTCAGGGTTTTGCGCGGGTTGAGGGGGCTTAGGTGAGGATAGAGAAGGGAGAAGGTAGAGATGTTGGTGTGTTTCTGGGGGTTTTTTGGGTTTTTTGGGGGTTGTACGGATTGTGATGGGGTTATGGTTGGTGTTGATCGCTTGAGTTGCTATCATTCATACTACATCCACAGTTCCTTATCCATTTGCGTAGTATAGAATTTTTTTCGGATGAGAGACAGATTCTATGGTGTTCAGAAATGATGGAAATCATGCAAATATGAGTACAATGGAAACTTATGTGTAGATATCGTACACCCTGCTTTCCTCGCTAGCGGTTTGACTAGTAAATGTGCAGGTACACAAATTACTTCAATCGCTATGTCCGTTCAAGGAAAGAGCATGAGGAAGGAGGTTGAAATCAACATATGTACATATATTCTATTGCATGCTATGGAAAACTAGCGCATACTCTTGAATACGTAAACAGAGGAAGTATGAACTACGTCGTCGTTGTCAAGTTCTCACAAACACCCAACTCTACGTTAAACAGGAAGCGAGTAGTCAATATAACCAATATAGCAATTCAACTACACATGATTATCTAAAACTATAGAGCTCTGACCTCCAGTGCTTCAACACCCATGTAGCTTGACCGCGGTATCCCACTTCCCTCGAAATGAGTGCCTTCTGACGCTCATTTTGCTCAATCGAGGTAGAGTGAAGGGCACAGGTGGCCCGTGAGATCTTGTTGCCATGCAATCCATTTGCTTAGTCACGTGCTCAAGCACTTTCACAACAGTATTTCACTACACCTCACTTGCGAAGCTCCCACACAAAACAATCAAAATTCCCGTCAACATTGTGCACAAAGCCTCATTGTCACTTAATCTTTCCTTTTTTTCGCAACAAAATTGTCCACATTCTGTGCTTTTGCATGGTCCTCAGTTCAAGGCTCGCACGCTTCCGTGGTTACGTATCCAATCTCAACGGAGTGAGTGTTTATCAAAGCTTAACAAGATTTTATTTGCAACAAACCACTAACAAGCTGTTATAACATAGTCAGAAAATGAAACCAGCATCTCTCATAAAGCTCACAACAATTTGATACCGCGACTGAGTACAGCTCGCTGTCTCCACTCTGAGACTCAGGGAGAAACTCCCGATAGCTGTTCAAACCACGCAGTAGTGCTATCGCAGAAAATTGCATTTTCTTACCTCAACGTAAAAGTAGGTAACCCCCCGCCCCTCTTCCCTCGCCCGCAAGCAATCATGGAGCTGGTGGGTATTCATCCAAGGACAGCACGACTGGCGATTCAGTTGCAGCTTGCCGACATCCAATCAGCTCTGCAAGAGTTGAAAGAAGAAGATGAGCGGAAGGCTTTGATGATATTGCATGATGAACTGGAGTACAGTTTATTATTCTTACAAGACCAGGTCTTTGCTATGGATCTCAGAGAAGATCGAGATAATCGAACTGTGGTTACCGAATCTCTTCGCGAAGAGAGGCAAGCGGAAGAGGACCACGGTGTTGCAGGTGGACTGAGCGGTGTCGATGATGAACACACCCCGCTACCGCGTTCAGCGAAGAGAAACGACATGATGCAATCACCGAGGGTCGATGATGACCACCAGGATCTAAGCCCAATGCAAAGGCTGGAACTACTGAAGAAGGCATTGGGATTAACCGGCACTCATGAACACACCAAACATGACACTGCATCAGCTGCCGCGTCCAACCATGATCCCTACAGCGAGTCTGGCCCTTCCGAGTTCAAGGGAAAAGGCAAAGGGAAGGCAACAACTGACGGCGAGCATGCTACCCATGTCGTGTGTTCTGCCTGTATGGAACTGTGTCCGCGCTTCGATGCGCTCGAGCTTTCCTGCAAGCGCTCGACAGAGGACTCTGCTCACGCCTACTGCAGGATGTGCTTGATTGACTTGATTCACACTAGCCTCGCAGACACTACCCTTTTCCCACCTCGATGCTGCGGCGAATCCCTGCCTATATCTCGTTGCAAGCAACTATGCCCACCATCACTGATGGCAGAATACGAGGAAAAACAGATGGAGCTAACGACGCCGAATCCTGTATATTGCAGCAACCGAAGCTGTGCCAAGTTCATCGAGCCTTGCAACATCACCGCTGATATTGCAGTATGCTCAACTTGCCAAAAGGATACTTGCGCTATTTGTCAAAATCCGAGACACAACGGGGTGTGCCCAAGTGATCTATCGGTTCAGGCATTGATACAAGTAGCTCTCGAAGAGGACTGGCAGCGATGCCCCAACTGCAGAACAATGATCGAGCTAGCCACGGGCTGCTATCACATGCGGTAAGAACAAAGTACACAATGCGTTTGACCCTCCCCCCGCTGACAGCGTGATAGATGCCGATGCGGCACGGAGTTTTGCTACCTATGCGCAAAGCTATGGAAGACCTGTTACTGCCCCCACATGGATGAAGGCCGCCTCATCGCCAACAGACAAGCCAGCAACGGCCGGCGCAACCAAATCGCCATGCCTGAAGAGATTGAAACACTCGAGGAAGCTCTGCGCATGCGGCTCGGAATCGTGGCTGGAGGATTTGCAATTCCCAACGATCAAACCGCAGACGAGAGTGCCAGACAGTTCTCTGGCGAATGTCACCACCGCTGGCAACGAGCGTTTGGCGAGGATGGCGGCTACGAAGTATGTGGAATATGTGATTATCACCTCAGATTCGTGAATAGTTGCTTGACGTGCGGGACCAAGATTTGCAATCGATGTTTGCTTAACAGGCTCTGAGCATACACGACTCTGCTCAGAGACTGTATTCGGTTGGGAGCACCAGCCAGCAGGATTGCTTGGAATTTTTTTTTGGATACCTGTCTGGGACATAATATATCGAAGTACCTTTTGTTGGAAAAGAATGGCAGGCTCCACATCCCCAACCTGGTGGAATCGGGTATCAAAGAAGGATGGTGGAATAAAGAGCTATTATAGAAGAGGTTCTTGGAAGCTCGCTATAAGTAAACCCCCTAATATAATATCACGACTGTATATGCATTTACTTGTAGTCCGAAGAACTACTTGGTTGAATGGTGGTGATATTTAGACTGCAATGTTCCTACCATTATTGCCCCTGTGTATTGTCAGAACCGCCTGGTCTATCCCTGAGGTTCTATCACCAGCCTCCTTTCACTACAGCCCGTGTCTCTTTAAACAAAATAATCATCATATTGCTCTGCCCTGTAAGTTACACAGCCTGTGCTTCCATTGAGCTTATACCAAACACCCACATGTATTAAGTAGTTGATTGTACTCAGACGCCCATGCCCTGCCGCTAGAGACCAGGGTCTTCCGTCTGTAATTGTAAACTAAATTAGTGGCAGGACAAACCTGCCTCAACTAACCTCTCTATGGTAAGTTCCCCAACCACCATCCATAATTTCCAAACCTTCCCATGTCACCAATCCATGTATGCGTGTATATAATAGTAATTTTTTCATTCGAGAGGCCAAGCGAAAGGCTCTCTCCATGTGCTCGAAATTTGATATATAATCAAGTGGGTATCCGTGTTCTCAAATAAAATACAAAAAAAATTAGAAAGGAAAAAACAAACAAAAAATGTATCCTTCTTCGCCTCTATGTCCCAGGAGAAAAATAGGTTGACGAAGGGTTTTCCCATTCCGCGAGGAAGCATAGTTTTTCCCCAAAAAAGAAACAGATATGCTCCTGTACGTTTCTCCACACATTGCCCTCAACGAGTGGAGTAATTCAATGTCGAAAGCGCCCGAGGGTATGCAAACGATGATACCAAACCAGGTAAAGAAAGTCGACTTTTTTCTGCCTCAACACCCCCAGCCTCCCCTCCCTCAAGGACAAGAAAAAAAAGGGGGGGAGGAAGGGAGGAGAGAGGGAACTCACTCCAACTCAACTATCCTCACTCCCCCTCCGCCAGCCGCCTACCCGCCCAAACTTGACCTTCCCGCCCAACCGCTCCACTTCTTCAACTGCCAAATCGCGCTGACGCTCCAGCTCCTTGATGTAATCAATAGCAACAGCAAGCACCATACTCTTACTCGGCTTGACGCCTCCCGACTCGGACGAGGCATCGCTCTGGGGCAAAAGCGGCACAGCCTTACGCAACCGCTCGAGCTCGGCGTTGAGCTTCTCACGGTACTTGCGCTCGACCTCGGTGTGTGGCATGCACTGTGTCCGGGCGTGCTTGGCGGGGCTGGTGCTACCGGTGGCTGAGGGTTCCGAGGCCGGGCGGTGGATGCGAGGGCGGCCGCGCTTGCGGGGGAGGGGTTTTGAGATGGGGTCCTGGGGGGAAGGGGTGGGATTGGTGGCTACTACGGGGGACAGAGAGGCGGGGCTGCCGTGGTTGCTCGGGGTGGGCAGGGGCGAGGGGACTGAGGGGAAGGCTGACGCTGTGTACTCGGGAGATATGTAGCCGTGCTGGAAGTCGCCGGAGGTGCTGAGAGGCGTGGGCACGCCGGTTTGCCACATGGGAGCGAATTGGGGGCTTGTGGGCAGACCGTGGGTGGCGGGCGGACAGACTACGGCGGAGGGGGGGCTCATGAAGCCATTGGATAATGGGGCGTTCCAGTTGAGAGAGTTTGAAGGATCCACCGGTTCGCTGGGCCGAGTGAAGCAGGGGCCGCTGTTGCTGTCTAGGCTGCTGTACTCGGATAACGGGGGATACGAGTCTCCGTAGCAGGGAGATTCGAGCTCGTCTGGAGATGGAAATGTATCACTCTCTGGAGGAGAATACGTCGGATCTGGTCCTGCGGTGAACGCAGGGAGATTGTGCACAGCCATGGCCAGGGAGAGAGGGAGAGAGAGAGAAAGAGAGAGAGTGTGTGTGTATGAGGCAGCAAGGAGGATTGAGCAAAGTCAAGTCGTAGTAGAAACCTGCAAAATGTCTGGGAAAAGGTACCTTCTCATATACCTATTGCAAAGCCGACGGTTTTGCAAGACAGTAAAAAAGAGGAATTCACAAAAAGCAAAAGCTGAATGAACATTCTTAACTCGTTTAATACTAGAATATTCCCCCGCACAACCCGGTCTTTCAAGCCCTGTCTTGCGAGGGCACATGCCAATACCTTGGGATCGAGAATTAGAGCCACAATCGCAAAAACAATGCAACTCGCATCGTACCAGTGTCAGGGGCCACGCACACACCGGCGTTTCCCATGCCTTTAACTCGAAAGACCAATGCATCACAACGACGTCAGCGCGGCTATCTGGTCTACCTATCTCGAATCTTCCCGACTAGGCGAGCACATTGTTGGATATTCGGTGCAAAGGATGGGTGGGAGATGAGAGTGTTACAACAACGAGCTTGAATTTCTGTTCCCCCTCCCCCCTTCCTAACCCCTCCGCTGGCTGCTTTGGTAGGTGTTACATGCTTACAAAACATTCCGTATGCAGAAATCATGCGAGTGTAAATCTCTGCACTGTCCCATCTGGAGAACTGCGAAAGGGTAACTTTTCTTTTTTACCATTGCGCAACCGGCTAACATCACGATCTTGATCTGCGCCAGGGCTTAGGGGACGTGGGGTGGCCCATATTTGGAGCGCAAAAACCCCCCTTTCGCCGTTGGCGATGTGAGGGGGAAGGCATTTGTCGATGTTGAAAGGGTGCTGATTGTTGAAACGTCCATGGCAGCCGGCATGCTAAAGTCGAACGAGGGCGGCTCGGCTTTACTTTATGGGATTCCTGGCCTATCCAATCAGCAGCCTTGCACGAGCCCCCACCGCATTGGTCCCCACTCTAGGTGTGACCGACAGGATCGGGTACGATTGCCGGATTCTTCACATTGCAACGACACAAGAATATGGCCGATATCTGCTTCTAGCAATTTCCATGCTCATCCTGCCGGCTTCGCCCAATCTCACCTGTGACAGTTGTCCGCCATCTTCCGCGCCTGGGAACAGCCTTGTGCTCGCCTCGGTCTTGGACAATGTTGCTCTTTGATTGACGGCAGGAGCTCCTTCGGCCCTTCTCGTCCCTCGTCTTGAGGGGCACAGCAGTCGACATGAGCCAAGTCATGCCTACGTACGACTTAACACTGCTGGCTCCAGGCAATAACGTCCCATGTTCTCTCGTATACGCAACAAGCGGTGCCGCCCAGTATCCTGAAGGGACAAGCGCTTAGTACTATGTCGCCGTGGTGCACATCAATATTGGACAGTTGTTGGCCTGGGTCTAGGCCGCCACCGTAGATTGAACTATAGACTCGACTGTGGACCTGTGGATCTCGAGGACATATGGGCGCATCGCCGTCGGGACTGACGGCACAGGCTTTTATACTTGCGCCAAGACTCCGGATCATGTTATATCACAACACCCCGAATCTGCTGCGACGAACCTATGGCAATGTACCTGAGTATCGGCAAGAAAAACAACCTTCTCGTGCATCCAGGCACAGCATACAGCAAGATCCGTTGCACTGCGCAGGGACACATCAAATCCTCTCCTGCAGCATCTGACACGAAACTTTGTCTAGTCGTGCGTGTACACGGCCTTTAAGCTTTGCCCTGGGGTATACTCGAGTCGTGCTGGAGATGCATGACCGACGTGGCACTAGCATGTCCAAGAACCAATCGCACCAAAGGAATCGATAACTACGTGAGCTGCGAAACCAATCTTGGCATGTGCAGCCGTTTCTGTCTCCCTCCTAGAAAGAGCAACAAACACAAGTGCCCAACATTTACCATAGTCATTCAATTGTCCGTCTTGTCTGCGTGGATTTTCATATTTCATAATGCCTGACATATGCGTGTGTCAATTTGATAGAAATAACCCATCCCATCCGTAAAACGCCAAGTTGCCGGCCCACCCTTCTCCCTACCAATACAATCTAACTCCTCTCTCCTCAGTTGTACAACACATAAACGCATCCAGGCGCACGGTTTTCTTCCTTGTATCCAGAGGGGACTTATACAAAAAGTGAAAGGAATGAAAGGTGTGTCCAGCACCTTCAAGTCAAGTAAACTCAAAGTCTAACATTGGCACCAATCTTACCCCCCTTGAACCAAACATTTTCTCTCCACTCGCCGATGCGTACACCAACATAAGCGAATGCACTGAGTTTGAGCTGCCCGCCAAGTGCCTTTTTAATGGCATCGTAGCCCAGGCTGCCAAAAGACCAGTCCACGGGCAAATGTGGAGACTCGGACAGACCCGGAGGTACGGCAAAAGGCAGGTCATATAGGATCTTGCCAGCCACATGGCCATCGTGGTAAGCTGTCGCATTCATGTTGGTGATGTACAAGGTCGTGGAGCGGAATGGCGAGGCCAGAGTGAAAACTGCAGTGCTGCTGATGAGATGCATCGTGGTGCTGCGAATAAAGTGTGATTTTCCATCGTCATCGGGGTCTTCATCATCATCATCGCCATCAGACGGCTTCTTGGGAGTAGACAAGTGCGGCATGGGACGTTCAATAGGAAAGCGTGAGAGGAGACGGCCAATGTAGGGTGCAGCTGGCACGGATTGCTCATGTGCTTGGACAGTTATGGTTGTGTTGAAGCCTGTTTTCGTATTAGCATGCTACGTGTGCCATGGTATGTTCATCTGGTCGTACCCGAGATGTACTGAGAGAGTAGCTCTGCGCCAATCTCCTTTCCTTTATGGCCACCATACTCATAAGGGTCCCAATGAAGAGATACGAGATGGTTGGTGTTGTTGCCGGGAACAACCTCCATGTCCTTTACCGTTGCACTGCCAATGTGTGAACCATTAGCCAGGACATTGATGTTGAAGTAAGGGACTGTAGCCGAGTAGTTTGTAGGGTTAGTGAAGTTGACCATGGCCGTGATGGTGAGAGAAGTTGGCGAAGTGTCGACAATTGCCATGTTGCCAACTTTGACATTGAGCGCACTCTCTTTGCCATCACCATGGCTGGGCTCACTGTCGTTGCCATGACGGATTGCTGGACACAAAACGTTAGCTTACTGGAGGTCCAAACAGTCAAACGTGGATTACGAACTGGCTACGAACGTTTGACTGGTACGACTCCTTGCGCTGGAATGCCTCGCACGGCAAGTTTACCCATGGGTGTGTCCACACCAACACTGACGGCTGCCTTGAGATCCATCAAGACGGACTTGCCGCCAAATAGAAGAGCCTGCACAACCTCGCTAAACAGATCGTCGTCTACAATTTCAATGGGTGCGTCTTTGATGACAGACTGAACGAGAAGAGAAGGTCCTTCGGAGCCATGGCCCTCGACGCGCGTCGAGTTTGCCTTTTGCCATTTTTCAAGGTTCAGCTTTCCAAGTATCTTTTTGTGGTAGTAAATATCGGCGTCGGCCTTGACTTGAGTCACATTGAGGGGGAAGTTCATCTCGTTGGGCAAGCCAATGTCGACATTGACAATGCCGGAAATCTTGGGCGCAGCCTCGGGTGTGTCCGGCTCGGCAAACGGGTTGGGCAGACTGAAATGCATGTCTGCAAGAGAAAAGTTTTTGATGAGGTTGCCCATGGATTTACCAGCGAATGGTACAGGCACAATGATGTCCTTCAAAAGATCACGAGCCCAATCGGGTGCGGCTGGGTCTGGGAACTTGCAGCAGTTGATGTAGATGGTCGCATCCTCGCCCTTCATGTAGTCGCCCAAGAAAGTATCAAGCGGTGATTTGGCGGTGTTGGGACATACTTCGGTCACAAGATTGGAGATTTTCTCGACATTGCCGTTGACACTGATCTTGACATCTGAATTTGGCTTGACGTGGAGCTGGCCGGTCTGGGCAGTTCCGACCATGAGAAATGTGTCAGCCGAGCAGCCCTGAATACCCACATCGACAGCCACGGATGGGAGCGTAATGTCAATAGGGAAGTCGTTTTCGACAACTATAGTTGCGTCTGCAGCGAGACCCTTTTGACCATGCTTGGCCTCGCCGAGGTTGAGCTTTGTGATGTTGTAATGTGGCAGGGCGGGGATATCGCCACCCTGGAAGACTACAGATTGCTCAACAAGCTGCTTGCCAATGTGGATCAAACCCGACTTGAGCGGGACCAGTGCCTTTGCCTTGAGCCGTATCTGTCCCAGCCGGCCATCGATCCAGTCTTCGGCAACATTGCGAATACCGTCGAGAGATCCTGGCTGCACAGTGGCATCGAAAGCTACATGCGTGGTGTGTCCGTTCCTGATATCCACCTTGACGCCTGGCATCTTGGCGGTACCGACCAGAATATTGCCATACTCGGGCAGGTAGACTTCAGCATCGAAAGGGCCCGTCTCGGCCTCGTGGGCAACCCATGTGCCGAAGCGGCCGAGGTTGCGCACGCTCTGCTTCTTGACCTTTGACGCGTCCATGGTGAAGTCTCCTTGGATGTGGATCTTTGCGCCATTGCTGGTCAAGCCGTCCATGGAGATCTTGGTAGGCTTGAAGGTGGCAGCCTGCATCGAGTACTCCTCGATGCTCTCTTTGGCAAGAAAGCCGAGCATGATGAAGATGACAAGCAGGCAGAGGGTGATGAGGGCCAGTATGCTCGGCCAGCGCTTCTTCCATAGCGAGCCTTTGGCGTTGCCACCCCTATCAGAACCGCATAGCGATTGGCGCAGTGAGCGCGTCGCCGGTGTGGCCTCGTCGCAGTCTTCGTCATGGTCGTCGTGGTCATCGTCGACGTCTTGCTGAGACAGCAGGGGTGTTTCTTCGGTGGTTCTGCTCGACTGCTGTGAGCGGACTGATCGTGCTGATCGCGCTGAGCGTGCTGAGCGTGACGAGCGGGCAGACCTGCGCGAGGCGGGTCGTGAACTAGGGGTGCGAGTGTTGGCATCGGCGGTGATGGTGTTGTCGTTGTTATCGTTGTTGTTGGAGGAGGAGTTGGAGCCCCACGCCTCGTCGGGGTTCTCCATCTTCAGCCGTAGGGGAGTCCAGGCGAGAGCCATGTTGGACAGAGGGTGGACGGAGAGAGAGATGTCGAGTCCACGTCCAAGTCCAAGGGCCGGGACGAGATGGTGTTCATGGTCTCGTCATCATCTACTCAGCCACACGCGCCCACATCCACACACAGCACAGCAGGGTGGCGGGCCGACGTGTGCCTGTCTGCCGCGCCCGCTAGCCCCTTCTGACCCCAGCATTTCTGATCATCCCCACTGTCATGCGTCAGAATGTTAGCGTCTTCAAACATTATATCGGCCCTCTGGAGTAATGTGCCTTCTGTGACTCTTACGCTGCAATTGCGAACTTTAAAATCCCTGGACCGCCTGCTCTGACTTCCTGCACTGCAACTGACACATCATGCCCGCTTTCCGCCCTACGACCGCAGCTCTGCGAAGCTTGCGCCGTTGCTACTCGTCGGCCTCGCCAGCAACACCTCCCACATCACCCTTTGCGCCGCGACATCTTCTCTCCATAGCTGACCTCACACCCGCTGAGCTCACTACGCTTGTGCAGAATGCACACCGCCACAAGACCACCATCAAGCAGACAGGAGAGGTCCCCCACTCCATGCGCGGGGCACTGGCTGGCCGCACCGTTGCCATGACTTTCAGCAAGCGGAGCACGCGCACCAGGATATCCACAGAAGGCGCCATTGCAGCATTTGGCGGCTCGCCCATGTTCCTTGGAAAAGACGACATACAGTTGGGTGTATGGCCTGCCCGTTAAATCCGTGATTTCCCTCATGTCCGCTAACATCAAGGTGATCAGGTTAACGAGTCTCTCTATGACACCTCTCTCGTCCTCTCCAGCATGACTGCCGCCATCGTCGCCCGCGTGGGCCCCCACTCCGACGTTGCAGACCTCGCAAAGCACTCGAGTGTGCCAGTCATCAATGCCCTCTCGGATCTCTACCACCCCCTCCAGATCATCGCCGACATGCTTACCGTTTCCGAAATCTACCCCTCCACATCTGCTACTTCGCTCGGTCTCGAGGGTCTCAAGATCGCATGGATAGGCGACGCAAATAACGTCTTGTTTGACCTGGCCATTGGCGCTACAAAGCTGGGCATCGACATGGCTGTCGCAACACCACCGGGCTATGAGATCCCCCAGTCTATGCGCGAAGTCATCTCCCACGCCGCGCAAACCTCCCCTCGTGCAGGAAAGCTCCTGGAAACAAACACACCCGAGGAAGCCATAAAGAACGCAGATATCCTCGTCACAGATACTTGGGTGTCCATGGGCCAGGAAGAAGAAACCGCAAAACGTCTCAAGGCATTCGAGGGCTTCCAAATCACATCGGATCTGGCCAAACGTGGTGGTGCAAAGGACAACTGGAGCTTCATGCACTGCCTGCCTCGTCACCCAGAGGAGGTTGCTGATGAGGTCTTTTACGGACCGAGGAGTGTCGTTTTCAAGGAAGCAGAAAACAGGCTGTGGAGTGCCATCAGTGCGCTCGAGGCGTTCGTAGTCAACAAGGGCGAGATCCAGTGACTAGATCCTTGGTTTGAATGACTGGAACATGTTGTATGATTTTACGAATCGAAAAAAACAGTTGTACCTTTATCTTAGAAATATTTAGCAAGCAAGACTCATCTAATCCTCTATGCGTCTTTGTTCTTGTCCTTGTTCTTGTCTTCTACGCCTTCATCCATCTTCTCCTTAACCTTCTCTCCCAACCCCTCTACTCCCTTTCCCCAAGCCCCAGCCTTCTTTCCCCACCTCATCATTCCCCATGCATGCGTCCAGCTAAACTTTGGCGGCGCATCAGGATGCACTCGGAACGGACTAGCCCCATGCTTAAACATATCCTCCATCTCCCTCTGCCTGTCCCTCTCGCGCTCTTCTGCAGACAGGACCTTGGTATTCGGTGGCAACGTGCTCGGTGTAGGCGCAGCAGGAGAAGTAGCAGACGACGAAACGCGGTGTTCCCAATGCCTATTCTCCAGCGGAAGAGGTCGCCACCAGTCTACCGTATCAACATCATCTGCACGATCCCACCATTTCCCAGAGCACATTTCGTAAATCCTGCTTTCAGCTCTCTTAACGGCAAACTTCTCGTCTTCACCTGTTAGTCCGCCTATATTCGCAAAGTCGGGGGATCCAGGACCCAAGCGGCGCTCATCCGTGTACGAAGAATCTGGCCGGCGCATGCGGTTTGGCGGGTCATCTTCGAGCGCGTCGTCAGATAGCATGTTGTGGCTGGAGCCAGCGTAAGATGAGATATTTGGTCGAAAGGGAGAGTTGAGATCTTGGTAGATTTCAGAATAGGTTTCGGGGTGTACGGCGTCAGTGTCTAACGTTTCTCCGTCTGTTGCTGAAGAAGAAGGTGGGCGTGCGGGAAAGAATATCTTGTCGGGGGCTGCAGCGGCGGTAATCATAAGTCTGCAACGGGATTCGTACATAGCGTCTAGCAAGGTGATGAGGCGTCTAGCTTCGCTTTTCATGAGCAGACCCATGATGGGTACGTCAGTGACGATAAAGGTGTGGTATGTGGATGCGAGCGTAATGTAGTCGGCAGGGCCGAGCACGGCACCGCATAGCTCGGCAAAGGTGAAGAAGGCTACACCATTGTACTGTGCGGGGACATGGAGAGCGCGGTTGTATACAGTCAAGGTGGCGGGAGCCCAAGGAATCGGATATTCGTGGCGTGTTGCCTGTTCAACCAGGGAGTTGAAAGCTTCGCCGAATTCGATCATGGTTTCTGCAGTTTGGGGCTGGATGAGGTAGTTCTTTGGTAAGGGGGATACAGTCTCGATCGATGCAGAATCCTCCGCTGTATCCGTTGCGCCAGTAGCAGTCAAAGTCGTGGCCGAATCAATGGCATCTAGAGTCTCGGACACGGAAACTTGTACGCTGTCCCTCCGCTCAGAAGTTTCCTTTGTATCTTCCAATTCCAGCTTTCGATAATCTTCCTTCCCTTCCATTTCCCAGACCTCGCACCTCGCTCTTAGCACTTCCAAGAACGCCGAAAACTCACCCAGCTGCCCCGCCCCATCATCTCTCCTAATGTACGAGCTCTTAGTCATGCCCCAACCTAGTCGACTAAGACGGTGCACTGGTCGTGAAAACTCCATTCCTGCGGCCTTAGCAAGCTCCTCTGGCATACGGTTGCTCGTTGCGATAAGAACGCCGCCGAGCTGGAAGAAAGACGTCATGAGATTAGACAAAATCTTGCTTGCAGCACGGTCTGGAAGTTGAAATTCATCTAAAAAGAGAATTGGGGACTTCTCGATGAGATCGCGTGCAACCAGAAGTAACGAATACTCGTCGTTGGGTGCTCCTGGGCCGGTTACTAACGACCTAGATATCCGAAGTTGCTCAAGTCGGGAAATGGTATCGAGCATGAATGTATTGAAGTGCCAACGCCGCTTCTTGCGATTGGGTAGACATTCTTGAAACAAGTCGATAACTAGAGAAGCGATGAGCCTTCATGTCTACAAAATGCTGTCTCAAGCCTTACGCATCGATTTGCCAGTCCCAACTTCACCATGCAGCATGAGGCCTTTGGGACTCTGTAACTGCATGGCCTCATCATGGCTTGTTAGAACACGAGTCAAGGCTACTGAATCTCTCTTCTCTTTCTCCGCAAGTAGCGATGTCCATACGCCCCTTCTGCCAAAGCGATTAGCGTGCGTATCTGTTGGGGCTGTTGTTGCAGCATTTTGATCTGAACCAACTGCCCGAGAAAGTTGCTGCAGTCGTTTCGAATACTCTACAGTCGGTTCATAATCAATCAGTCGATCATAGAGTTTCTGTAAGTGCAAGGCTGATGGTCACAGTTAGTACATGTACAATGTCCTTGGCGGGTCCAGAATGGTAGACGTCATACCGAGGCGATGCTGAGCGGGATCAGGTCGGATCTTCTGCGTAGCGATGAGACTGCGATATAGCACCAAGGGGTTGGTGATCGCAACACCGGTGGACGACATTGGTAGTCATTGGTTTGAGGAAGTAGAACTTGTGTCGCATCTTCCTGAAGACGACATCAAATGGCCGAGGTGATCTGCTCTCACATTGGACTATACTGCAATCGGCGCTAGCGCTTTTGGGAAGTGCCGATACATGGCCTGGTCGCAACATTGGACAAGGGACATGGAAAAGATCAGTCCTCAAACAACGGAATAGGATCAAGGTAGTTTGATTCTAAACGCCTGTAAACGAAATGTGGTATCATAGTAACCCCAAGTAGAAATTGCCTAAATACTCGTAACACCAGGAGACCATGCATCAGCAATCCGTTTGACTTCTTGAATAAACTTGCGGCTTGTAATCTGAGTCGAGCCAATCCTTTGCTCAGAGTTGGCAGTGATTGGAGAATGTTCATCAGGGTCGTAGAACCTAGGTGTTGCTGTTAGCGGTCGCAACACATCAACCACCCCGCATCTTCACTTACGGATTCCTGAGCAGCTTAATGTACGCCGTCTGCAATGCTCGAAATGCCTAAGGAAGGTTAGAAGATTGTTGAACTGTAGAGCATCGGGCTTACGGGTTTCATGTCCGCATCTCGCAGCCCAACAGCAGCCGCAGATTTGTTGTCGAGGGGATTGGCTGGCTTTCCCTCCATATCTACGACAACGATGAATTTGATGCCAGTATTAGTGAGCCAGCCGTACATGGCTAGTCTCTCGTCGACAGCTTGCAGAAGGCCAAAGTCCTGGTCTGCTGTCTTATGCGGCAGACGAGCCTCAAAGATGTCTAAACATGACGAAAGAAGAAACTGAAACTCTAGTGGTGCACGTTCTTCTGCTGGAAAGAGGGAGATGTGCAGTGGGTTGTTCTTTACCAATAATCAGTATAGGAACAGGTCAGGAGTATGTGAATGATGAGGTACTCACGTGCTTGCCGACAACGCCAATGCAAGCAATGGACGGGACCTAGACACAGTCAACACATACTCTGAGCCCTAACCGCATCAAGCGCCTACCCGGCCTGACATATTTTATGCGATATCAAAAGACTACGACAGTCTTCAAGCACCCTGGGCGTGGATGCGGAGTAGTCTGGCCGAAGTAGTCCGAAAGGGTGTTGGCGAAGGAGTGATCGTTGGCCGGCCTATCAGACGGCGCCAAAACCGACGACTAATCGATTTCCGCCAAGCATTTTGATGCACCTACCTCATCGATCAACTTCGCGACTCCCTCAACCGCCACCCCACATCTCGCCTCTCCACTCCTTCGTCCACGCCTTTCCTTGCTGTCCGTCGCAAACATGCTTTCGACGACAAGGTCTGCTGCCTCAATGGCTCTGCGAGGTTTGTCGCCGCACGCCCGAAAAAGCTCCCGGTCCCGCCAGACTGACTTTATGGACAGCCAAACCCGCGACGGCCTTGATGCCACTCCGCGCCGGAAGCGTAGCCTTTCTATCCTCGAGCTCCTCCAACAATGCGACGACCATGAAGTCGCCTGCCACCATCCCTGGCAATCCTGGAACACCACCACCAATGAAGTCAGCGCGAGTTGAGGTGCCCTTGCCAAGTCAGGAGGGAAAGAAGGGTGCTATGCAATATGCATTGTATGTGATTTCTCTCTGGATTACTCTTGAACATTGAAATGGGTGGCAAAAAGCGCAGTAAAGGGCATGAATTGACTTGTGTCAACAGGACAACACTTGACCAAGTAGCCAACTGGGCCCGTCAGAGCTCGCTCTGGCCCATGACTTTCGGTCTTGCATGCTGCGCCGTCGAGATGATGCACTTGTCTGCTCCACGATATGACCAGGATCGTCTCGGTATCATTTTCCGTGCCTCTCCGCGACAGTCTGATGTCATGATTGTAGCCGGAACCCTCACAAACAAGATGGCACCCGCCCTGCGACAGATCTATGACCAGATGCCTGACCCCCGATGGGTCATTTCCATGGGCAGTTGCGCAAATGGAGGAGGATATTATCACTACAGCTACTCAGTCACAAGAGGATGCGACCGTGTTGTACCTGTAGATATCTACGTACCCGGTTGCCCACCGACTGCCGAGGCACTCATGTACGGTGTCTTCCAGCTGCAGAAGAAGATGAGGCATACCAAGATCACCAGGATGTGGTACAGGAAGTAAGGTGTGGCTGGTTTGGCGTGGTCTATTTTGCAGTCTTTGTACATGCGAGTTTGGGGCACACATCCCTTCTGTATAAATCGATATTCTATATGCATTGCATACACCGAATCGACCCCATCTATGGCGGCATTTTGGTCTTACACCGCCTCACCCAACCCAAACATCTTGACCGAGTTCTTCCAAGCACTACAGTATCATTAGTTACTCCTCCCACACACAAGGGATACAATAAGCACTTACGCGTCACAAACCTCTTCTACGCTGATTTCCTTAATCTTTGCAATGGCATACGCGACATGTGGAATTGTAGCTGGCTCATTTCGCCCCTTTACCATCATACCTTTGGCCCACTTCTCCTTCTTGACTGCCTTTGGTAAAGGCGGAGCGTCTGTGAGGAACTTGGCTGATGCGTGACTGGGCCGCATCTCGCACCATGGCCCATCTGTTTCGATCTGCAGACGCTCGAGCGGTATCTGTTTCACAACTGCAATATTTTCATCCGCTGAGTAGGAACGCTAGTTAGTACTTGTAGAAAAATCAAAATGGTATATGACAGAAGTACATACTCTTCATGCTGCAGCCGTTAACGCCAATATCAAAGCCTAGATCCACGAGGTGCTGCATCTCTTGTGCAGTCCCAGTAAAGCTGTGTACGAGACCTCTCTTGGGTAGCTGGTCAAGTTTCGCAGTCAACAATCTTTCAAAGTCCTCACTCGCAGCACGCGAATGTAGGAAGAGCGGCAACTGTACTTCAATTGCGATTTCCAGTTGTGCCTCGAAGTACTTGAGCTGTGGCTCCTTTGCCGTCAGGAAAAGTCGGTCGTAATCGAGGCCTATCTCTCCAAAAGCAACTGCGTGGCCTGCTTCCTTGGCTTCAACGGCCAGGGATTTGAGCGCAGAGAGAAGCTCCGATGCGCCACCGGGATGCTTGTCGAAATGGTTTGCCGAGCAAGGATGTACGCCTACAGTAGCATAGCAAAGCCCTGGGTGAGCTTTTGCTATCTCGATAGCGTGCTTTGATTCCTCGAGATCAGATCCTGTTACCATGAACTTCTTGCATCCAGCATCGACCGCTCTCTGGAGGACGTCTTCGAAATCATTTTCGTGACGTTGGGTGCCGTGGTATTCACCTCTGAAGATGGGATCGGTGAAGTTGATACCGATCTAGATTTTGTGGTTAGAAGTTTGGCGGGGTAGAGGCGTGAAATATGAACCAACATCAATGTACTTTAGTTGTGTCGAAGCAGCCATGTTGTTGTACTGCCGATGGAATTTTTTAGGGAGAGGATAATTGTCTAATGAGAGTGTTAACTTTAAAAACTGGATGTTGAGGTGTGTTAAGATAGCGCACTTGAAAAGTTATTCGAGAGCCTTGTACCGCTCGGGACTAGACGGATCTGTTTCGATTGAATTGTGTCTCTAAACAATTTTCCTAGACCATATACCCGTACAGTCATTGAAAATACGAGTCAAAAAAACCGTTGGAGAGGAGAATGAGGAATGGTCACAGTTGCCTGCAATATCTAAGGCTAATCCGCTTTAAGCCTAGTTTGAACCTTTGCATCTCCCAATCTTGCTCAGCCACTTCATCACCACCGAGCATCTCTACGCACATGCAATAACCATAGCAGGGCATTACACTTATATACGAGTGAACTTGATATCTTCATAACACTCAAATAGCGGAAGAAATATAGCCTGAGCCGGTAGTATCGTAGGTATCAATATCCGCCTCATACGCCCCAAGAGGTTTACCTATATACTGTGTACTTCGAGTACCCTGAGCAACGTACAAGGCGAAAAGGCGAAAATTTCTGAACAGGAAAATCTAATGGAGAATGTGTGGCATCTCCGCCGCGTTGCAGACAATGCCGCGAAAGCTTGTTGGATATGCTACAAACCATCCACGAGTGTCCTGATCACGCCTTCCAACAAGGTGCGTTACGGCTCTGAAAAAGAACTATAGATGCTCATATTAATTCAGGACTTTTTCTACATCTGTGCTGGACACTTGACTGATCGAGGGTTCTGTCAGCCCGAGGCCGAGGAGGTGAAGAGGGTTGCGGATCAGAAAAAGCAAGAAGAGTTGGATCGCGAGATCGAAGCGGTTAAGAAGGAGTACGAACAGAAGCAGCAACTCAAACGTGAAAAGAGAAAAGAAAAGGATAAAGAAAAGGATAAGGAGAAAGAGAAGGAAGAAAAGGCCAAGGAAGATGACGAAGACAAGCAGGACGAGAAAGCCAAAGACGACAAGGCCAGTATGATCAGAGAATCTAAATTTCTTGTGCTAACTGCCAATATAGATCAAAGAGCTCTCAAAAACCAAAGATAAGACTCAAGCCGAGCTCGGTCCTCGCATATTCCAACTCAACAAGTGCGCATGTCTCGGCACACTTTCCCCCTTGTACTGACGTTACACAGAAGTTTTTACCAAATGAGGTTGGACAAACTCCGAAATGCTGAAATCGCTAAAAGAAATCACGAACGGCTGAATGACCCTAAGAATTTCCCATCCGTACCTAGTGGTAACCCTTAGTTGCGTATCACGATCAGCTACATTGGGGACGACAGCAATACAGCAGCTATCAGCTGTGTTTCATCTGTATAGAATCCTTCTCGTATTCATAGGTCATAGGTGGGGAGAGTGCATTCAGCAGACCTTGGGAGGGCTGACCGCTGCCAGTCATTGATCCTTCGCACACAATGCGGTCAGCAATTAGTGGCTGTACAGAATGCCATGCTTACTGAAATTCACACGTGTCGTGCATATTGAGCTGTTTTGATTTACCGTTCATCTAGATTATGGGTGTTTGAACGTCTGCTGACGGGATAGTTCGTGGTCATTCCGATGTTATAGAGCTTTGTATCCACCAAGCATGACATCGCTCTTTGGATGTATTTCGCAATATACCCATCAATCCAGGCTCCCAGAGACATCCTCTTAAAACTCGGGGTTCAGGCGTTGTGTTATGTGGGCAAACATCGTATTTATAACTCTTCTATCCTATCGTTGTTGACCAGGGGTTGATAGCAACTGCTCCCTTATATACGGTACTTAATCACACGCTGGAGTAGCAGGTGGATCTAGAAACATACCGTTCTCAGGACTTTCTGTATTGATGAAGGCTAAACTGCGATTCGTTGACTTCACCTTTTATCATTGCCTAATCCCATGCGCTTGACGCGGTAGCCATGCGTCTGCCTTCATCGGACAGCACCAATCATACAGCATCGAATCTTGTTGTACACATGCAAGTCCCCGCTCTTCGCAAGTCCTAACGCTAGCTGCACAATCATGTGTAGTTGGCGGTATTGTGTGATTCGGCCATTGAAGCTACTATTCGTAGGGCCAAGATGATATTGCATACCAGCTATGTACGGACGAATAGTTACTCACTATCCAGCCCACTTGCATCCCGGCGTACATTAATACTACAATTGCCGAGTCACAGGATATATGTTCGCTCTTAGGATCGTCCATTTCCATGCGATCGGTAGTTGATGCGTCTCTTGGCAGTTCCCAGCCCAAGGAGACTTATCTAATAGACGCATAGCATCAGGCATGATGCAGTAGCTGCAAAGACACGTAAGTACACATCCTCAGATAAAACACCTTTTGGGTAGTACCCATGCTCCATGGTGACATTTAGTCACGGTAGCTCCCACAGGCGCAAGGTGTTATCCTTGGGCGCCATGCACTGATAGTATTCTCATGACACAAAGTATTAGGGAAGCAAGGCCGCTCATGAACTGAAGTCATGATCGACCAGACAGCCCTACGTATGCGTCGCCGTGCATGTCATACTAAGCCATGTTTCAGCTGCCTACCGTTTTGTCGAAGATTAACGCTGATGCAGTAGCACAGCCCTTCTCCGCATCCAGAATAGTACTACCGTATCCTGAACGCGCATACTTGAGCTGATGACGGTAAGCCCGTTGCGCAGTATGATTAAAACTATGACATGAAAAAGCTTATCTGCCACGACGAATGCAAGGCAAACATGATGAGCTTTCGCCAGAACGCCTGACGGGTCAGCATCGTTCCGCACGGGCTTACTATGTAATAGTAAGACACCACATCATTCGATGCATCATATGTACACAGCGTGCGGACTCTTACCGTTCCATTTCCGCACAACTAAAGAAGTAGTTGATAAATCGTGCATATGATGCTGGCTCAACCAGCCCTATCGGAGGAAAGGATGGTTGGGCCTTGTCACCTTCCCAAAAAAGCATGGACTTACCATGAACACATGGCAAGACACCAGAAAATGCATATCTGTGGCACCTAGCCCTACCATAGGGCAAATGCAACAAAACGCGCAGATGGACCCCTTATCGGAGTGGCCGGCTCTCCACTCTTTTTCGACCCGCTTATCAGGCGTCCAAGGGACGCTGCAACTTTTTGCATATACCGTGTCTGCCGTCAGCCAGAACGCGGTGAGCCTGGTTTTGGGGACGAACAAGACGCGACAGGAATGTCACTGATATCCTGTGCCCTGTTTGTAAATGCACTATGAGGAGCCGGCTCTATTCTCCGACTTTCGAGTCATGATTGTATTCAACGAGGCTGTCTTACCATCCTCGCTTGTGCCGTATTGTTGTACTGTACGTATAGATTGACGTAATTAAAGATATGGGAACCTCGTCCCTCCCAGTTTAGGATCCATGGATGTGGAGATTTATGATAAGTGTTATTGCGGTTGGCATCGGGGTGGGGGGGGGGGATGAAGAAGAAAGTGTACTGACGTTGTCAGACGGGCAATTCGCAACTCGAGAACACTAGGCCCTCGCATATGCGAACGCATGGGACGGCACGTTGCCCTCAACACCGAACTACTATGGTAGCCAGGATAATTAATGTGTAAGTTTGCTCATTCAGCTGGTATACCTTGATTCAGATCTGGTCAGGTGATGCCGAGTCACTATGGCGCAAGTACGAGGCAAGGAGGGCGCCTTCGCAATACGTCGGAATTATTTGAGCGATACCGGGTCGTGAGACTCATGTCGATTGTTTGGGGTAAATCAGCTCCCCAAGAGCTGATTTTGAGATGCGGAAAAGATCCGTGGATGACTTACTAGCGCGTAAGCACCGTTTCTTACGTACATACGTAGAGTATATCCTTGAATAATCTAGTGCACGGAAAGAGGTTTGCCCGATCTGTCAAAATCTCATCTCTCACCTGAGATACCCGGTGCGCCCTCCATCTGAAACTAAAAAAATAAAAATAAAAGGCTCATGCATGGCTGCAACCATGATCCACTACCAAATTGTTTTCAGTTATGATAGCCTGGTAATTAGGGAAACATAGTTATCCTGGAACCAACCATGGTCACTACATAACTACCGGTAAACTTTGTTCAGCCACAATAACAAGCATGACTCGTCTTGCTGTGCTCTCCCCCTCAGAACAGAGTGTATACTAAAGCGGAAAGGCGTGACCCAAAGACGGCATATCACGCGATTGGTCGGATTAAACATGCCGAGACAACAATGTTAGAGTTTGAAACCTTGAAATATGTACATGCTGTGTACACACATACATTGTGTAGACAAGATTCATCAATAGTACGGAGGCTACTTTAACTTCCGAACTAAACCTACAAACCAGAGCCAGTAACCTAACAAAAAAGAGTCGAATTAAGTCGAATTTTGGTTTTCTTGTTAAGCGCCCAGCGAATCAGGACCAAGATAATGAACTTTGTAACCCGTCTTACATACACACGCCAGATAACCCCCCTCCCCCTCCCCATGCCAATATTTGCCTCCTCACACAAAACACAGGTGGCATGGCATCCAGGAAAATGTGTAAACCTTGACTCAGCCAAAAAACGACCCGACGATGCCTAACCCCCAGCAAACCAACATGTTGCGATTCGAAATCGTGCGCACGCCCACATCCGCCGCCGCCGGTACTATTCCTTAGTATACGCCTCTTAACGTACAGCTTCACAGGAAGCCCTAACCTGCACCACACCAAGTCATCCTACCACACACACACACACTCACACACAACCACATACCCTCCCTCTCACACACACGTCCGGCTCGGCAAGTTCCCACGTCGGTGATTACCTCATCTCTAGTGCTCACCCTTCTCTCTCTCTTTTTTTCTCTCCCCTCCCCACCTGACACACTAGCCGACTCTCCACAGTCTTCCCGCATTACGCCCTGGCGCGAGAGGGCGCGCGGGAAGGGAGAAGATCGGTAAGAAGGCAGTAGAACAAATTAGCTAGTGAGAAAAAAAAGGGTCCGGTCTGCTCGGCGGAAAGACAGGAAATGTGCCGGTCGGGGGAGTATGGGGGAGGGCCATAAGTACAGGGTAAGCACTATGAGAGTGAGGTTTTGGGCAGGGTTAGGGGTGGATAATCCCAGGCGAGTGAGTACTTGAAAGGGTTGGGTCACGTGGAAGTGGGAGACTGGGGTCAGGTTTGATGCGTGATGCGTTGTTTGGTGTGGTACCTTCTTGTCCCTTTGCTGATCTCAGTCAGTCTCGACCTGGATGGAGGGAGTAGCATGGGAGGGGCAGCGGAAAGGGCCGAGAGGCATGACAGTGGCAGATCGTCACAGCACTTGTTTCTTAGTCTCCTAGAGACACCCCGCGTAGATAACGTTGATGCTTGTAGGTTGTATGTAATTTGCGCTCTTCGCGCGAGAGCCACGATCAAGTATTGCAAGACAGGGTAAGCCGCAGAGGACACCTCCACACTTCAACAGAGTGCGCAATGCTTGCATGACGTGCTCAGCCCAATATGACAAATAGGTCGTGCTTCTCTCGCAAAACACGCTTGAAGAAGATAGGCAGCTAAGATACCAAGCGCCTACCCCATCAATAAATAATACCCCCGAAATACCAGCCCTATAAGTAGTAGCCGCCCTGCATTATCTCCACTGTATCTCGGAAGTACCAAAAAGGAAATAAAAACTCCAAATACGAAACACCATCATGAAGCTCCACATCATTCTCTTCTACTTTGGTTAGTGAAGCAATAAGAAGGGCAAAAGAAGAAGGGCCTAAGAGTCAATGAACTAGATAAACTAGTGAAAACCGGCAACCTAAATACCTACTTGCTATACGCAATTACTCGAATCTAGGTTTAAACCCACACTACCCAACCCCCAAGTAGGACGACACCTACTCAGGTCACACCGTTCAGTGTACGCTCTTTTTTTTTGCACCGAAGCGATTTTAACACCCAAGAGAGGCCAAAAAAAAGGACGCAGAAAGAAAATGAACTAACGTCGCCCAAATCCACCAAGGAAACTCTACCAAGTATTGGGGAGAGAAGAAAAAATAAACCAAATACTATTATACGTTACATATATATGAAGCTATAACCTTGCTCTTGAAAACGTAAATAGAAGGTAAAGCCGTCCGTGCCCCCCCCCACTCCTTCTCCTCTTAGGAACTTACACATGTACATGGCGCGAGCGAGCGAGCGCGCCATGTTAAAAAAGGAAGAAGAAGAAGCATTTGGGCAAAATGAATACAATACAATACAATACAATATAATACGTTACTTGACCACTTTTACCATACATGGTCGCATCGGATCCTCGATTCGGAAAAGGGTTAGAGTGCGTTGCAAGTGGGGAGGGGGGAGGGGGTAGGTAATCGCCGTTTAACGCATTTTTCTTTGCGCCCTTGGGAAGCGCGCGGGGGGGGGGGGGAGGGGGGAGTGAGTACTTACAACAGTGAAACCGCTTACATCCGACGTTTTGCCCGGGCGGGAGGGGGACCACGGGATAAATCTCTTAGGAGCTTGGTACCGGGGTTTTTTTCTGGAGAGGTGGGGACCGGGGGGGTTAGAATATGTGTGTGTTGTGTACGAAGGGGGGGATTCTTTCTAGGAAGAACCCGGTTTGAAAAGCCATGTATGATGCGTGTATTATAAAAAAGATTAAACGGTTTGGGATTTTTGGCTGACGGAAAAGTGGACTAGTACTATATGCAGGGCCGGTGCTCTCACGGGGGTGATGCCGACGGGATTACGAGGGGGGACCCTGAGAAAAGTCGCGAGTCTAGTGTTTACGGGGAACAACATTTTTACCAAGGTTGCCAGGGATATGAGTCCCTGGTTGATTGCTGATGCAAAGTCGAGGTGGCGACTGATACGCGTGCACATCACTTGGACTAGTAAGCGTCTACTTGGGAAGAAAAAAAAATGACACTACCAAGAGTTTACTACTGAGGCTGACGCCCACTTGTGCATCTACTAGGTCCTGAGGCTGAACGTCCAAGTAAATGAGCTGAGAAGTTGGAAAAAGGGGAATGCAAGTTGCCACTATCACGCTACACACACAGCCATAGGGCGTAAATCAAGATTTGACGTTTCTTTCCATGACGTTGTTGTTCTAGTTGAGCCTCGTGTCCCATACCGCATGCCCACTTTAATGTTGGGGTACTCCAAGCCAAGAAACCAGCCGTGAACGGCGAAACTGAAAATACAAAGTAGGCAATTATCAATATGATATTCGGCCACGCCGTACTACTAATGGGAAAGCAAAGACCTTTTTTTCCCCTCTGATAGGACTTTAACAGTTTGCTGTTATATTCGTGAAATGGTTTTTGTATGATAGGTCAACAAGGAACGTAGTCGCAATAAAGAAGCTGCCTATGAAGATGATCCTGGACATGTGTGTCCTATCAACGCCGCCGCTGAAACAAAAAACACCCATAGAAATGCATCGAATGTGTCGTTTGAACCAGCATCAGAAAATTCCCTGATACCGATACGTATAACCAAATGCCATCATCAGTGTCGTTATGCCGAAGTGCCCTGGCCTGGCCGAGAATGAATGGTAAATGCAAGACAATTTGCGACTATAAAGACTTTTTGCTAAATTAAGACCATGCCTGGGAATGCTGATATGTAAGCCAGAAGCAATGGTTTGGAGAGAATGCTACTGTCGAATGGAACTGAATAATGTCGTCAGAGACTAGGCTTCGTTGAATAAATTCCGGTCAGATCAGCCTGGAGATGGTGTGTTGCACGTGTCTCCTAGGTGTTTGGTAACTTTGAATGAGTCAGGATTCGTCGTGTGCTTCGCTGATGACGCCAGGCTTGGTTGCAAGGCTTGAAGGGCCGGATATGGAGGCAATGGAGCCGACGCGCTCTTGAGGCGGCGGCTCGTCTCTCATGCAGGCGTTTTCCAACATGTTAGTCCATTTCCCACTGGTCCCTGCATGGCTGTGCTTTAGGTGCTGTCGGAAATGGTCTGCACGGAAGAACTTCTTAGCTTGGTTGCATTCGCCGAACTTGTGCACGTGGTTCAAGTGCTCTGCCCGAGCCTCCCAATCCGCAGGGTTAGGGAATTCTTCACCGCAATACCCACAGACGTCTGCGGTAGCTGGGCGAGTAGCCGAGGGGTGGAAAGCTGCATGAACGCCGGCAAGTGTTGCGCATGACCACGAGTGTCGCCGTAGGTGGAGAGAGTTTTGGTGGCGCTCGGCTTCGTTCTTGTTCTTGAAACGATTAGGACAATACTGGCAGATATACTGCTTCTCCAGCTCGTGCAATCTGTTGCAGGGGTCAGCGCATGGTCATTCGGGCATGGGTAGGCCGCCAAATAGCGGTGGGTAAGATGCAGACCCATGTTTACTTACCGAAGTTCCTCTTCACTGTCGAATTTTTTAGGTTTCTTGGGGCAGCACTCGCAAATGTAAGCACCTGGCAGGCGGTTTGCGATTGAATTCTGTCGCGATTGTAGCATGCTTTCTGTCGACATTTTTCGGATTTGTGGATGCTCGGTCTCCGAAAAGCCTCGCTGATGCGGAGGTCGTGACAGGGACCCGCGGGGGCTGGGATCCAACGACCTGTTAGCTGCATAAGGCGACACGGGGCCCAGTTCCATCTCCCCTAACGGTGACAACGCATTGGGTGACAAGCGCTGATCTCCGCCGTAGCTTGTTATACTACTTGGGGCTGTGGAGAAGCCAAACGAAGACGCAATCGAGCCGCTGCGTTGACTTGCAGATCCGGTCGAAGACAGGGAGCTTGGGTTCGAATGGAACCGCGATGCATTGCAGTTCCGGTTGACGAGCATTTGTGCTGAACGGCGGTGATATAGATCGTTGTGGCCACTGGTTGTCGGACGATCGTCGCGCGCAGCTTCGGAGGGAGGCGACGAGGCGCGCCGTTTCAGGCCGCTCTTTGGGCCCAGTTGGTACTCTTCCGACTCGGCAGGGCTGCGCTCGTTGATGTTCAGGTCGCGCATGCCGTTTTCCTCCATGCTGAACTCGGGGTCTGAAAACATGTTGTGATCATAGCTACCACGATGGGTGGAAGAGGTGTCATCCAACGGTCCTGGAGTCGAGATGCTGCCGTAGCGTGCCCTGGATGGCTCTGTTGGGTCGAATATGGGGCTACGAAAGCCAGTGTAACCTGGTGAGAGGGCCGGTACAGTCAACGGCTTCAATTGGCCATTGTGCTTGTGTATCGAGGCGTGCGGGTCAGTGGCTGCGTCTTGGGTGTTACTAGAGGATAGTGGAGGTGCAGTGGTCCTTGTGGGTGTACTTGGGCCACCAATCTTGGAGAGCAATTGCTTGTCGTAAGCCTGCGATGAGTTTTGTAAGGCCTTTTGCCCTAGTTGTCTTTCACTTGTGAAGCGGTGACTTGCGAGTGATGGACGAGAGTTGGTGTTGCGTTCTTCATCGCTGTGACCGCTGTGTTCGGAGCTCATGTCTTCGAGTGACCTGGAGATGGAAGGTTCTCGGTTGCGAGAAAGAATGTAGTTGCCCGCGGGCTCCCGTGGGTAGTTGCTTGGGGCTCCACCGTATAAGCTCGAGCCAGGTTTAACTGTCGCGAGCCGATTTCCGCCAAAACCTGTGTCCCTTGGACTATTTGTGTTACCCCATTGCCAACCAGGGTCTTGGCCAGTCCTAAGGTCTTCGATGTGACGTGGTGGTGGCAAGGGTGGCGGGACTTGATCGCGAGCCTGTGAAATTTGCGTCACGGTCAGTCAATCGTTCAAATATGGGAATGGTGAATGACAAGGACCTGAAGTGCCCTGCCATGTGCTTCGGATGCTATTTCAAGCATGCGGATTTGAGACAATAGCATTCATTGCAGGCCCACACACACACACACAAAGAAAAAAAAGCAGCAAGCGGAAACACGAGCTTACGTACTCTCGGTATAGCCATTGCTACAGCTGGACTTCCTATCGAGGCTCGGGTATGGTGTGGTAGCGGATAGCGGTGGGAATCATATACGCGAATGCTCGGCGTCGAGGACATGGTTTGTAAGGATGCCGATAATTGTCGGCAGGCCGCCACTAAGGGGGTAGCAGCAGCTGAAGTGTACCTTGCCGCACACGAGCACCGCAAAAGTGGCGAGTCGCGACGAGCAAGACGCGTGAAAGGCAGTGGCTACTGGATAGTGTATGTGGGCACGGACCTAGACGCAGAAGAGTTAGCCTGCAACCACAGACGGCATGGCCGAAACCGGCAGAGAAGAGTGCAGTGATTGCGTAGCGGAGCGGCTGAAAGGGTATTGCAAGAGTAACAGTGCGTGGCTTACCTGGGTATGGGGAGTTGGGTGGTGTTGGGGGGTGTTTCCGAGGGCGAGGCTGATAAGTAGTAGACGGAGCGGGGGCGGTTTCTTCGTACCCGTTGACTAGCGATTGAGGCTGCTCGTAGGGCTGAGACCCTCGCTGGTGTAGGGTCGAGCTGAACAAACAATTCTGGCCCGCACCGCCACAATATTTGCTTGTTGTCGATGCGGACTATTGGTCATGGGATGTTGGCAGCGGCGGTAGACAAAAGGTCAAATTGCTGTGGTGAATGCAATGCTCATGGTACACTGCAGCAGAGCAGCCCAAACAGGCCTATGGGTAAGGGCCCTGTTTTTTTAGCGTGGACCGGAGGCGAGTGGAGTTGAAGGGATGAGAGGCTTTGTTGGAAGGCGTCTAGCACATTAGGGACGAGACAGTTTTTTTCTTCTCCTCTGGTGTGGAGAGAGAGAGGGAGAGAGGCACGACGACTGGACACGACAATAGCAGGAGCAGCAGCGGCAGCGGCAGCGGCAGCAGCAGCAGCAGACGGATGAGAAAAGAGATCCTCCACCGGGGACTGGGTTAGACATTAAGCACGACGCTGGGCAGACTCGCGGGCAGTGATTGGCTATTGCGTGTTGCTCCTGGCACGGAGCAACAGAGTGGAGACTCTGCCGGGCAGGGGTCAGGGCATGCAGGCCTTAGTCGTAGGCGTGGTTTCTGGCTTTTCCAGAAGCGTGAAGCGTGAAGCTCACGCCGGCCCTCTTGCGTGCATAGGGCTTGCCCAGTAGTTGCAACGCTGCGTGGCCCTGGACACTGGTATTGGCACTGGCACTGGCCTGAGGAGACCACCTAGTGTAGGCGCACACACACGCAGGTGCAGGCGTCGATTTGCAGAGTGCTGCGGGCGACGGCAGAGGTTTCCCGGGGGCAGCGTGGGGGGCGTGTGAGTGCGTGCGTGCGTGCGTGCAAGCGTGCAAAGGAGGGGAGGAGAGGGCAGTGTGGGCAGTCAGCCAGAGGCCGACCAAGGGGGGCTTAGCTGGCATATTGAGACGACAATCTATCGTGTGGATTGGCGCCCGCCTGTGGCCCCCCTCCCCCCTTCCCCCCCCTTCTGGCAGGTAGGAGGCAGGAGGCAGGAGGCAGGAGGCAGGAGGACAGGCAGAGAGGCAGGGCGATGGCCTGTACGTCAGGCCGGTGCAACGGTGAGAGAGAGGGGCGGTGGTAGGGCAGGACAGTGCCGATGGGGCAGACCAGGTTGGTGCTGGCTAGCTGGGCGGGCTGGCGGGCTGGCGGGCTGGTCTGCCTGGCTGGCCCTGCTGGCCCTGCTGGCTGACGAGGGTTGCATGGCCGGGATCTGACCAGGCTTGGGTGTCGAGCGTGTCGAGCAGCCAGCTCAACACGGCGGATTGGATGGCCATGGGGGGACGAGGTGCAGGCGGCACAGCGTCAGATTCAACGCTTACGGCTTAGCCTGCAACGCGGGTAGCGGAAGCGGTCGCTGCGCACAGATGCTGACCAGCAGTTCCAACCCACCCACCAAGGATGGGCAACCTCCTCGCAGCTCGCAGCTCGCAGCCCGCAGCCCGCAGCCCGCAGCCCGCAGCCCGCAGCCCGCAGCCCTACCGCCCGGCCTCTTGCTCTGCTCCTGCTTGTGCTTGTGCTTGTGCTTGTGCTTGTGCTTGTGCTTGTCTCTCGCCCTGCCCTGCCCTGCCCCCGGTTCTCCTTGGCGAGGCATTTCCGCCGTCTGATATTCCACATACTTACGTACTGTCGTACATCTACATATGTCATAGATACCCGACTGCCTTGTATCTGCACACCTACATGTATATCTACCAGGTTTACACACTACTTACACCTGTGCATACATGTACCCATCTACCTATGTACATATGTACACACATGTTCATCTAGCCTTCTCTGTATCCAATCTGCCCACACGTCGCACGTGCGAGCCGACTAGCTTCCTCTCCATCTACAGATGTACGTGCCAGAGTGCACAAGCACACGCTTCCCGGCCCTCGACTGATGTCCGCTGCTGCTGCTGCCGCCGCCGCCGCCACACACGTCGTACCGATCTGCTGTTCGGGGCTGAGTCGTCTGGCCTCGCACTTCGCTCCATGGGTGCCTCGTGCTGCCACGAGCGGTAACATGCAGACACTCCGGGGTATCGGATTCAAGCCCAAGTCTGTGCTGCGAGCGTGCAAAAGCGGTACCTCACAAGCAGACGGCACTACGAGTACTTACAGTAGTAGTGGCAGTAGTAATAGTATGTTTCTGCTACGTGGGCCGCATGCGCATAGTCCATGGCCATGTCAGCGGCGGTACACCTCGTTTGAGACAGGGCGAGGCTCCAAAGTCATGGGCCGTGTCGTCGAGTATCGAATTTCCCGCCCGCTCTGCCAAACAGCAGCATACTATATTATGCTCTAGCAGACGACTCTAGCATTGCTAGTCGTGCCACTCCAAACTCCCGTTTCCCACATCTTTTTGGCCAAAACAGTGATGCGCTTCGCCGAGATGCGGGACGAGGCGCCACGGCAGCCTTGCACCCATCCGCCAGCCCGCGCAACACGAGCCACAGGCCAGGGCAGTCCAAGACTCCAGGATTCCATGACCCCGTCTGGTCGTTGGCCGGTCTGGTCTCGTCCGGGCGTTTGAACCGGCATGGCCTCGTGTACTCACATACTCTACGCGCAGTCTTGTCTGCTAGGCACTGCAGACAAGACGCCATGAGCAAACTAGCAGACGGGGCTTTAGGGCTCATCCATGGCCAGGGCTCTCAGTCCCTGATCCGCGCACTGCAGCTCCGCGGGTGTACGGAAGGTTCCGCTGGCTCGACGACGACGACACACCTGACACTGGCCATGGCCGACGGTGCAAAGGTAAAATGGTCGGAGGCGCTGTCGTTGGCACCCTTCTGCTTCGGATCGCCGGCATGCGCGCTTGACAGGGAACATGGCCGTCTGTCCATCTATTACTTGTACACTCGTCGTCGTCGGCATCGTCGTCTTACTCCTAGTCGTAGGCGTAGGCGTAGGCGCCTTGGCCTGGGTCGCCGGCTTCTTCCATGGCCTTGGCTGGGATGACATGTACATCCACCCCTTCTAGTACCTCTCTACACACACATCAACCACACATTACATCCACCTCCGTGACCCCAGCCCACCAACCCCATGCCTGCAAAGAATCTCCGACGATTGCTGCCGCCCCATGGTGCACCACCAGCGTAATCGCCTGGGCACTACGATACGGCCTTGGGCGCCAGACATGACGGGTCCGCAATTTGGGCGCGTGTGCGCCATCACGAAGCCTCGGTGAAAATTAGACCCTCACTTGCACACCTTCACCAGCTTGCCTTTCCTCCCCCCCCCCCCCCAAAGCCCTTGACCTTTGCGCCCCTCCTTTCGCGTCTCCGACTATTCTCGGGTCCCTCCGCTCTGAGAGCTGCCATCATGGCCCTCCTCGACAGAGTTCCCGGAAATCTCAATCTGTACATTGGCGGGTACGTAATGTTGACGCCCGCCGTGGTTTCGAATCACCCCTCCTCACGGCAAGGCCATGTTGCATCGTCGTCGTCGTTGTCGTCGCCGCTGTTATTGCCGCTGTTATTGCCGCTGTTATTGCCGCTGCTATTGCCGCTGCTATTGCCGCCGCCGCTGCTGCCACTGCCGCCGCCTTGCCGGTCCACTCACTGTTCAACTGTCTGACCACTGAGGTAGCATCTTTACGCTACGGCGGCGTGAGGCCCTTGAGCAGGCAAACATCACCCACGTCCTGTCCGTCCTGCGCACGCCCCTCGACGACGTCCTGTTTGCCCCCTTTAAGCACATGGTGGTCGAGGTCGACGATGTCGACGACGAGAACCTCCTCCAACATTTCCCGGCCACGAATCGCTTCATTCGCGAAGGCCTCGACGCAGGTGGCGGCGTCCTAGTGCACTGGTAAGTCAACACCCTTGCTGGGCTGAAGCCTCGTGCACCCACACGACCCTGGATCGCCGCCCCCGACTGCCTTACTCGGCAATTTTGCCATCTTCACCACACCCGCCGGCTCCAGTGCCCTGTCGCTGGGAGCAATGCACCACCGGGCAAGTGCAGTTATTCCCCCCCACACCCGCGTCGTGTCCTGCATCCTTTGACTGCAAAGCCCGCCTTTTCTTTTCCTCTTTGCAACTGCCTGCATTGCCCTTTCGGCCATTCTTTCCCCAATTCCACACCGCTTCCCTGCCACTCGTTCGATTTCATTCTATTCCCCGTTACTCGTAGCAATATGCCAACCACGCCTTCTTCCTTAGTGCCATGGGCAAGTCACGATCGGCTACCGTTGTCATCGCATATTTGATGCAGCAGCACAACATCAGCCCTTCCGAAGCCTTGTCCCACGTTCGGCAAGCCCGGTCCATCTGCGAGCCCAACCCAGGTTTCATGGACCAGCTCAACCTCTATGCTCAAATGCACACTCCACCCGACGTCGAAACCACCCCGGTCTACCAACGATGGGTCTACCAACGCGAAATTGAGTTGAGCCGCGCGTGTGGTCAAGCGCCAGACGCCGACAAGATCCGCTTCGAAGACGAACATGTTGCTGATGAGGCGGCAGCCTTTGAATTAAGGTGTCGCAAATGCAGGTAAGTGGGGCCGTACGATAAGGCTTTAATGCCACCCTATATTCTCTTACCGCCACCACTCTCCGGCCTTGCGCTTACCTTGTTTTAGGCGCGCGTTGGCAACCTCACAATATCTACTATCACATGGATCCTCCTCCACTGCAAAAGACAACGAGGCCGAGGTCCCTACTTCGGCCAAATGTGCCCATTACTTCCTCGATCCCTTGTCATGGATGCGACCTGAGCTCGAACAAGGCAAGTTAGACGGTCGTCTGGAGTGCCCAAAGTGCCACACCAATGTAGGCAAGTATGCCTGGCAGGGCATGCAATGCAGCTGTGGAGACTGGGTCGTCCCTGGTATTAGTCTTGCAAAGGGCCGGATCGATGAAGCAAGAAAAGCAACCTTTGGCATACGTCGGCCTCCGGGTGCTTCAGGCCCACCGGCAGTAGGCGATTCCCATCCCAAACAAAATCTTTGATACTACCCGCTCGGTTGATCAGAGGATGTTGTTATGCACGTGGCTCTCCTCGTCCACTGCCTGCGGTACAGGTGAACAAGACGACGGCACATCCTCAAATTGCTCAGTGAAACCTATCGTTTCGGTACTAGCTCTCGCCTTGCGATCCCCCGCTACAAAGAAACAACGCACAGACATAACTCGTTCATGACTGGAGGAAAAATGAAATAAGAAAAACGCCGATTGCTGCACATCCAAAAAAAACGGACAATCTGTACTTCTTTGAGATGTGGAATGATCTTCACAAAAACCAATCAATACTCTATGATATGACAATATCGATCTATCATATCTTTATACAGCAGACAGAAATAAACATGTACAAATTCACTCGTTCAAAAAAGAAACAAGTACATCCCCTTCGATTGGTATTGTTATTCGATTACTGTACTGATTCCTAATGTTCCGAACCCTCTGAGCCGCTGAACACATGAGATCTCGATTCTATGCACTGTCTGATCTTTACACGCGTCTTCCCATGAGAAAGAAACAGCAGCAAGTGGGCCATCATGACTGGTGCTGAAACAAAACTATGCGCACCATTAATCGATACCCACACAGACACAGTCATTGCACTTGGTCAACTAACCCAACTGACTGTCTACACATGAGCGCTCTATTACTCTCTTCTCATGTAATTCTAGACAAAACAAGACAGTTTGACTTGAACTTACTCTCTCATTCACCTCACTTACCCTGCACTGCGCCATTGCCTTGACATTACAACACGGGTTTCAAAACCCATCATCATCACGCACAGTCGAATCAAGTGACAGGAGAAGAAAAGCAAGAACAACACCAATCAACGCAAGCAGAAGAGATGAGAAGAAGAAAAAGATTTGGTATACGTATAAACATGACTCGCTTCCGCTCCAAACAGCAAAAATACCAAGAAAACAAAAGATACAAGCAAAAGCATCCCGTGTGTCCCGAACCTTGGTATATTACTCATGAGTGAAAGAAATCAAGAAGAAAAAAGAAGGGAAAAGAAAAAAAGTCATGGTCTAGACTTGATCAAAGCCAAATAATGGAGAAAGAGAGAAGGAGAGATAGGGAAGAGAAGAAAAAAACACCTGCAGCGCCTTGCAAGTAAAACAACGGCAAGAGAAAAAAAAAGTGGCATCAACAAGAGAACAGCATAGAACCCCCCCCATCCATCCCGAGCAGCGGAAGAGAGAAACAAAAAAAAGCATACCCCTTGAAAGACTCGGAAAAGAGACACAAGGAGAGAAAAGACGAAACGCCAAATCCCCACATTATCCCATCAACCTCCTTCCTCCCTTTCCAAAAGTAAACCCCCTCCACCGTCTCACATCTCACAGTCTCACAGCGAAGACGACGAAGACGAAGACGCCGCACCCGAACTCTCTACACTCTGCGAGCGCACAAGCTCCTCACACCCCTCAACCCCCAACCTCTCCATCTCCTCCGCAATCTCCTCATACCACTTGCCATGGCACTTGCGATCAACCTCACCCACTTTACTCAGCTGCTCGCAAATATCCGTAACCTGAGACACAAACTCCGGTAGGCCCGTGGTGGCGAGGCCCTCGGTCGCCGTGCTGGCAGCTCTGACTCGCTCGCCCGAACTACTGGCGCTGACGCGGTTGAAAATGTGCGTCTTGAGGCGCTGGAAAAGGACCTTTAGCACGGGGTCGGAAAGTTTGCCGGCCTCGGCCTGCGTGAGGAGTCTCGTGATGGTCGACGAGAGCTGCGAGCGTGTCGAGGGCGGCATGTTGCGCGATGACTCGAGGAGGGACGAAATTTTGACCGGCGTCGAAGCGTCAGACATGTAGCCGTTTTCCTTGAGTACCAGCCACATCTTGTTGGCTTCAGATTTCCACTGCGACCGCACATCCCGCTTCAGTAGATTCTTAGCTGTAAGGAGGATTCCTCCGATGGTCGTGATGCGCAGCGCGTCTTCGCGGATCCGGGCAATCCGGGCTCGGTCCAGTTCAAGTGTCTCTGGTAGCTCAGACTCCCGAAGAGGTGGGGTTGCGATTGCCAGATCGACCAAACCACGGGCGTATATTTTGTGCGCAGTGGGTCGATTGAGGGGATTGGCCTGGCTCCACGGGTCGCGGCGATCAGCCTCGGTGTGCATGTTAACTGCTGCACTACGCCACCAACGGCGTGTGCGGTCAAGAGTGATCTTGTTTTCTTCCAGGTCTTGTGTGAACATGCGTTGTTCGTAGCCAACAGCCTCCTTGATCAGCGTAGGAGCGGCATTCATCAACAAGAAGTTTGAGTAGTCTAGTGAGAGCAGGTCGATGATGTGAAGAATCTTGAACAACTTCTCAATCATGCTCGACAGGTCTCCCTCCTCCTTTAGTTCTTCGGCAAGCGCTTGAACCTCCGTGTCTCGGAATGGTGCACAAAGCTTGGGCAGGATGCTGGCAATAAAGTTGAAGAATTTGCCATAGGAGAAGACACCTTGGCTGCATTGCCGGTTGACATGCTCTGGATCAAGCGTCTCGGAGATGAGGGTGTGCATAGAGTTGCCAGGCTTCAGCAGCCGCAACAGCTTGCCACGTATGTTTTCTGCCATAGCAGTGGTCCAGTTTGCACTATCGCCCTCCTCAAATCCCCGCCGCATCGCATCACACAGCTCACGATTGAGAGCATCGCGCAGGTCGGCAGTTGGTGAAGGATCGATGCGATACTCCTTGTCAATTGACAACTCGTGAACCAGTATGCGGTTGTCGGGTACCACTGTAAAGACCTTGGATAGCGACTGTGCCTGGTGACCCTGCGTAGTGGGGTCTTCAGGCTTAGCCTGCCCGGAAGCCGCCAATTCAGAAGCAGCCTCTGCCTGTTTGGCAGCGCTTTCGGCTGATAGTGGAGAGTCTGGTGTGGACTCGCCGGCCACACGGGGTCGAACCGTATCACCTGCAGGCCTCTTCTTTGGCTTCGACCTTCGGCTTTCGCGTATAGCCTTCCTGATCAGCATAAGAGCTTTGTCGGGGCCGGCCAGCTTCTTGATCCTGCTAAGCAGTATAGCTTGGTTGTCCCGAATGCCGTTTCTGTACTCATTGGCGACTTCATCGACTGTTGCATCCTTGACGCTTTGCCATATCTCGTCCAGGCTGACAAACGAGGCAACCATGGTCTCAACCAGCGCCGACGAATCACGAGATTTCCAGTCGTTGAAGGCAGCAACGAACGCACTGTGGGCTAGCAAAACAGTTTCTGTCCGTGTGGGCGATGGAGTGTAGGCATTGAGCTTTGTCAGTTTGGCCAAAGCAGACTCAAAGCTGATGACGAGGTCCTTGGCTTTGGTAATCAGATCCTGCTCCTGGTCACCGTCTCGGCTGAAGACATGGGTAGGGTGTCCCAGGATAAGATACGAGGAGAGGAAGGTCCTAACAGCGGCGCTACGGGGGGCTGGATCTGCGTCAGGGAGTAGCACAAACAAGGTCATGATCCTATCAGTCGTCTTCAACAGCTTCTCGTCTGCAAGCATGCCTGTGATGACGTCGAAACTAGTCTCCTGGACCATCTCAATGGACAGACCAAGTTTCAGCCATTCTCTGACAATATCACGCCTGACCTTGCTTCTCCAGGCCGCCTGGATTCTCCCCGCTGCATCTTCGGTGGATAAAACGGGACGCTGGGTGCGTGGCTTGAGGCTAGCTGGGGGTGAACTGGCAGTTCTCGGTCGTCGGGGATTACGTTTGTATTCCAATCTTCTCTTTTCAGCCTCTGCCAACTTCTCCTCCATCTCCATACGATATCTACGCTCCTCGGCGGCCTTGCGCTCTTTCATGTCTTCAGCAATCTTCTTGGCTCTTCTGACCTCTTCGGCACAGGAGGCAGCAACTTGGGCGAGGTGCTTCTCGCGGGCCTGTTTTGCTGCGAGGGCTCGCTCTTCACTATTTGAGCCACGCGGGGCGGCCTTGGCCAGGGCAGCACGCAGCCTGACCTGCTCGGCATGTGCTGCCCGGTCTGCCAATCTTGCCTTGCGGTCTTCGAGTATGGAAGCGCGGCGAAGGTGCTGGGCTACCTGGTGACTTTGGCAGCTGTTGCGGAACGATCGATTCGATGTGTGTGAATGTGTCGAGGATATCGAGTTGCGGCGTGATGACGTCGCAGACGACTTGCGGCGGTTCGCTGAATGTCGATAGAAGCGCGCCGCAATGCGCGGTGGTGGAGCGAACGACTCGGCGTTGTCGGCGTCGGATGACAGTATCATGTCGGGCTCTTCTGGAATGTCGTCGCTGTTACCCCGCAGCTCAGAGCTGACCAGCTCCAACTCGGAGTCGGTGAGAGACATTATGTAGGATGGCGATGGGGGTGCTGTCTAGCACCGGGGGTCGCGCGAGTGTATCGAGTCGGGAGTGGGAGCCACCAGTCGTGGTGTTTACAAAGAGGTGAAACGAAGCACGGGCTCAGTGGTGGTGCTCAGTGCAGCAAGCCACAGGTAGTGGGTAATGCAAGTAATAGCAAGTCCCTTGGCGCAAGACTTGGATATGGGGGCGAGAATGAAGGGGACTGTTATCCGTGGAGGAGGTGATCAGCGCGCAGAATAGATGAACAACTGCGGCGGGCGTATGTATGTGCTCAGGGTGCTTACAAAACGACTATGGAACGTGGTCACGGGCGCGCCGCGTATGTACACAGCCTTCAAGGTAGCGGAGAAGATGGGCGCGACAGCACTCGTCGCAGAGAGAAGAAGGTAGATGCGGTGGCTGGGGAGGGGTCCATGGGATTGTGCTTGCCTGACCGAAGATGACGAAACCTGGATGCACAGTAAAGCCGCGTGCTGCCCGGTGCCAAGGCGTTTATTACGGCAGCTAGGAAGTTCATAGAAGATGATCGACACGTGCCCACGCCCAAGAAACCTCCACTCTCAGCCCTACCCATCTGGCTCCTTACTCGCCGCCAGAGCTTCCAACTCTCCCATCCACGCTGTATCGTGTGCGATGTTCCAACGGCTGTGTAGCACGATTGCTCGATGATGCACTAATCCCCATCCGTACCAACAGCGAGCACTCTCGACTGTCTTTTGTCATGTACATCGAAGATCCTCATCTCTGCCCGGTTTCAGATCGCTACCGTCTGAAGGTCCAGACCCGTTCGCTATACGATGCATGGTCTTCATCCTCGTATCCTTCGCTAAGAAATGCACTCAGGAAGAAGGCGCTGACCCTGAAGGACAATCTCGTGCTTTGTATTAACCTAATTCTATGCTATCAAAAAAGGCATCAGATAAACAGACTACTAACAACACCAGTCACACAGTATATTTGCACACCCATAGCAGGTGGTGTGTATTTACACCTGTCTCTTCTTCGGCGTCTAGAGGCCTTGAGGCCTTGGCTGAATTCCATCCCTCATTCCAGTCTACTCTATACTACATCGTATTCTGTCTGACGAAGCAGCTAAACTCTCAATCGCCCGTTTCTGCCAGTCCGGATACCTTGTCTGCTTTCAGGGTTCTTCAAGTGCTCTTCCTAAATTTGGTCAGCTTTGCGCCTTGTGGCTCGGTGTGTCCAGTCTTACATGGAAGCTCATACACTTCGGCCATTCTTTTGGAGCGTGACATGCGTCGAAGCTGTAAGACAGCTATCAATACACCTACCATCGCCACGACCAGGCCCAGTACACCAAAGCTTATTGCCACACTGAGCGGCTCAGAACTCTCGTTGCTGACGATTGTGTCGTTTGCTGAAGAGGTCATAAGCGGATTTGTGGCGTTCATGTACGGCCCGGGTGTTACGATTGACCTCGCTATATTTGTGGCGAGCATGGCGGATGATGGTCTTTGTAAATCGAGTAGGATGGGGGTCGATTTATGTTGCAGAGTACGCTTGCGAGAAGAAACTCAAAATGAAATGAAATGGATGTTTATGACTGATCAATCGGAACTTGATTGAGAGGAAGCAGTTCAGGGTAAGAGGCTCAGGATCATCTTTATGTTTATTGCAGAGGCCAGTTGACTCTGCCCTGTTGGTAACGCATCTTCGAAAATGCGACCAAGTGCGATGAGATGCGATGACGAATGAGCGAATGGAGTTGATCCAGGTTTCCCTACGTGATATCCACAGTCGGTACGTACTGGAAAAGCGCGACAATATGCGATGAACAATGATAAAGTTGGGAACCCAACATCACGCCAAGATAAACCTTCAGCCTGTGACTGCGACAATGTGCGACCACTAATGAAGGAGGCTGAGGGGGGCCAAGTTCACCATTCTGCAATCATACCGCACATACTTAGTGACGCATCCCTGGTCGCTTGTAACTGCGACAAAGTGCGACAGCCAATGGTAGCCCATGCTGCGGATAGGCCAAGTTCACAGCCATGTTGTGGCTTGCATGAGCTGATATTGCCAGCGCAGCACGTGTACATGCTGTTCTCAATATCGCACTTTGTCGCAAAGCTTATTAGATACTCTTTTCGCATTTTGTCACACCTGGATAGTGGCTTCCAAAAGAGCAGATTTCCACATATATATAAAAGACGCGACTTATATCTAGAGTTCACTCTCACTTCCACCAAGTTGACCAGCCCATCGCTCTCAATCTTCTTCGTTCATGGACTTCTTCCATCTGTACTCCATTTCTTGAATTACGCGCCGTTTTTACCCCAAAGAACATCCCGACTTCGATCATGTTCATGAACACCAACGAACGGGAATGCCCGCCCAGCAAGTCACCTATATCAAACAGAACGTACCCCCCGCATCCCCGGCAGGATATGCTGTGGATGTGATAAGCTATTTGCCACAGCTTCCTTTCCTGCCTTGTGCATGAACTGCGGCCATGCAACATGCGAAGCTTGTCCGGTGATTGAGTTTGTGCCTCGTGGTCACAATTTGAGTTCTCATCAAAACACAAATGAAGGGCCTGGCAACTCGCTCGAAAAAATCCTGCAAGCTCTATCGGAGCCGGATCGGTCTCGCGGTGTGGACAGAAATAATGGACAAGAGATACGAGGACAGGTACAACATGAAGGGGATCGTGAACAGGAAAACCAAGTGAAGCCCCGTCGAGAGCATCCGAAAGAGCAGCAGCAGTCGTCGTCGATTTCAGGGCGCAAAGAACGCAAGTTGAACATGGACAAGTGCCAAAGGTGTCGAGATGACAAAAAAAAAGGTAAGTGATTGCGTGGCCATCGGGATGAGACTTGCATCCCAGAAATACACTTGTTCACGCACGCAAAAGCATTTCGATAAAAGTATTCAAAACTCTTACTGATAGTCAACAATTAGTGTATTGGGCAACATTCAGGAAAATGCAACCGCTGCATTGAAAAGGGGCTTCCTTGCTCAGAAAGAACCCGAGTTATACGCCCTCGGAAACTTGCATCGAAGTCTCCGCCACCAACGCACAACGACATTTCCCCACCAATCGTTTCAGATGCCTTGAAAATCAGCTTTGACCAAATGTATGTTGATATCCCCCGAGTTTTGCGAAATAAGACCAGAAAGGTTGACGCGTTCACAGTGCTCTTCTCGTAAGCTACTACAAAATGATGGACGCGGCTCGAAAAAGGCTGAATGAACTTCAAAAAAGCATGAAACCATTCCTTGAGTGGAATCTTTTATATGATGACTACGATTCGGGTTCAAGTTTTTACGATTTTGTCAACGCCATCTCTTTTGAAGCAATTCCCCTATGCTTGAAAATACTCTTGACTGAGCAACAATTCCTGAACAGCCCCTCGATACGCTCTTTATTTATCAGTCTAATTCTCACTGTGGATTCCCACATCACGATTGGCATCTGCCCTTTTTGCGACTATTCCGGTGTCGAAATACCGATTAATGGGCTTATAGATTCTATGGATTTATGCAGAAATTTTGTGCTCAAGGAACATGTGCTCCAGTGCCATGGCGATGAGTTCAATAAAGACGAGCTGGAAGAAGAAATTCAAATGTATACCAAATTGTCACTTGAAGTACCGCAGAAAATCGGAATGGTGCTTGAAGCTTTGGGCTTTTCTAACCTTGCCGAGCAGAGTAGATCTATCGGACTTTTCCGTGATGACTGGGTGATTTGGTTGGATCGTAGGATACCAATATCGCAATCAGGAGGTCTCGATTGTTTGCGAAGGACAGAGTTCCATCGTATTCTTGATTACAGTTTTAAAGAAGATCAAGAGCTTTCACATATTTTGGGTCAGGCTGAACACTTACAGAATGACGTCAGCGTATGGAACAGTCAAGACATACTTGGGAGAACACCGCTGCACATATTGTGCCAGTTTGAAGAGAATGATACGGCGATCGAATTACTTCAGGGAGCGTTGGAAGCAGGTGCAAACTCAGGAATTGCTACGATTCATGGGACTATTCCGTTGCATCATGCTGCTGCGAACGGATCTGTTGACATGTGCAATATTTTGGTAAAACATGGAGGCAAATCCGACATGGAGGTTGAACAGTGTTCCAAAAGAACCGCGCTCGGACTTGCGGTGGTCAATAAACAAGATAAAGTGGTGGATCTGTTGAAAGACTACTATACTCATGCTGGGATGAAAGGAGAGGTAGCGAGAGCAGACAGAATCGCAGTAGCAGTGAGGGAAGGAAAATACAAGAGGTGGATATCATACTCTGAGTAGGACATGTGTCAACTGAACCATACCTACTCAGAGCCCGCGTTTCAATACCGAGCACAAGATAGACAATCATTGCACTTGCCCAAAAAGAGTCACAAGAAAAATACCAATATCCTACAAGAGTTGCCGTAGCAATTTCGAGTCCATCGATATCAATCATCCCAGCACGTAGATTTTGGCGTCTTTTCTGCTTCTTCTACCCTCCGGCCTCAACCTTGTTGCATCTGTTGTGAGATCTTGCAATCGATAAGATGGCAAATAAGAGCCATTGCTGGATTCACAAAGCACTTCAGACCATGTATCTGTTGGACATGCTTGATGCCAGAGTATTGAACCAACCACAGTTAAATCCAGGAAAGTAAATAGGGAAGACCTGTTCCAGCGACACTAGGGTTGGAATGCCAAAGCATACTTTATATGTCTCCATCTCTGTCAAGAACAATAAAGTATTCACCTCATTTCTCAATCGACCAAGTACCCAATCATCACTTACTCGCCGCACCAAGCAAGAAGGAGAGAAAGAAGAACAAGAAAAGTCATGGCAAATCATTATGTCATATCCTAAGCACGTGATGAAAACGACTACGACTACGACTCAGCACAGCCATTTACACTCGGAAAGTAAGAGAAGTACGCACATACAGATACGGGAAGGAGTAGTCAGCAGCAGGCAGCCCAATTACCCCCAAAGAGTAGAGCCCAAAAAAAAACGGAACATGCCACGAGGCAACAACAAGACGTAGCGATTGCACCCTGCATGTGAAGCCGAAAAAAAAATCAAAAAGAAAAACCAAAGAAACCCGTCAAAAAAGAAGTAACAAGAGGTAGCATATGACGGAGACTGATGAGAACGGAGCATGTTCAACCGGGTGGATACACACATAGGAAATGGACTAAGCACAACAGACCTCTCTCTCTCTCTCAATAGACCCGCATTGGGTAAGTTTTTTTCTTCTCTTCTCTTCTTTTGGGAGGAGGCAAAGAGATGATCAAGTACATGGACATGGTACACGTTGGTGCGCGAGGGCATTGTTTCCGACACGGACAAAGTTTCCAAGTTGTGATGCGTCCGTGGCGTCTGTGTGCATGTACATGTGCATGTGCATGTGTGTGTATGTAAGAGAAACGAACTTTCTTTGTTCTTCTTTTCTGTTTGCAGCGGATTCATTTTTTGGGGGAGCAATCTCCGCAAACAGGCAGAAGTAAAGAAGAGAAGGAAAAAGAAAGGAAGAAGTTTAGGTCGCGGGGTAATGTTCGCATACCCGTACTTCCCCGGTGCCGAGTTTTCATCTTTTTTTTTTTTCATTTTTCTGGGTAGGTGGAGATGATGGCTGTGGTAGGGCGTGGCGTGTGGGTGGAGATGATGATGTTAAGCGTGCTGGAGAGTGCTCCACGCCTTCTCATGCATTGATTTGTAGTAGAGTGTCCAGAGCACGCATGGCAAACTACATAAACTAAATTTTGTTACGTACCACAAAAGTTGAGTTTGCACTAGGAAAGAGCCAAAGAAATATGCCGGACAAAGGAAGCATGGTGTGTATGTGCATGACACCCTGACCCAGAGTTGAGCCGTTTGCGGGATCTTGGGAAGGGAGAAAAAAATTACGAGGGCATTGCTCGGCAGAAGCCTTCGATTGGCGTCTAGGGTACCAAGATGCAACATGACGAAAAGATGAGGTTCAGGCTAGAAGAGGTGAGGGGAACCGAACGATTCTAGACCGTGGCGGGTTTTGTTGGACATGGGGGTTTCTCAACGTAAGCGGCTTGTATGTACGCAGCTATGACGGGAGATACGCTAAGGGTAGTAAGGGCAAGGTGGAGATGAGCAAGCGAGAAAATTCTGACGGAGTAAGGCGTTTGGGAAATCGGGTAGTGAACCATGGAACAAAAGAAAGGCTTTGAAGAAGATGACATGTTGGGACGACGTATGCCGAGCACTGTACCATTCATTCATTCATTGCACGGCTTTTGTTCGGCAAGCCGGTTAGAGGGTAAGACTAGAGTAGTTTTTTTTTCCTTGCCTTTTGCGTGGACGGGACGAGGTAGAAGGAAAGTTGGTCGGGTCATGACGACATTGTTGGTTGTCTAGACGTACACCTAGCAGTGGGAGAAGCTGTAAGGACGCGCGGTCGGGTAAGATGGGCAATGCATTGGTATGACGGATGCAGATGGATAGCTATCCTATCGTAATCGATAAGTGGATAGGGCAAAAGTCAAAATTCTCGCGCATAGCTGGCGCGCGGGACAAGAGCCACCCAGTCAGGACAGGGAACAAGGAACCGGCGGCCCACAATTCATTTCGAGTGCATGGCCGTGGGACGGGGAAGGCCATAAGCTGCGGAGTGGCAGGGCTCGCAGCACAAAGAGCGAACGACGAGCGTCGATGAGACTCCGGCAAAAAGGACATGCAGCAGTCGATGTCACCTTGGCGGCGTGGTGAAATCTTGGACAAGTCGGGGGCCACGGCGCGCAACCGGGCGCACAGCAGATTCGGGGCGAAGCAGAGGCGGCCAATGGAGGCGGGGAATATGCACACGGGACGGTGGCAGCTGTGTTTGGTGCCGGTGCCGTGGTGCTGTGGTGCTGTGGTGCTGTGGTGCTGTGGTGCGCCAGCGCAGGCAGGGCGGGCAGCGGCGGCGACTCGAGAGGATACACGTGTGTGCCGGTATACGGAGCCGGTGAAGGAGAGTACAGCTGGGTGGGAGTGTTTCGTTTAGCGGGATTCAGCTGGCAGCTGTGCCCCTGGCCGCTCACGGCCCGGGCGCTAGTGATCGTCAGGAACAGCGCTGTGATTGGCTGCCGGGCTGGCCCCCGCCCTTGCCGTTTGCGGACGCATGAAACCAGCATGCGCCTTGTGTGCCCTATTTGCAGCGCAGCCTCAATCAACTGCGCATACGCACACACGAACGCACTGTCAGCACAGGAAACACAAAGCTCAGATCCAAGACGTCGTCGCATCTGCACAGCGGGGGCGGACATGCCGGCGGCCTGACACGGCGCATGTCCACGAACACGCATATAAGCAAAAAAAGTGGACGGCTGCAGACTCTGCGCACTGTTGAACGCGCCAGGGACACGCCGTTCGACCAGTGACCGGGCCGGCATGGCAGCGCCACATTCACTCGGCCTCGTCGTGCGCGGAGGATGCGATGTGGATGCAGTGCAGCGCAGCGCAGGCGGGCCAGGCACGTTGCAAAGGGGCCGTGCCTCGGCGCTAGCGTCAAGGCCCAACCGAACCCACGCACCCACCCTCTTGCATTCCCTCACCTCTCTCTCCTCCGCTAACCCACACCACCCTCTCTATATTTCAGTCGTCCGCCCTCCTCCTGTATCATTCTTTCTACAGGCTTGAGGCTTTGTTCTACCTTCATTCATTCCACTCTCTCTCTCTCCAAGACACTTTGTCTTCGACTTGTCAACGCGACAACCTCACTCTTGAAACTGCTAGCCAGTTCAGCCATTCCCTGAGAAACCTCTCAACTGCAAACACTACTCGCCAACTCCTTGGAACCAACCAAAACAACAACAACAACAACAACAACAACAACCAAACAACTCTCATATCCATCGTCAACATGAAGGCTTCCACTGTCCTCGCTTCCCTCCTTTTCGGCTCCATTGCCGCTGCCGCCCCCGTGGACAAGCGCGCCCTCGTCTACAAGACCGAGGTCGTCACTGAGGTCGTCGTCATCTACACCACCGTCTACGGTGACGAGCCCACTCCTACTCCCAGTGCCGTCTCTTCTTCTTCTACTACTGCTGCTGCTTTCTACGAGCAGAAGAAGCCCGTCCCTAGCAGCACCCCAGCTGCTCTCCCGGCCTACACTCCTGCTCCTGCTCCTGCTTCCAGTGCTCCTGCTCCTCCAGTCTACACTCCTCCGGTCGAGGAGAAGCCCAAGCCAAGTCCAACTCCTTCTCCTGAACCTCAACCGGAACCCCAGCCATCTCCTTCTCCTGAGCCTCAGCCTGAGCCTCAGCCATCACCCTCCCAAGCTCCTGCCCCAGCTCCTCAGCCTGAGGAGGTCTACACCCCGGCTCCTGCTCCTTCCCCAACTCCCAGCCCATCACCTACTCCTGCTCCCGCCCCAGCTCCTGCTCCTGCCAAGTACCCCACCACTGAGTCCTCATCCTCTGGCGGCGACGTTCACCAGGATGTCGACATCACCGTCTATGACAACACTGGTGCCGCTGGTGCCTGCGGTGAGCCCCTCACCGACGACATGATGGTTGTCGCCATTGCCAAGGGTGCATGGAACGCCAAGGGTGGCTCTACCTACGATGTCATGACTGGTGCCTCCAGCAACCCATGGTGCGGTGCTAAGATCAACATTGAGTACGAGGGCAAGAGCTGCCAGGCCACCATCATGGACCTGTGCCCTGGCTGCGAAGGCCTTTACGACATTGATCTGTCCCGTGCTGCCTGGAAGGCTCTTGGTATCACCGAGACCACCCGTCTCAAGGCCAACTGGAGCCTGGCCTAAGCTTGTCCTAGAGGCGCTTCTCGCCATGATCAATATACCCAAGATTCTTGCAATCTAGCTAGCGCAGGCCGGGTCAGCGCTTTGCACGACCTTGTTACGACCCCTCTTCTTTTCTTCGTCACTCGTTTACCAATCAATGCCTTGGCTTTAACCCCAAGCATGCTTGGACCATGTATTATCCATTCACTTTCATGTACACAGCTTTAGGGATCCGGTGTATGGGCTCGAACCTCTTTCTTTAGATACCCATATGCTCGTCATCTTCAGGCACAATTCAGATACCACAAAACAATCAATCTCCATGACGATTGCGTGCACGCATGCATTGTCTAAAAAACAACCATGTACAAATTTCCCACACTTGCACATCGTGATTTCCCTGCTTCTGCCGTGGTTTCCAAGCTCCGGTGCACTGCCCCCAATCTGGGTTCTCTAATGTCACGCACATGGCCAATGACACGGCTCCGCGTCTCCGCGAGCGAACATCGTAATCCAGCTAAGAGTGAATACGTGTGCCTCACCCCTAACAATAGGAACCTGAGCTATCGTATTAACACGCAAGCATCCTTGACTCGTAAAGTACTGCGTACGCTCTCTTTCTTTGGTCTAGTCTTGGTCTCGACGAGGAACCAAAAAAAACTGCCGAAATGCAAACAAGACGAACAGGCCCGACGACGACGACGCACGTCCTTTTTTTTCTCTCTTTCTTTTGTTGGTCTGTTCTTTACGTTGCAACTGTGACTTGCGCTTGCACAGCCACTGTCTACCCACACTGCGCCACTTACTACGACCGACGGACGTTGCATTCCCCGGCCCCGAGTCGGACTATGCACACAGACACACTCTCTTGCACTGACCCTTTCTCTCCAGCCACAATGACCCGGCTCAGCACTTTCCTTTTCCTTGCCTACCCCGGGGCGAGGGCCCTTGCGTACGCGGGACGGCATGGGATAAATTGTCTCGAGAAATAAAACCAAGTCCCCTTGTTTACCACCACACGACTCGACTTTCACCTTTGTGCGACCAGCAAGCGTCGAGGTGAACCAGAGAGTGTTTTTTTTTTGCCTCAGGTTCGGTCAAAAATAGAAACACAATAACAACAACAACAATTGCTAAGGGAAACAAAGGGAGGGAAAAAAAATTGTCGTGCCGCGTCGCAAGTAAACATGAATGTAGTAAACAAAATATGTGTGGGTTGCTTAATTAAGCAAACAAAAAAAATTATTATTACATGTGTGACAGGTTTGAAACAATGGTTTCCCTCACTCCCCCCTCCCCCCTTGCACCCGTCCAACTTCGCCTCCATCCTCACCCCCCTTTTTTTTCCCTTCCTTCCTCGTTGGTTCGTTCAAATCTTTGTTTGCCCAAACCCGCGCGACTCCGGGTACTTACTCTAGTGTTTCATGGGTTTGCCTGGGTTGCCTGAGGAGACGCGGGGGTGGTGGGAAGACGGACTTTGGCGCCATGGTTTGACACTAGCCGGTAGGTAAGGGAAGGGAAGGGGGGGGGTTAAAAGGGGGGGGTGTGGTGTGGTAGTAAACAACAAATGAGTTTGTGTTTTGGAGCCAAATAAAACTACGTCGCCGGCTCCCAAGGGATGTTTTCTATTTCTAGTCTCTAGGATCATGCATACTTGGGGGTTAAGTAGTATGCGAACTACTGGGGATGTTTTGTTGCTTAAAAAAAAATTAATTTCATGCATGTAATGCGCATTGTCGTTGCTGCAAACTACTGGATTACACATTGCCGCCCGTTTTACAAGGAAGAGAGAGAGAGTGTGTGTGTGTGATGTGGGTGAGCTATGGTAATACCGCGACACATGCACCTATACCGTGAAAGTTTTTGAGTTTTTATTTGTAACCGTGACGATTCCGTACTAAGTAAGTAAAGTACCTTACCTGTGGGGTGTTTAAACTTTCCAACACAAAACACACAGACACGCACGCACGCACGCACAAACATGTCTAATAATCCCTGGTGTTTTTTTTCGAGAGAGAGAGAAAGAGAGAGAGAGATTGAAATCTCACCTCATCATCTTCTTCTTCTTCTCCCCCTTCTCCCTGGTTTCCCCGTTTGCCGGGCGCCACTCCCTGCTTACTTTGGCGCTACGTGCGACGTATGGCGCCATTCCGCCCAATCGCGGCGTGCTTACGAGCACGGGACATGCGAGTGCGCGTGCGCGTGCGTGTACGCATACTCCTACCACATATTAAGGAACAGGACAGGGCTTTGGTAGGGATACCAACCAACCCGGTGTAATAATAGGTTTGGCAATCGTATCCGGGGTCAGCTACGTAGTCTGCATTTATCAGCGTTTTTACGGCCAAAAGTAGGCTGGTCTTTTTTTTTGTGGTTTTGCTGGCGTTTTCTTGGTGGTAGTAGTAGTAGTAGTAGTAGTAGTAGTAGTATTGGATTGACCGCTGTTACCTTTAGGGGTGTGAAGCTATATAGCCATATTTGAAGACAAAAAAGATATAATTTTGTAGTAGCAACAGCTGTTGAAGCTACATAACTAGACTAAATATACTGATATAGGGAAAAGCTGCTGGCAAGGCAGTACCAACTCCCTACTAAAATCCATCACAAACGATATATTTTACGAGCGGCTTATGATATGGACTGGAGATGTGTAAAAACAGGCGTTTTACTACGTTGTAAGCCCTCTATTTACATTGATCACGTCGCCGATTCGCCAAGATATCGTCGTCCGCTGTGATTTTATCCTATTTTCCTTGTATGTATGTATATTTGTATGTATCTATCTATGAATTAAACGTTCTGTCCCACAAAACTACGCGAATACAGCAATAGCCGTGGACTGGAAGAGAATCGGTGAAGATGGCGAGTTCTCCTATGTTGGAGTATATCCTTATAGACGTAGCCTGGTCGTAGGGATGGCCTAGCGCGATTGATCGTACTAGCAGATGTCCAACGAACCGTAGATACCGGGTGACAGCCCTCAACGGGCTCGGGGTCTAGCGGTCTCTACCTGTATCCTAACGGTACAGCTGGTGTTGAATATAATAATTATTATTCTTGGTGGAAAAGATGGCAGATTTCAAGCCGATACGGTTCTCGATACCGTCTGGGCGGATCGCAAGCTGGTTGACGGTGAAGGTGGCGCCGAGTTTTTGAAAAAGGACTTGAGCTTGTCGCCCAGAAGAATCCGCACGACGCACCGCTTTCCATTCTGAGATGGGATGATCCAGCTCTCCGGCACATCCACCCCGGCATTGAAAGCCGTCGTCGCGACCATGATGCCCGACTTGCAAGCGAGAAAGCCGCACTGGTTCTCACGCCGTTCCTCCTCCTCCAGCTGCCCTTCGTACTGGAAGCAGTCCAGCACGCGGGCTAGCTAATGCATGGTCTCCTGCAGGGAGCATAGACGAGTAGCTTACCCGGCAATTCAGCTTGCTTGGTAAGATACTTGACTATAGGCTTCCCGTCGGCCTCCATGCTGCTCGCTACGGTATGGACCTCATAGGCAAGATTCGCGCGCGACTTACTTTGTCGAAAGACGGTGACTTGTCCATCCACACCAAAGAGCCGATAGGGGAACAACCTCCTCGGTATCCCCCTCGACATCAACGTGGTCGTCGATAAAAACCACCGAATCTTGCGGATCGCGGCCCGTAGGTTTAGTTGTCTGTTCGTTCAAGCTTAACATTTTATCTAAATATTTTCTGCGGGGCATACGGACGGGCGAAGCCTTGGGGCCACAGTATCGCAGCGCCGCCTGATTTCGACTATTCGTGGGGAGTGTCTTTTAAAGTATTACATTTCTTGTAACAGCCACTCCGCTAGCTGAAGGTCCATAATCATCTTTCGCGCTGGGCGGGAGCCCAGCAACATTGATGGCTAACGCCGTCATGGACTGTAGGTGGGTGAGCTATTAGCTGTAAGCAGAATCCTGGTACGAGTCCATGCCACAATACTGACCCAAAACACTGTTTTGCTAGCTTATTTAAGCTTTCTTGTCTGTCTCACTGCTTACTACGGGAGTTTAACAATACTAGACAAGCGCGTAGTACAATCGTAGTAGTAGAGCTTCAAAAGCGCCATTGAGGGCAACGATGGTGCACAGACGTTTTTTGATGTGCATTGAAAACTGACCACGTAATCCATCCAGCATTCGTTACTTTGATGAGGGCCCCTGTCTAGTCCTCCGGATGTAATGGGAGGCAGTAATATACATCATCCGCTCATCCCCCATTTGTCTGTTCCCAAAACCTTAACCATGGAGAAATGGAAACTCCGGACACTTTCTTGTGCTGTTTTCGGTTATCCGACGGGATACTTACCATCTTCCACACACCTTGTTGTGTTGGGATTTTCTAGATAGGGAAAGTAACAGCAAATGTGGAGTACCACTGGTTTTTTTTTTCATTTGCCACAACGTTATCTTTTTTCCCCTCGCTCCAACATGCCATGCGCGCGCATGAAAGTTGGGTTTAGATTGGGGAATTGGGGAAATTGAAGAAGACAAAGGGCTAGGCCCGTCATCCCACACGCCATTTCCGCCCCACCGATCTTGTTGTTTCCATGTACTATTTACACATGCCAGCGCCACACCTACTGCTAATATTTGCTTTGTAAAATCCGAAATTCTAGGCTTGGGCATAAGCTTACGGTGCTTGATGCGCTGTGATTGGGTGTGCCAAGAGCAGATCAGGGAATATCGTTTGTGACACCTGCTCCCTAGAAAATAAATCGGATTCTCGGCTTCAGTGGGGGGTTGCCAACTGGCTTGCTTGTCAGATGTTGATTTGTGTGTGCTTGTCGGGTCAGGCGGGGGGATGTGTGCCGAGGTAGCTTGTGGGAAGGCGCCAGGTGGGATGGTGGAGTTGGATTTACCCACTCATCCGAAGACTGCCCGAGTTGATTCCGCGGCGCGTTGTCGATGATGTGGGGGTTTGTAGTTGCGTGTCTTGTTGTACAATGTCGCCATCGCTGTAACAGTCATTGTCGCAGTCAATTGTGTGATTTGGGCACATGGAGTATTGCACAGGCGTCAAAATACATGTGGGCTGAAATATTGCTTCTTTGGCAAGCGAAAAAAAAAGCTCAAATCAATGCAAAGTACACGCGACACATGCAAGGCACCCAGAACCAATGTCGATTATCAATTGTTTATGCATTTCGTGTTGAATAAGTAATGAATGCCGTTCTTGTCACCATACAGTACCCATACAGTTCCAATACAGTCCCTAGCAAACCGCAAAAAAATGATTGTCAAACAAAAACCATGCCGTATCCCAAATACCAGTATCCTCGAAAATGTCCATCTTGATGGGTATCGAACCAAAGCAGCCACGTGCCCCTCACTTCTGTCGCGAAACCTCGTGTCTAGCTCTCATGCCGTGCCTCGTTGCCAGTTTTGATCCTCTGCCCCGCACTAGAGTGCGTAAACGTAAAACGTCAGTCCTTATTAGCTCGTCCAACCATTGCCTTATCTTCGCGTCGTTATCTTTTGGCCATCTACGCAAACTGGCTGGCACCACCAGACTCGAGCAGCTCCATCTCGGCCTGTGTCCATGACAGGTTCTGGAAGCGGGCAGGCAGCTCGGAGCGATCAAAGTACAGGCCCTTTCCGGCCTCGACGGGACCAAGGTTCCTGCCAGCTGCACCGCCAATGTGACCACCGACAAGGCCGCTAGCGTTTGCGTTGAGCGGGCCGTGCTGCTGTGCCTTTTGTCGGTAGGCCTTGAATGACGAGGGAAGCTCCTTCATGTGAGAGGCAGGGTGCACGTGCGGGGTGTGATCAATGTCTGTAATTCAACATTAGTTAGGCGAAGCAGGGCCCGTCTGCCGTAGAACATACGCGAAGGAGTGGTGCGCTTGCCCAAGAAGCGGATCATGGGCTGGCGAGCGAGTGCCCTGGTTGCGTTCATGGTGAAATGTATGCGGTGGTGTGGTGGTGGTGGTGGTGGTACGAAGGGCAGGTAGCGGTTCGGGTGGTATCAAGGTCCAGAAATGAGCCGAAGTAGAGCCAAGCGGGGTTTGGCGAATGCGGAATCTCACGACGAGGCGCAACGGGTCAGTGGTATAGTACGAGGCGTCAAGTGTTGAGGCAGAGGCAAAGGCAGAGACAGAGGCAGAGACGGAAGCAGAGGCAGGCAACAAGGTTGGTGGTGGAGGGGAGCCGAGCAGGTTGAGTGAGAGCAGGGCATAAATATTATTTCACTCGGGCGGGGACAGGACTAACGCCGAAGCCGCTCAGCATAAAGTTGGCTTGGCCGGGGGTCGTGTCTGCCCACGGTCGAACGAGCAGTGAGCAGTGAGCAGTCAGCAGGCACAGCACGCAATGGACGGACAAACATGGCACCGGCGGGCGGCGGGCGGCGCGCAGTGGTGGGAGTCGTTCTTGCGCATCTCGGTCATAGCTTCCTGCAGCCGCGCCGGCCAGCCCACGGCTGTCTTTTCTGTTCTCTGCAAGTGCTTCCCTCCCCACCAATCGAAACGCTGTACACGCCCGCCCGCCCTTATCGACCCCACGGCCCTTCTCCGCATCCTGACCACCGGGAATTGCATATCGATACTTGCTCGTCCGACCGCCGCTCCGCCCTTGCCACCATGCACGAGCTCAACCTCTATGGCCAGGTCACTTTTGCCCGCTATGAGCAGGTCCTGAACATACTCGCCGGCGTTGCTGCTATGCAGCCCCAGCGCATCTACGAGCGGCACATCATCTACAAGCCATTGCGTGAGCCTGAGGAGCCCGGCTCCAACTTGGGCCGCCGTGGAGGCACCCAGACCGTCGCCCAGAAACAGGCAAAGCAGGCTGCCCCCGTCGTTCTGTACCACACCCAGCTGGTCCAGAAGTTGACGGAAGATGATTTTGCTCTTCAAGAAAGCACACTGCCAGAGAGCGCCACGTCGCTGTCTGCAGACGTAGAGGATGGGGACGAGCCCGTGTGGTCGTTTGTCTTCAAGGACATACCAGATACTGGCGACAGAGGCGTCTCCATCCGCTTCACCCACACCACTGACTTGTTATCTGGCGACCCTCATGCCTATATGCTCGCCTCTGGGCCAAACCAGTTAGATTGCCTCCCGCCGTGATGCTAGTGCCCCCTCTGACCAAAGCCCAGGTTCGTCACCGAGTATTACGTCCAAGGATACCGTTTCGTCCACGGCAACGTCATCATATTCCTGCACCGCATCCTCCACGAGCCCGGCGCTCGCAGCATCCAAAAGGCCCCCAAATCCACACTCCCTGCCTGGACTGGGCTCCATCTCTTAGACCCGAGCGGCGCCTACGTACTCAATGCCACTGTCCAGATTGAGGACTTTAACAACGCCGCCGTGCTAGAGGCAGGTGTCAACGAGCTCAAGAGGTTTCAGACACAGATGAAGGGTTGCGTTAACTTGTTCTTGCCCGATCGTCTTTCTCAAGACCCTCGCGTCAAGTACAAGCCTCCTCCACCTCCTGCCACCCAAGCACGACCACGTTGAACCCTCGCATCATGCTGATGAATGGCAGGGCAAAGCTGAATTGAAATGTGCATTGAGAAACACGGAACACGTGATTGGATGTAATATGATTAGTCAGTGTAGAATGCCCGCGAGGAAAGAACGCCTGCTAGAGCAGGCAGCCCTCACGACACGCCTCATCAAACAAATGACGACACAATGACATTTTCTTGGTTTGCTACCTGACTTTCATGTTTGATCTCCTTCCCTCACAACACTAGGATTCTATCTTTCAAATGCTTTTCTTTTAGTGTTTGAGCGACCTGTATTAGATGGCAGCGAGTTGCAGGAGCGCCTCACCTTCTCATGTCTGCTTGTCTTGCAATGCATCTCGTTACGGGATAGAGGCAATGTGTGGCATGAGCGGTTACCCGATTGTTTGCCTGAGAAGCACATGTAGTCTTTCCTTCCCTGGGTTTGATCTAGGAAAGAGCCCAGTGATGACTGCAGTCTGCCTTGACGCAGTACAGAAACGTCCATGAGTAGTCATCAGGCCATTCACAATGAGAAAGCAAGCTCGGATAGCTATTCAGTCCAAGGAAAGCGCATAGATGCCATTGTTTGTTAATAAAAGGAGTCCGCCACGTCTGTCGCCATGTACTCATCCCATTCCTTTGGGAGGGGGTTCATATTACACTCGTCGCCGCTTGTTCTTCTTTGTGTGACTGTGAGCTTCTGTTCTTGCCATACTCTTTGCGAAGAGATATGTTTTTGCGTCTTGTTTGCAATAGTACTCTACGAACGCATGTGTATACGGCACCCATCTCCCGAAGCAACCACCAAGGTTAGAACCTGCTTTTCCTTTCCAGTTGCCACAATGGGTTCGTCTTGCGGGACAGTCAAGAAAGGAAACTTTTGCACTAGCCTCGCTACAGTGTATCCCGCTTCTAAGAGGGCGAACTCTTGGCCTAGGCATACTCGAGGCCCACCGTTGAAGGGCAAATATCCGTAACCTACATCGCGCAACAACTGTCCATCTTCCCACCTTTCAGGGCGGAACTCAAGGGCGTCCTCCCCATAGATGTCCTTGCGACGATGCATAGCGTATACGCAATAACCAACGGCTTCGCCTTTTCTCACTAATATCGGGGACTTTCCATCCGGGCCGCCTCCGACGGGCAGCGTTGTTGTCTTGAGGGCTGCACGGGAATTAACCGGCACCGATGGGTAGAGACGAAGTACTTCTTTCAGTACTAGGTCGAGGTATCTCATCTTCTTCAAATCTGCCCGAGTTGGCTGAGGTGCATGCTCTCCAATGCCTACTACTTCTTCTATCTCTGTTCGTAATCTTTCCAAAACCTGAGGGTGACGAGCTAATAAGCGCAAGGTCCAAGTGAGGCAGCACGCAGTAGTGTCCCTACCCGCAAGCAGGACGTTGAGACACTGATCACGGAGTTCCTTCTTGTTCCGGGTTTCTTGGATAAGAGCATCAATAAACACGTAGTTCTTCGTGTCCTCGTCTTCCGTCTCTTTGAGCTTGGGCTTCTCCGCATCATCTAGTGCGTTCTGAATTGCATCGTCAACAAAACGATGTGAAGTCTTACACGCCCGCCAAAACTCTGGCGTATTGGCAAGCCAGTATAAGTCTCCCAAACGGCCGCGGTGCGATATGTAATCCTGGCCTAAGTTGAAAGCCGCCGCGAACTCGGACTCTTTTCCAGCAATGTCATTGCTTTGCAAAGAGCTCAGTGTCTTGCCAAAGAGAAGAAATGTCGTCGTATCGAAAGTCAAACGGAAGAACAACGGCTGCAAATCGACTACGCTATCGGGAGAAACCTGATCGACGAGACTTTCGACCGACTTCTTCATCTCTTCGAAGTTCTGGTAGCGATTCGAGGTGAACTGAGGTCGCAGAAGCGCACGTGAATGCCTCCATGCTGCACCATCCTGGGTAAAGATGCCGCTTCCCATCAATGGAGCAAAATGCTTTGGTCGGAGCCCAAGACTGAAATCTGTCACGGAGGTTAGTCCTTTCGGTCATCTCAAGGAAGCAAGGCCCACGAACTCATGGGTAGGACCACTGGAATCTACTACATCCAAGAAAAACTGTAGGATAGTCTGGGCTCTTGCGTGTTGCCCTGCTTTGAGGAGCAGATCCAAGCCTTGCGGCCATTTTGCTGCCCACCTCCGTGGTGCTTTGCATCCCATTTGCGCCGCATATTGGTCTTCTTCCTCTTATATGTCAGTAGAACAACAACAAATATCCCTGAACACGCATACTTTACGTTGAATCTGGCGACGCCAGATCCTGTATCCCCAAAAGGGGAGAACAATCAAGAGTAAGGCTATGAGTTTAGAGGCTTTGTTGCCTGTAAAGTTGATGTCCAAGGTACTCATAGCTATGATTCCGCATCCAGTTCAAAGATAGCAAAATTCAAAGAAATCTCGCAGTCGCAGGCTGTAGGTGCAAGGGCGTCAACAATATACTTCTATGGTTGGCATTTCGCCCCCAGATTGAAGTCAGCGGCACAATCGTTCTGCTTTCTCTTATCAGCGCACAGGATCGAAAAGTGTGGCAGGTCGAGGGCCATGGCCTGCGGGGCTGAACCTATTAACGGACCAGTCAGATGATTTTGTCTAAGCCATCGCTAACATACTCGGTTACGGTTGGCCCGCGACGCGCCTTCGGCTTTCTGAGCCTATTCCAATGTTACATCCGTGTTTCTAACCCTCCTGTGACGGCTATCGGCTGAATGCATAGCGACGCAAGGCTATGGAGGCACTCGCTCACATGCATATCTGCGAAGGCAGCCGCCTTTTGCTCTCTAGGCCAGCGCAATACCACTCTTACGGCCGCCGACCGATCACTTCAGAAAAGATTGTTCTGCTTCATTTTACAGTGCTTGTCTATGCAGTGCAAACATTCTCGATGTGCTTTCTGACCACGTTGTACTACGTACTCCATGTCAAAACTCTGCACAACCTTCCCATGAGCAACCTCGCAAACCTTTGTCGCCTGGCAACTGGCTCGAGATAGCGTAGAATATGGCCGATCCTATTTCACTGGTGGCTGCGGGGGTAGGAATCGGTGATGTTGCATTTCGGCTCATCACCTATCTCAAAGGCATCAAAGCAGCCGCTAAGACTATAGACGAAGACATTGAAGGACTGATCAATGAGATTGAAGGTCTCCAAAAGGTTCATGGTCACCTCGAGAAAGAATATCTCCAGAGTATGACTAACGTCGACATGGGAGACGACGAGAGGGGCCTTTGGACAAGCACAGGACAAACTCTCAAGAACGGTCAGAAGCTTACAAAGAAGCTTGAAGAATCAGTGCAGTCTATCTACGGTGATCATAAACTCGTCACTAGCAGGTTGGACGGCTGGGAAAAGGCGCGTAGAAAGAAAAGCAAAGACAGCATGATCTCTGGACTTCGAGACCAGATCAACACATATCAGGGAGCCCTACAAATGTTGCTCGGTTTCATTTCCATGTAAGTTGGTCAGTTATCCCAACTGCTTCCATTGACCGGTACGCAGGCAATCTACTCGTGAAAGCCACAAGGATCAGAATGCCCAGCTCGACAAATTGGTAACTGATTTCCAAGAGTTGAAGAGTCGAATGGAACAACAAGCGCAGTACACACCGTTACCCTTATATGAAACCGTGACTACCACAACAGCCTATCGCGACTTCAACGTGGAATCTGTGTCAGTCGTGAACCAGCTCGGCATTGCAATCGACAATATTGCGCACAATCCAGTGTCCGACGCCTCGGTGACAAACGAACATTTTGATATTCCGAAACCCGTCGATCCGTTTTATACTGGTCGTGAAGACTACGCAGAACGATTGCGTAGCTGGATGCTACCGAATCATTCTCGGAAGCAACGCGGTACATCGGCTGTCAAAGCAGAACAAAAGCGTTTCGTTGTGTATGGGCTTGGAGGTGCAGGGAAGACACAGTTCTGCTCCAAGTTTGCTGAAGACAATCGCCAATAGTTAGTTTATCATGGTTTCGAACATATGTAACGCTGCTGATGGGTCACTTCTAGCTTCTGGGGAGTCTTTTGGGTAGATGGTAGCAGCCGGTCGCGGTTGAAACAAACCTTCTCTCAGAATGTGTCAAAGATTGGAAAAGTCGATCTCAACGAAAATGCTGCACTCCATTGGTTATCAAACCTAAGTCTTCCTTGGCTTCTTATCATCGACAATGCTGATGACCCTGATCTCAAGCTTGCGGATTATTTTCCTCGAGGCAATCGAGGTCACGTTCTTGTAACAACCCGTGACCCTGGGAAGAAGTCGTTTGGTACTGCTGGTGATAGATTTTTTGAATTCCAAGGACTAAGTACCAGCGATGCAAGTAATCTACTGCTGAAAGCAGCCGGCCAATCGGAACCATGGGACACGGTCGTATCCAACATTGCTTTGAAGATCGCGAAAGCCCTTGGTTATCTTGCATTGGCAATCACGCATGCGGGTAGAGCCATTCGCGAAGAGTATTGTAAGCTGAGCGAGTATTTACACTACTACGAACGTCAATGGGAAGCGACAAGACAAACCAGACTTCCAGTGAAAGACAAGGATGCCGCCGACGAGTTGAGCGTCTTCTCAACTTTCGAGTTGAACCGAGAAGCTATCGAGAACCGAGCGACAAGAGCATCTCGAGACGCCCTTCAATTGCTTGATACCTTTGCATTTCTTCACAACCAAGACATTAGATACGACTTTTTGCAACGATCTATTGAGAATGCCAAGGTTGAACATATGAAGGAAGTTGAGGATAAAATGAATGAACGTCGATCCAAGGCAGCCAAGCCCTCACGCGACTGGTCGACGTGGTGCAAAGAAACTGCGTTCTTAGTCCTTACCTACCTCTACCAGAACCGAAGCCCACCCGTTCTGCCCAGTGTAGGACACACCATCATTTGCTTCTTCAAAGACATTCGCTAAACCGTTACAGGTCATCCGAGATGGACGTGATAAGAAGGAGATGAACGAAGATCGACTACGTCTAGCTTTACGGCAGTTGACTCAATTTTCACTCATAATAAAAGGCCACAACTCCGAAAGCTACTCTATGCACCCCCTTGTGCACAAATGGGCGCGTGAGCGACCTGGTATGAGTATCGCAGCGCAAGGAGTTTGGGCCGAGGCAGCCGCAATGCTACTATCACACTGCATTCTGATCCCACCGCTTGGCAATACGGAGGAGGAGGAAGAAGTCCGGAAACATATCCTCCCCCATGTCGATCACGTACGCCAATGTCAGCAATCTATAGAGCAACGCATGAGGGACAAGCGCATGGCACGGATGAAGCCATGGCCGGTATTCGATGGTGGCTTTGATAGGGGCAAAGCTATAACATATGCTAAGTTCAGTCTCGTTTACATGCAGAATGGACGATGGGATGAGGCCAAGCGACTACAAACTGCAGTAAAAGATTTCACGAGCCAAATCCTAGGCATGAAGCACCCTGTCACTCGTCGCGCCACTAGACTACTGGCCATGACCCTCTTCAACCTCGGCCAAAGCGAAGACTCAGCTAAGCTGGAAAAAGAAGTCCTGGACGCTTGTGTGCTTTTCTTGGGCGCCGATCATCAGGAGACACTGGTAGCCAAATTCACTCTTGGAAAGGCGCTTTTCTTGCAAGGAAAATTTAGCCAGGCCAAACTTCTCCAAGAAGAGGCGGTCGAGGGGCTCACTAAACTGATAGGCCTGGACCACGAAGATACCCTTGATGCAATTGACCGGCTTGGTCAGACTTTACTCATGTTCTACACCAAAGAGCATGTAGCTCGTGCCCGTCAATTGTTTGTCACCGCATCAGAAGGCATGGAGAAGTTGCATGGAGATGAGCATACACGTACACTCGAAGCGCGGGAACACCTTTGCGGTTCTGCCATTCGGACGGGGGACAAAAGTCATTTGGACGAAGCGCATGCGATGATGATAAAGATTCTGGAGGTCCGAAAGGAAAAACTTGGCAAAGAACATGCCTATACACTACTTGCGATGGTGAATCTCGCTCTCGTAAAATGCGCGATGGGTATGCTTCATGAAGCAGAAGCACTTCTCCAGTATGGCTTACCTATCGCTGCACGCAATTTAGGTGAAGGCCACATCGCCTATCTCTGGGGCCGTTATCACCTTGGCCGAGTTTGGGTGCTTCAGGAGAGATGGGAGGAGGCAGTAACCTATCTACTTGATGTCACAGAGAGACAGCGCTACACATTACAAGGAAGAGGCGAGTTTCATCCCGATAGAATTGGCGGCCTGATTGAACTAGCAACAGCATACAACGCGCTGGGAAAAGTTGAAGAATGCGAGAGGGTGACTGAGGAGGCTTTGGCTGCGTTAGCAAAGATATCTACAACTGAACATCCCGAGGCAAAGAGGTTAACGGAAAACAGAAATATCTGGAGGCAGCGGAGAGCAAAAAGTATGGAGTGTCTGCCGCGCGAAGATTCAGCACATCCCATCGAGGAGCATGTCGGAACAATTTCTGGATCGATATAGCGTACTGTTTGAAGATCGGAATATATAGCTTTAATACTGTTACTTCTAGCGACACGTTTACTTCAAATTTATCTTCATATTTATATCCTCTTCTATATCGATGTCCCAAAGAGCCCAAGTTTACCAACTCCCTGTCGCCGGTCAACTACACATCTATTACCCTGCCTACCATAGCATCTATTTACTATTGTAGTTAGATTAAAATAGCCTACAATAGCTATAGATCTTAGTAGAGTCGTTTACAAAGATATTCTAACAGTTCCGTCATGCTCAGCAACGACTCCGTATCGTGTAGTGGCAAGGCTATGGCATGATTAGAGCTAATCAGTCCAAGTGTGTTAAAACGTCACATACCTCCAGGCCAGGTTACCAGTGCACATATATCTGCATCCTGTTACCAACTTCTCTAGAGCCTCCACGATATCAGGGCGATCCTGATAGGCACGATAGAGCCTAGCGGTGCAAATCTCGTATTCCGCTGAGCATTGCGCAAGCAGATCCAGTACCCGATCCAGTGCTCCTTGGAGACTACCAGTCTCGGCGTAAAGTACGAATAAGATGTTCGAGGAGGATGCGCCCGCGGCCTGGAGCACTTGTCAGTACTATGCATACAGGTATACCAACTGTACGTGTGAGCCTTACCAACTCCTTCTGCACAGAGAGCAGATCGTTCATACTAGTGTTTTATAAGCATTCGATCTACTTGGTCATCAGAATAATTCGGCGACTAACATTGAGGTCACACCATTGCCAGCCTCATATACATCATCCAGTAGCTTCGAATCCTGCACATCTGCAGGCAACTGTACTTTGCATGCGTAACTGCTGATGATTAGCGATCAGTGTTTTGACAGTAGCAAACCTCCGGTTGTAGACTAACAGCAGTGCCGCTGTGGTAATTTTTACAGCGCTGGTAGCCATCCTTAAACGCCAATACTCTTCGAGAGTCGGCAAAGACTGATCGACACGAAGACCTTGTTCGTATCCGACCATCTCTAGATAGATACGAATCTCCTTGGCAAGGTTGTGTCGCTCATCTGTGCATTGTCATGATTCAGCCGATATTCAGTTCGGCGTTTCAAAGAGTTTGCTTACGAAGTGTCATGTCCTTACGAAGTCTTTGCCAAACATCCCGAGATGTCTCTAAGATTGGTCGAAAGGATGTGTTGACTTTCCTGTATGGTGGCAGATCTAACAACTCACGTACGAAATGTATAATGTCGTCGCGACACTTCTGGGCGTGCTCGTAATCAGAGTTGAACTCTCCTTCTGCTTCATCGATTTCTGCTTTCTATCAGTCCATGCTGATCCAAATGTAGAGTTTTGACATGTAGCTCACCATCGTCCCAGATGAATAGCTGCAGAGTGTCACTCGATATACAAATAATGGAGCAGGGGTCGTACCCAAGCGCATAGATCAGTACATGTTTCCATGCGCTCAAAGTCTGCATACGGCCACCATCCTGCGCCAAAGCGACCCAGATCTTGGGCTTCGACTTTACGAAGTCCTCGCCGCTTGCTCGGGATGCGCTCAATCATCCTATCACGCAGTCAGTACCAGCTGCTACGGCTGTATTCGGTCGAAGCATACCACTGAAATCGTTCACGAATATGCTTGCGGAGGCCCTGGATGTCTGGGTTTAGATCCACTGGCCAGTAGTCTGCAGGCATGTACTGCCACAAATCAGGCAACACGAGCGATTGGCCCTTGATCTCAGCAATGACATCTCGAGCGCTGGTATGAGAACTATATGCCATGATTGAAGGTCTTTGAACTTTCTGAAGGAAAGTTTACAAGCTGAACAAAGCTCAATGGAGCAGATGCGCAGGCTGTATATACATCCAGCAAGCCGTTCTAGTCAATGTCGCCAGTTTATCGATGCAGTCATTATCTTTCTGTATGAAGTATATTGCCATATTGGGCAGTCTGGATTCGACTAACTTAGCGCGAATGAGTCCGCGGCTGAGCCTGTGGATGGAATTGAACACACAAGGGCGATAAGAATAACTCGTGAGGGGCTAGTCGCAACACGTATCTTCTCTACAACATCCTTGTGGTACTTGTGGTAATACTCTTCAAAGAATGCAGTATCTAGTTAGGATATCAAAAACATCACATAAGTTCCGAACTGTTCTTGAGAACTGTAGTTGTTATTGTTGCTGTACTACAGTTACAAGCGTGCATGCTAATTGGCTACGTAGTCCGTACCTAGTACTAGCCATTCTTCAATGGTTTTCCCCTAGCTCGAAAGTCCTCTGCCACCTTATTGCCCAATCAACTACCGTTTCATAATCGTCTTTTCTGCGAATTGAAAACCAGTATTCAGCTTAGCCACCATTGATCAGTAATATTCATGCTGCATATCAGCCTCGAATTGCCTCTTACGGTAATAGGTGAGATTCACGCTAAGGCTGATCTGCAGCTGATCATTGATTACACATTACCCGGACTCCTTCAAGCTGTAGTGATCCCAAAAGTTTATCGTAGGATTATCGATTCTGAATTGCATGTAGTCCAAGGGATCCTTGCTGCATGACCACGGTACGTCCTGGTCATATACTCGGGCGTTCCAACCGCCTCGATCTCGGAAACAGTCCTATCGGCAGTATCATTGCGACCAGACAACTCTTTGATCACCTTCGCACGAGGCAGATAATTCGTCATGTCCATGAACTTGCTTCCATGGTGGCTTTTGGCGCCGGCAGCGATCATTGTGGTGACCTATTTGGCCTATCAAGCTGCCATGCCAACCCCACTACCTGGCATTCCTTACAAGAAAGTCAGCGCGAACAGACTACTTGGAGATCTTCCGGATATGCTCAAATATATGTTCAAAACCAAGCAGACCGTCTCATTCTTCGCTAGCCACTGTGTTGAGCTGAATTCTCCAGTTACCCAGATATTCATTCGACCATTTCTCAGTAAACCTTGGGTAATCATCACGGATAGTCGCGAGTAAGTCGATGCAATCAGCTATCTCTACACATCCATTGACATTGAGAACAGAGCACAGGACATTTTGACCCGCCGCACTCGCGAATTCGATCGAGGCGAGATCTTTGGTCATCCATTTAGGATCATGGTACCCCACGCGGGAGCTGGACACCGCACTACGAACCTCTGGCGTGAGAGTAGACGACTAATGGCAAACACAATGTCTCCCAGTTTCCTGCGGAACGTGGCAGGTCCGCACAACCACTCTGATACAAGATCCCTCATACAGCTGTGGAAAACGAAGGGAGCTATTGCCAAAGGTCGACCTTTCGACATAGTCTCCGATCTAGAGGAGGTTATGCACGACACTATCTTTGCCGTTGCGTTTGGTGTCTCGCGTGGTGGTATAGACGCCAAATTGGAAGCGCTATCCTACCCGCTTGTAGGAGAGATCGTAAACGACCACGAAGTCATTGTCTTTCCAACAGCCAAACGTTCTGCCGTGTACGAAGACATTGGCAAAGTCCTGGGTAGCCCAGAGATTGCACTGAAGTCTCCCTTTGGTGCGTGGCATCTTGCATTTGCACTAAAATTTTACCCAAAACTTCGACAGGCTGTCAAGCGCAAGGACCGCTTCATACAGCAGATGCTTGACGAGGCATGGGAAAAGTTCAACCGACCCACAAGCTCTGAGGCCGATGCCAAGTCAGCAGCTGAATTCTTAATTGCTCGTGAAGTTGCGCAGTCCAGAAGAAGTGGCAGGAAGGCACAATACGATAGCCCGATGGTGAAGGACGAGCTCTTCCTGTTCCTGTTCGCTGGCTTCGACACAGGTCCTACAACCGTAAAATGGGGTACTTATTTGCATAGTTGTGAGTGGACGAGTTTCTGACTGACTATTCGCAGGCTTTAAATTTTTGACTAGACATCAAGAAGTTCAAGCTAAGCTAAGACGTGCTCTTTGTGAATCATTGAAGAATAGTTGTGCGCAAGGTGAGCTGCCGACGCTCGATGCTATACACAATACCAAGATACCTTATGTTGATGCCTTTTTGGAGGAGATGACACGATTGTCTCATACCTCCTTGTCGAATGGGCGAATCACTACACAAGATGTTGAAGTCCTGGGGTATCATATTCCTAAAGGTATTGAAGTGTGGCTGATGGTAGGTCGAAACTCCCTTGCTATTCCGAACAACATTCATACTAATGCATGTCTACAGAATGTTGGACCAAGCCAGACGACTCCCCCCTTCGATATCCCAGACAGCAGGCGCAGAAGCGGTAACGAATCAGAAGTACTGAAGTCGCCATGGACCGAATCTTGGGATCCGTATAGCCTAGCCGATTTCATGCCTGAGAGGTGGCTTCGCACGATTGAAGACGGTACTTCGGTGTTCGACCCACAAGCAGGTCCAAATCATGCTTTTGGGGTTGGTCCGAGAGGATGCTTCGGTGAGTAGCACTTCCAGACATGACAGTCGACTCAGTGGACACCATTACACTGGCTGATATCTCTCAAAGGCCGAAGACTCGCCATGCATACTATGAAGACACTTTTTGTGCTTGTGCTCTGGGAATTCGAGCTGCTACCGCTGCCGACTGAGCTAGACTCTTTTGCGCCGATAGACTTGCTCACACGTCAGCCGTTGATGAACTACGTTCGTCTAAAATCACATCCACTAGGATAACGACGAGACTTTGGCATTTGGAGGTACGTGGAACATGAAAATAACACAGGTGTGTGTCATACAGCGTGCATAACTACAATTAAAAATCCAACACAATCTTAAAACTATAGAGATAATTCCACGCATTTTACGGTATATACAGAGGGGTGGTTAGGGAAAATGATTCTGTATGTTAATACTAATGAGTCATAATTTACATATTCGATGCGCAATGAAAGTACTACAAAGGTGTTGTACAAGTTCAGAGATCTAGCACATGCATAGGCTGTTAGAAGTATCCCGTTCTATGATGTCCGACCTATAACCTTGTAGGTATAGAAATCTACTCGCCACTATACTGCACAGCAGAAATAACTCCAAATCTTTTCATATCACACCAGGCGCAAAGCTCAGCTCATGTAACTGTCGATTGATGTTGCACGCCCGTGACCTTCCCGCACGTGATTTCGCGAACTCGTGTTTCGCGTCCGAAGGGCGGGTGCAAGTGACTAGCCCGATTATTTGGCCTTCAACAAACCTCACAACAGTCAAGCACCACGACACCTATGCACCGCACTCGGTAAAAAGCCAAGACACACCATGAATGCGAAATCCAGTTCACACAAGCGGGTAAACTCGAACAGCCAAACGGTGTCGCCGCCTGCAGCGAAGCGACGGCAGCAGTCCACTACCACCAGTGCGTCTGCCGTTGCCCCATACTGACGTGATCTACTAACATGGATCAGGCAAGGCCATTGCAAATTTCTTTACACCTGCATCGAAAAAAGAGCCAGAAAAAATGGTGTGGCGAGTTATCAAGGATAGCTTGCTTGTTGGGCGCTTTGGCGCAGCAGGAACTACAACATCGCAGGCAGCCACAGCAAGCAAGCGCAGAATAGCGGCTTTTGACCTCGACTCAACACTAATCAAGTCCGCGTCAGGAAAGACGTTCAGTCGTGATGCAAGCGACTGGAAATGGTGGGATAGTAGTGTACCTGGAAGACTCAAGGACCTCCATGCTGATGGCTACCTTATTGCAATCATCAGCAACCAGGGCGGGATCAGCCTGAAGCCAGACCCCAAAACCGTCAAGTCTGATCAAAAGCGCCTGTCTGACTTCAAAACAAAGGTGACGGCAGTGCTCAGCCAGCTCGATCTTCCAATTTCAATATATGCAGCGACGAGCCGGGATCAATATCGAAAGCCTAGGACGGGTATGTGGGAGGAACTATTGGAAGACCACGACCTAGAAAAACCCGGGGCAGTCGACTTGGACGGATCGGTATTTGTTGGGGATGCCGGCGGTCGTGAGGCTGTGCCTGGTGGTGTTTTGAAGGACCACGCGTGTTCAGACAGGTCCGTACATGCCCCACGCCGAGCGGTTGCTAAATGTGGAGATTAACGGGCGTCCAGAGACTTTGCAGCTAATGTCGGCATACCGTTCCATACGCCAGAGGAGTACTTCCGCCACGAAGAGCCAAGACCGTTCATACGAACTTTTGATCCAACCGTTTTCGTAAAGGGGCGGGGTGGAGACTCAACATCTGCACGTAAGTTTGACATTCAGCGTTGCACTTGTAATATGATCATCTAATTATTGATTTTGATATTGCTAGTAGCGTTCACGAAAGCGGAAGCGCCAGAGATGGTCCTATTCTGCGGCAGCCCCGGAGCTGGGAAATCCTCGTTCTATTGGAAGCATCTGCAACCACTCGGATATGAACGAGTGAACCAAGATATTCTTAAAACTGTACGTTGCTGACTGGCCATTGCTTTGCACTAGCCGTGCGACGTGTATGCATTTCTGAGTAACTTTGTTGGATCAGCGCGAAAAGTGCGTCAAGTCAGCTACTGCGCTGATCGAAGAGGGTACGAGTGTGGTTATCGGTACATCCATCCGGAACCCCAGATGATTCCGTTTTACGACACTAACGGAATCAGATAATACCAATGCCGATCCAAACACTCGAGCCGTGTGGGTTGCATTAGCGCAGAAGCTCAAGGTGCCTCTACGATGTGTGCTCTTTACAGCTCCACCTAAGCTGTGTGAGCACAACGACATATTTCGAGCGTTGAACGTTGGGCCCGAAGTAAGTTGCATGACGGCAATCCTTTCCGCAGCAGCTGGTGTGAACGACTTTTCCAGACTACTCGAGACTTGTGGAGGAAACTATCCTAAAGAGGAAGCTAATGCGTGTGCGCATGAAGGAGTCCACCAGTGCTATGAATACCTTTTGCTGTCGGAGAGGTGTAGTCTAGAGAGGCATCCCTGCTGACGTTCATTTCCACATAGACGAACCGCGAATCTCGCACTATGCTACCCCACGTTGCCTTTAGTGGCTTCGCTTCACGATACCGCGAGCCCAAGCTGACGGAAGGATTTGTAGACATTGTCAAGGTTGATTTTCAGGTACGTTTGATTTGATCCCGATCAACATGGCATGGGCCTCCTAGTCTATATTGGGGCAGCTGGGGTATTCGGCTATAGGAGACGACCAGGCAAGGCAAGGCTGACCAAGACATGGATGCAGTTTGAAGGTTCGGACGAGCAAGGAAGACTGTGGAGCAAATACTGGATTTGATTTGTTGATGGGAATTGTCAAAGCGAGCACGACCGAACTGCTACCCCACTCTACCAATATTGGAGATTACGACGCTGGCAGAGGGTTGAAGAGATGTCAGCAAGTCGGACGCGTCGCGATTGGACCAGAGCGCAAATAGAGCTCGAGACTGCTTGCTGAGGGGCCGACATGGATCCCGGCGCGTGTTCGCAGCATTAGTCTATTCTATTTCATTTTCTACGCCGTTTTCTCGGGAGAGAAAAAAAAGCCCCTACAAAAAAAAATTGGGATTGGGTACCTTTTTGTCTAGTGACGTTTGCTTGTTTCCATGGTTCACGTCAGTGGGTTGAAGGTACGGGATACCTTTTTCTTTTTCTTGTTCGCACGCACAAACAATGGGGCTCGAGGGGCTCCGCGGACTGAGTGGATATGAGCATGAAGATTGGGCCTGGTAATCATGCATAATATACATCATGTACTATGTAGTTTTGCTTGCACACCGATATCCCGAGTTTTGGCAGGATTTGCGGTGGGCGTAGACAAGCGTTATCGATAGCAAAAGTACCCATGTTGTGTGGATTCATGGCGCAGGGCATCGGGGCTCAACATACCGGTGGATTATGCCACGTTAGGCCAAGGAACGCATCCGGTCAACCCAACGGATCAGCGCCACTAGAGGGGTCTGGACATGGAAGCTCGGACAGGCATTCGGAGTGTTTGCGTGCTTTTTTTCTCCCACTACTCGTCCTTTTATTTTTTCCAATCAATCAGGGAAAAATATGTCGTGTGTTGTTAAGTACATGTATGCAGCATATTGCATATGAGGAGACAAAAGGAGCAGTGCGAGGGCGACACGTGGTCGAGTCTGTCCTGACGTAAGCCATTTTCGATAATTGCAATGAAATTTCCGGGACCCTCTTGTGCAATATACAGCACGAGGGCAGGCGAGTAGGAGAGAGAGGCCGTTAAGCCATGCACGCTGAGCGTTGAGCAGGAGTGGATGGGTTTGGCGCAAACGGTATTGTCCCGCCCGCGTCTGCATGCTCTCCGTGCCGTCTGGTCTGGCCAGCGACCAGGCAAGAGAAAAAAAAAGACCATCAAGCGAGCGGGGCGGCTGCCGACTTCAGACCGGGACCGACACTACGCGCACTTGTTTTCGCCCTTGTCGTCATGATGCGAGGACCCAGGAGCCTGTCACCGTGTTGCCGGCATAACATAAGAGGAATAGCGATTGGAAGCTCCATAATTTCTGTAAACTTCTTCGCTTTCATGTGTTGAAGTCTGTCGGCTAGGTGTACTTGGACGCGGCAGGGAACAAAGTAGGCCCGTACAAAATTTTTTTTCTCACTTCGGACAAAAGTTTGTGCTAGAGTAGGGTAGTGAGCGGTATCCGGGGTATGAACAAGGGCGAGGCGAAAAGGTTGATGACGTTGCCGAAACCTTGGAAAGAAGCGCACACACACCGGGGAACCATAGCCTGGGGGTAAGTAAAGGGAGGGAATGCTGGCGGTGAGGTATGAGGCTTGCAAGCACGCACGCGCAAACAAGGGGCGGGTGAAAGCAAGGCGCCGGGGAGCAGGAAGAGACGCTTAGCGCGACAGGGGGCTGGCGCCAATCACGAGTGGGCCAACGGTCTAGCGCGCACAAAAATGCTCCCAGATTTGGCGTAGAAGCATGCTCGGATGCTGGTTTTTCTCTGCCGCTGGGCTCCAAGGCTGTCCCTAACCTCTCCTAGTCTCCCCTGTAGGGCGCCTTTGGGACTTTGTCAGGTACAGACCGCCTACACCATGTGATTTCGAGGCTCGTATCGTATCATGGTCAATGGTAGTCAACTAGTTGACTCGTGAGGATGGATAAGGATAAGGGATGTTGTTCTGAAACACGAGGGCGAGTGTTGGAAGGGTGGTGCCATAACTTTGTTTTTGAGTAGATGGCGAGGCTCAGACGGCAGTTCAATGTTTGTTTGTTAGCACTCCACAGCCCAAGACCCCTTGCTACGCTTCAGGAGTGGGCCAATCAATGCGTGGATGCAAGACGGGACAGATGAAAGAGAAAAAAAGAAAAGAAAACACGGGCGGGCGCCAAAGAGATGAAGACGTGTGTGGATGTCATCACTGCTGCAGAGACGGCAAAGGGAGGAGCAGGTGCAAGACCAAGGAGCGGCAAAAGCAATTACAGCATGGGGGTTGGCAAAGACTACTGTGGTCTAGTGCAGGCAGGCGAGTTTGCGTGCACTGCCCCGATAGACGAGTCTGTCAAGTGGCAGCCATGGTTGCGCTCACAGCAGTCGAGTGGTAGAGGGTGAATGACAAGCACGGTTGGTGGTGGGTGTTGCACGGCACCACCGCAAGTACTTACTTGTGTAGAGCAGCGCGCACAGGACCGCAGCGCACACAGACACAGCACAGGACAGCACAGGAGCGAGCACTTTGCAGGGTGTGGCCTGGGCATGTGCATCTGCCCAACACCAGACCACGGGTGCAAGGGCGGGCGTGGAGTGGTCGAGGATGGGGGACGAGGAGGTGTGCTTGAGCGGATGTTCCTGCATGTCTTACTCAGAAGCTTGGCTGGAATGAGAAGGGTTGAGAGCTGAGGGGGGGTGCCTGGGGCCAGGGGATGCTTGAAGCGACGGCGTGCTGGGATGGGTTGGAATAGAATGGGACCATCCAAGTGCAAGTAAGTAAGTAGACAGGAGGTGGGCGTGGACGGGCGTGACGGTCACGGCGACGGTCACGGTCTTGTGTACCGAAGCGGACGGGGCCCTTGTCGTCGAAACCGGCGTGGCTTTCACAGCTGCCGGCGCCGGCTAACCCGGCCCTCTCTAGCCAGTCTTCGGGGCGACGGTTTCTCGCTGGCCTTGGCGCGCGCAGTGCTGTGAAAGTCCAAGTGCGAGTGCAAGTGCAAGTGCAAGTCAAAGGAGCCTGCCCTGCACGGGTCGTCACTGCCCTGCCCATGCCCTTGCCCTTGCCTGTGCCTGCCCACGCACAAAGCCGCCTGTATATCCCATATCCCATCCCACGCCTGCCACTATTGCCCATTGCCCACTGCCCGTCTCCCCTCGCTCTCCTGTTCGTCCACGCCACACACACACTCACTCTGCCAACCACTCAACCACTCGACCAACAATTCACCACCATCACAACATCCACCACCATCAGCCCACAATATATACACCGACCGGATCGCATAGACCCAGCCACCCCATCTGTTGTCTGCCGCTGTCGATTGTTGCTGCATCGAGCATCGCCCTCTGCACCTCGGTACGTACGTTGGACCTATCCCAGCCCTGCGCCCTCACGTGCTGTCCGCTTTGGGAGCCGCTTGCCCGCCCGCACGCGCTGACTTTGTCGCTGCAGCACCACCAAGCCTAGGCTGTACATACGTGGTCGGCTTCGTGGCACCCTCCCAGGCTCTCTCCAAACACTGCTCGACCGCCTCTCCACCACGCCCAACCCCAAGCCTGCCCATTGACTGCGTTGTGCTGGCCGCTCTCAGCCTGCGCACAGTCTCGGTCGCTTGTCTCTTTTAAGCTGGGGATGGGATCCCAGCATCCGGCGCGCAAATTCCACATCACGCCCCGACCGCCAACCCAAACTGCCGCTCCTGCCATCCTCCCACCGCCATCATGCACGACCTTAAGCCGCTCGTCTTCCCTCACATGCCCGCCGTGCGCAAATCTTCAAAGGGCTCGTTAATCATGTACGAGGATCCAACTCTGTCTGTCTGCTCCAATGCAGACTCTGGCTTCTACTCTGCATCCGAGTGCTCGACGCCGCCCACGCCAAGCCAGTACATCCGTGGTCACTTCCGCTTTCCCAGCTCGGCTTCGTCATTGTCGTCGAGCCCGCCAACCTACGACCCAGCCGACGCCCCCAATGGCTCAGGAAAGCTACCCAAACTGACAGAAGAACCCTTTGAGCGCGAGTACGACTTCGTTGGCCACGACGTCTACCGCTGCTCTTGTGAGTTTGACTTGCAAACTTGTTGCCTTTGCGGTGCTGATCCAAACTCAGGCGACACCCAAGGTTCCTATGGTCATGCACAGCACTGCAGGATATCTAGGGCATATGACCCCCAGGACGAGTACTTCACCACCCTCGACTCTGGACTACAATCGGCAAAGCGAAGACGGTCATTGGAAGCCTCTGCACACAGCATTGCTGGCAAGATTGAGAGGCGCTTCCCCTCGCTGTCGCGCAGAGTGCGCGACCGCACCTCGAACCTCAGCAGGGTATCGCGCAGCACAACACCCTCACGAGTACCCTCGACACGCTCCTCGTCACTCGCTGGCTCCCTCTACCAGGCGTCGACTGTCGACCTCGCAACTGAATACTCGCCGCCCACCTCCAGCCCTGCTTTGATCAGCAGGGAGCAAGTAAACGAGGATGTTCCTACGCCACTTGCCATCGATGTTGACAGGGCCAATGCCATGGACATTGACTTTGATCCAGAGGAGGTAGAACGAGAGCGATATGCCGCTACGCCACTCTTACCGCCCATGCTCGTACACTCTCGGACCGAAGACGTACCGGCCTCTTCGCCTTTGCAGTCGCCAGCAGTTGCTGACACGACTCAGTCAGCGGGTCTAGCTTATGCTGCCACCCCTCCAACGCGCACCTACCCTACACCCCCTCTCTCCTCGAAGCCCTCGTACGCATCCATGCGAGGACCAAACGCAGGGTTTGCCGTGGCATCGGCCGATATCCCTCCCCTGATGCTCGCCAGTCCGGACGACAAATGGGCTAACATCTTGGGCCACGCCAACTTCACCATCCTCCCCGAGCCTTACATTCCCGAAGTGTGCGACTCTGCATCTATCGAAGAGCACCTGGCCGAGTGGGCCCAAGCGCGGCGCAATTATGCAAAGCACCAAGTGCGCACCGCCGAGCATTATGGAGTAACATCGAAGCACTATCTTCTCACCGAACAAAAATGGGCTGAAATCGACGCCGAATGGAAGATGAACCATGACATGGCCAAGGCACATGCGGCTGCCCTTGGCGAAGAGCTTGCGCCATACTCTCCCACGGAGCCAGGGCCCCTCAGCAAGATGCCAACGCTCCACGACCCGAAGAGCGAGGGTAAATTCCCCAATCTTGGTGACGAGGACATTGTCGGTCCCATGCAACAAGCCGCTGCACTAATTCCCGCCAACCCTTCACGCAAGCGCGCATTTTTCAGGTTCCTCAACGACCTGCGGTTTCCTAGTTCGTTCCTAGGCCGTTCCTCGAATGGCACCCGAGGATATTAGAACGATAATGCGACAGAGGACAACCACCCTCTCTGTCGTCATCGCGCGCGACCATATTTTTCTGTATGGATCGCGTGCGACTGTACATTACTGGCCTTCTTGCGTCTATCAGGCGCAAAGAGGGCTGATTTACGAAAGTACGAGTGAATGACCCAAAACATATTGGCGCTTTTTATTTTTGCGCCACGACGACTACGACTCATCAGAGCAACGAATTTCCTTTGTTTGAACAATTACTAGAGGCGTACTGCGCTCCCCTTCAATGGGGCGGATTTTTTGTGTTTGTTTGTTTGTTTGTTGGGCGGGTTGGGAAAAAAGCGATGCATGCATCTGCATTGGGCGAAAAGCGAGCATCGTCATCACGCTGTGGCTCTACACAGCGATGGCTCTTCAGCTAATTTCATTGTTCATCTAATGGTTTTCCCTTGTGCTCATCTGCGGAGCACCATTTGCTGTCTGTTTCGGCGGCTACACCTTTGACTCGTTCCCCGTCCTGGGGGACTCGAGAGGGCAAGCGCAGTCGCGGGTCTTTGTTACCCTTTTTGGTAGGATGGAAAAAGTAATGGGAACTTGTTGGGCACACATAATCCAATCAGTATTGATAAGTTCTAATAGACCTATTGGGTGGAAGCGCGGGTTTTGCTGTTGTACAACCTTTTGTTTGAACTGGGATTGTTTTATTGGCATGTAGTACAGCGCTTGTGTGAAAAAAAAGTTGGCGAGTCCTCTCTTCCCTCGAGGACAAAGCCCCGAAAGCGCCAAATGAAACTTGGTAGTAGCCACGTACACACGGACCCTGAATGAAGAGCTTTTTTGCCTGCATCGTGACTACACGTCGTTCCCTAATCGACTGGCTGTGATGCGTCGCCCTTGAGTATTTGTTGAGCAAACAGTTGGGGGAGGGCAAACAAGAGAGCGCTTGCCGGCAGCTTCTCATTGCACCATCTGCAACACATGATAGCCATGCCCACATGCCCACCCTCTCTTTCCACGGGCCCTGCGCACATTTGCTAGTCTTTCTGTCTCTCTGTCTCTCTCTCTCTCTTTCTAGCCTTACCATGTACCCCTCGACCACCACCAATCACACCACCATGCTCGTACAAACCAAAAAAACAAGCTTTCACAACCTACCGTCTGTGAGCTCTTCCCCCCAATCCCAATCGATCGGCCCTGCAATGCACACACACACATGACGGACGACGCTACATGCCCACCCACCTTTTTTCTCTCTTCCCCCCCAGTCACTTACTTGCGTACCCCACACTCACATGCTCTCGCAACAAAAGACATGTTCTGTCTCAAGCCCCCCCCCCCCCCGAACATGGTGTGATTTTTTTTACACGACGCTGTTAGATGCATCTCTGTACGAAAGCGAATACTCCTTTCCACCCCCCCTCCGCCGACTTGGACCCACGCCTCGTGTTTCATGCTGCTACTGCCACTGCTGTTGCTGTTGCTACTGTTGTTGCGTGGCACTTGTATATCTTGTTAAATTCGCCAGGTCTAGCCCGGCCCTTACATGCTGTGAATGTAACCCTCCTTCTCTCTGATGGCTACGTACCACGACCGGTGGTGGTGGTGGTGGGGGG